>NC_143041.1:16413946-16737946 GCF_057628025.1 Oncorhynchus mykiss | reverse complement strand
ACTGCACTTGTGAAGGTGGTAAATTACCTTTTAATGGCGTCAGACCGAGGCTCTGCATCTGTCCTCGGGCTCCTAGACCTTAGTGCTGCTTTTGATACCATCGATCACCACATTCTTTTGTAGAGATTGGAAACCCAAATTGGTATACACGGACAAGTTCTGGCCTGGTTTAGATCTTATCTGTCGGAAAGATATCAGTTTGTCTCTGTGAATGGTTTGTCCTCTGACAAATCAACTGTAAATGTCAGTGTTCCTCAAGGTTCCGTTTTAGGACCACTATTGTTTTCACTATATATTTTACCTCTTGGGGATGTCATTCGAAAACATAATGTTAACTTTCACTGCTATGCGGATGACACACAGCTGTATATTTTGATGAAACATGGTGAAGCCCCAAAATTGCCCTCGCTAGAAGCCTGTGTTTCAGACATAAGGAAGTGGATGGCTGCAAACGTTCTACTTTTAAACTCGGACAAAACAGAGATGCTTGTTCTAGGTCCCAAGAAACAAAGAGATCTTCTGTTGAATCTGACAATTAATCTTAATGGTTGTACAGTCGTCTCAAATAAAACTGTGAAGGACCTCAGCGTTACTCTGGACCCTGATGGCTCTTTTGACGAACATATCAAGACTGTTTCAAGGACAGTTTTTTTCCATCTACGTAACATTGCAAAAATCTGAAACTTTCTGTCCAAAAATGATGCAGAAAAATTAATCCATGCTTTTCTTACTTCTAGGTTAGACTACTGCAATGCTCTACCTTCCGGCTACCCGGATAAAGCACTAAATAAACTTCAGTTAGTGCTAAATACTACTGCTAGAATCCTGACTAGAACCAAAAAAATTGATCATATTACTCCAGTGCTAGCCTCAATACACTAGCTTCATGTTAAGGCTATGGCTTATTTCAAGGTTTTATTGCTAACCTACAAAGCATTACATGGGCTTGCTCCTACCTATCTTTCCAATTTGGTCCTGCCGTACATACCTACACGTACGCTACGGTCACAAGACGCAGGCCTCCTAATTGTCCCTAGAATTTCTAAGCAAACAGCTGGAGGCAGGGCTTTCTCCTATAGAGCTCAATTGTTATGGAATGGTCTGCCTACCCATGTGAGAGATGCAGACTCGGTCTCAACCTTTAAGTCTTTACTGAAGACTCATCTCTACAGTAGGTCATATGATTGAGTGTAGTCTGGCCCAGGAGTGTGAAGGTGAACGGAAAGGCTCTGGAGCAACGAACCGCCCTTGCTGTCTCTGCCTAGCCGGTTCCCCTCGCTCCACTGGGATTCTCTGCCTCTAACCCTATTACAGGGGCTGAGTCACGGGCTTACTGGTGCTCTTCCATGACGTCCCTAGGAGGGGTGCGTCACTTGAGTGGGTTGAGTCAATGATGTGGTCTTCCTGTCTGGGTTGGCGCCACCCCTTGGGTTGTGCCGTGGGGGAGATATTCGTGGGCTATACTCAGCCTTGTCTCAGGGTAGTAAGTTGGTGGTTGAAGATATCCTTCTAGTGGTATGCTTTGGCAAAGTGGGTGGGGTTATATCCTGCCTGTTTGGCCCTGTCTGGGGGTATCATCGGATGGGGCCACAGTGTCTCCTGACCCCTCCTGTCTCAGCCTCCAGTATTTATGCTGCAGTAGTTTATGTGTCGGGGGGCTAGGGTCATTCTGTTATATCTGGAGTACTTCTCCTGTCTTATCCGGTGTCCTGTGTGAAGTATGCTCTCTCTAATTCTCTCTTTCTTTCTCTCGGAGGACCTGAGCCCTAGGACCATGCCTCAGGACTACCTGGCATGATGACTCCTTGCTCTGCCAAGTCCACCTGGCCGTGCTGCTGCTCCATTTTCAACTGTTCTGCCTGTGGCTATGGAGCCCTGACCTGTTCACCGGACATGCTACCTGTCCCAGGACTGCTGTTTTCAACTCTCTACAGACAGCAGGAGCGGTAGAGACACTCTCAATGATTGGCTATGAAAAGCCAACTGACATTTACTCCTGAGGTGCTGACTTTTTGCACCCTCGACAACTACTGTGATTATTATTATTTGACCATGCTGGTCATTGATGAACATTTGAACATCTTGGCCATGTTCTGTTATAATCTCCATCCGGCACAGCCAGAAGAGTACTGGCCACCCCTCATAGCCTGGTTCCTCTCTAGGTTTCTTCCTAGGTTTTGGCCTTTCTAGGGAGTTTTTCCTAGTCACCGTGCTTCTACACCTGCATTGTTTGCTGTTTGGGGTTTTAGGCTGGGTTTCTGTACAGCACTGATATATTAGCTGATGCAAGAAGGGCTATATAAATACAATTCGACCATGAAGGCCTGATTCACGCTGTCTCCTCTGAACAGTTGGTGTTGAGATGTGTCTGTTACTTGAACTCTGAAGCATTTCTTTGGGCTGCAATTTCTGAGGCTGTTAACTCTAATGAACTTGTCCCCTGCAGCAAAGGTAACTCTGGGTCTTCCATTCCTTTGGCGGTTCTCATGAGAGCCAGTTTCATCACGGCGCTTGATGGTTATGGCGACCGCACTTGAAGAAACTTTCAAATTTCTTGACATTTTCCGGATTGACTGACCTTCATGTCTTAAAGTAATGATGGACTGTCGTTTCTCTTTGTTCATTTAAGCTGTTCTTGCCATAATATGGACTTGGTCTTTTATCAAATAGGGCTATCTTCTGTCTACCACCCCTACCTTGTCACAACACAACTGATTGGCTCAAACCGAAGGAAATTAAGAAGGAAAATAATTCTACAAGGCACACCTGTTCATTTAAATGCATTCTAGGTGACTACCAAATGAAGCTGGTTGAGTGAATGCCAAGAGTGTGCAAAGCTGTCATCAAGGCAAAGGGTGGCTACTTTGAGGAATCTACATTTTTCCTTTGCCAAGGTAATCCATCCACCAGACAGGTGTGGCATATCAAGAAGCTGATTAAACAGCACAATCATTGCACATGTGCACCTTGTGCTGGGGACAAGAAAAGGCCACTCTAAAATGTGCAGTATTGTCACACTAAACAATGCCAAAGATGTCTCAAGTTTTGAGGGTGTGTGGAATTGGCATGCTGACTGCATGAATGTCCATCAGAGCTGTTGCTAGAGTATTTCATGCTAATTTATCTACCATAAGCCACCCCCAACGTCGTTTTACAGGATTTGGCAGTACGTCCAACTGGCTTCACAATCGCAGACCACGTACATGTATGGTGTCGTGTGGGCGAGCCATTTGCCGAAGTCAACGTTGTGAACAGAGTGCCCCATGGTGGCAGTATGGTTAGGCATAAGCTATGCACAATGAACACAATTGCATTTTATCAATGGCAATTTGAATGCATATCTGTATTCCCAGTCATGTGAAACCCATAGATTAAGGCCTAATTACTTGATTTACTCATATTAAATGTAACTAAGTAAAATCAAATAAATGGTGTTTATATTTTTGTTCAGTATACATAGCTTTGTTATTGTTATTTATTCTGTTACTATTTTCTATTTTCATTCTCACATTTTCTTACCTTTTAACTATGCATTGTTGGGAAAGGGCTCGTAATTAAGCATTTCATAGTAAAGTCTACACTGTTGTATTCTCCGCATTTGACAAATACATTTTGACTTGAGTAGTTAACCTCAGGCTGGCTCCATCCAGCCTCTAGCAGCTCTGGCTGAGTGACCTGGAGTAGCTCTGCTTAGCTAGCAGAACTTTGCAAGAAAGACAGATGAAATGTACAGATGAACACGACTCTCCAACCTCACGACTCTTCCTTGACTGTATGACTGTTCTTAGTGCACAGTAAAAACAGCTGGGTTTTTTTCTACATTAAGTGTCATAGAGTCAGAAGTTTTCCTATCAAGGCACAGCAGGCTACAAGGACTGATAAATAACCTGCCATTTTTACACTGAGGCGCAGTTTAATGCAAACACATATTTGAGGATTACCGTTGCTGTATGTTGACAGTATATGGGAATGTGAAAGCCACAACTTGTGCTTGAAGCAGTTTACTATCGTGTTTGAAGCATGTTTCTGACAACAGACTAGAATGCTTGGCTATGTAGAATTTGAATAAGCACGAGTGTGTGTACGGCGTACGATCAAGATTGGATTTACATTAGTGTGCATGCTACCAAAACCCTGTCACCTTCAGTACTTCTTTCATTTACATTTTCCATGGCTCTTTTTTATTTTTTAACTATAGTTGGTTCCTACATAAATTCCTTAATACAATTTTTATGTTGCCTGATTGGAAAACCAGGGTCCCTGCAGACAGAGATCCTCAAAGATCTGCATGTTCAATCAACAGACGACCGACCACACACACACACACACACACACACACACCCTTAGGTTTGCAACTGTCTCTTAAAGTTGAACTCACCGCCCGTTTGCTTTTGTTTTGGCGGGATGTGCTGAATGTTGCTGTTGAGGTAACTAGGTACAATGTACTTCTCCACCAATACAATAGTAACTGTTTACCAGTGAAGACCATGTGAAGTGGGAACAATGCACGTAACTAAGTCAATATCTACAGGGAAAAAACGAAAGAGAATTACAAGCTGAGCTGAGAAAGGTTAATAGGTTTTGTTTTTACATTTACTAGATGAAGAGAGCGTAAGGAATTCGCACAAGTAAACATCCCGAATTTCTATGAGAAACTGGGGTGAGACTTGGTTCACAGGCTGCATCATTACTCTAATGTGCTAAGGGACTCTTCTTCCTTGTGATTGCGTTCATTTAAAATGTTTGATGACAGACAATATGTTTCACTCGTTCATTTGCTGGACAGAATAAGTAGAAATATCTGCAATTTCCCAACTGTGATGCACGTGTCAGACAGACACACCAATGGACAAAATGTCAATCTCCACTGGAATCCTCGCCAGATCAAGTCATCAATTTGAAAGATACCAAAAGCAGAAGTGTTGGGCTTTCCCGGAAGTTCAGCTATCGGTGCTGGAACATTTCCATTCGTTACACATCTATCTACACATTATTCATGTCTTCCTTATCACTCTCTAATCGTACCTCCTTCCCTGCTATGTTTGTGTACAGCAGCCAGATGGTTGTTATTCTACACTGATGGTTAAAGAACACATTAGTGGCTGATGCCGATGGTGTTTGAGTTACAGTACAGGTACAGACTGCACTCCCTGTTCTCCGGCAGCTGTAGGCTGACATTTGACTAGCAGTGAGCGGAGTCGTGCGGGTCCCTCAGCAGCTGGCAAATGGGATGGCATCTTGGCAGCCTGACATGGTCCTGCAAGCTGGCAGAGCACCTGTGACTGGTGACGTAGATTGGGGGGAAGCTTGGCTTGGCTCTCTGTCTGATCATACTGGGCTCCAGCCTCCAGGACACAGGGAGAAGGTTGCTGCTGGGTCAGGCTGGCGGTTTACACATTAACACAATGTTCCCATTCACCCCATGCAGAGAAAGCATATACAGTAGGACAGGCAGCAGAGACACTGATGTTGGTCCATTATCTCTTTTGGAATTGCCCAGACAGAGTAGAGTACCCTCATTGGCAGGGATATTTTGTTAGTAGGCATACTGCTATTGGGCATATTGTTGGGGGATGTAAATAACTGCACATCACCCGACGTCAATCTCAAGCTTTTTATATGGAATAACTGAGACCACAAAATCCTGACGGTTATTGAATAAATTCCTTACATCTGAGCTATAGAGTGCCTGTCTAAGGTATATTATTTTATTCTTATAAATACCAGAGACCATGGCATGGAATGTAAGCATTTACATTCGCCTATCATTGTCAGTGGGGTTTTAGTCACACACAGTATAGAAGGCCTTGCAGTTTGAGAGAAAAGCCTATAGGAGTGATCAACTAGTTTGTCGTAACTGTCATAACTGATCAAGTACTAGACGTCTGATCTGCTCGGCTGCTCTCTCTATAGACGGGTTGGATGACAACGTCACGAAAACGATGTGCACGCCTCCATGGGGCAGAAGGCAGCCTGTTGTCATGATTCTGGTTGGCCAGATTGCTGGCAAGAATGACAAGAAACTGCCATGTGGGGAATCGCAAGTGGCTCATCTCAGCTTGTTTTATCATGTTGTTGATACCATGTCTTGTATAGCTTACAAGTTGTCAACAATCTAAGCCAACCTCATCTGTTTTGCCCCGTTGTTGCTAAACAACCAACCCGTCTACAGCTCCATAAAAAAAAAGCCCCTACAGCATACACAGTCTTTCAATTTCACTCGGCAAACCTGATCCAATGACCTGCAATCTATTTTCCTTCTGTGAGGGTTATCCCACTCCCCGACGTACCGAAATCACAAACGTTGTTTTGCCTCTTGACGCACATCAGCATTTGTTGTGATACCGTCAAGGCGAAGACAAACGTGCACGTGTTGTTCGTTTCTACATACACCGTGGTGATGAACAGTTCTCAAAAGAAGAACACGGTACAGCAGATTCCCAGTCTGTTGCACGTGGCAAAAGCAAAATACATACAAATACATTGTTTTTAGCGTGTAAATGTATTTTATGTTGCGTATGACGTCTGCGGATCATTGATGAGATATCAACCGTGTTATACATAGGCTTAATACCGTATGACAATTATAAATCAAGGTTATACTTTATACAGGTCAAATGTTTTATTTAAAAGAGGGAGAACTTTTGCTTCACATATTTTCCCTTCAATTGAATCCAAGGAAATATATGTTTTTGGCCATTGACAATGATAATAAATAGTCTATTTCGCCCCGACATTACTTGACAAGTCAGCAACTCTGGCCCGGAGGAGTCTGAAGATTAATATTACATGAGTAAAATCAAATGGGCGTATTAGGGGTGAGGGGGGGGGGGGGGGTTAGATTTCCTGCAGGATGTACTGGTAGATTAAATAAGCTCTTCACAAAACATTAGGGAGGGAGCGAGTCAACGTGACCAATGGTGACCGACACAGTACAGCCTTGTACATCGTCTTCATCTCCGAGGCTCCATCTGCTTCTAGAAATAAATGGTGCATTGTGGGATGTGGGACCAGACACGCTAGAGTACATGTATGAGGTAATGATCCAAGTGTGTCCGGGGGCAATGTCCGTTTGTGATATTTTCTACCATCACCATGAAGCCTAAAGACATTTTTCACTTTCAAAACCCCTAACCTGAGGACAATTGGACATGGTCCCCATAAACTGGCCTAAATATTGTACCCTCTGCTGCAACTGCTAGTACTACAGTCCTTAAAGGACCTGACCACTACCATTCCACGAGCCTGGGACTACTTTGGTCTAATCAAGAAACATAGTCCAAGGCTCTAGCTAGGTCTCATAGAACTGTGAGCACAATGCCAATCTGTCGGTCTACCTTTCCAGAATGAAATAGAGCCGTGGCTGGCAGAGAGTCCTAATGCAAACCCCAACGCAGTCTGGGAAGAAAGGGGACACAGGCAGCAACAACACAGGTTCTCAATCACTGAATGATAGCACTTCTCATAAACAGTACAGACCTGGGTAAAGATGCTTATCCTCCCTGAGTGGCAGGTGATCGGGACAAAAGGGTTTTAGGGTAATGTTTCATGTTATGTATTACTGTAAAGATATGTATTGCTCGAATCTGACTGGAACGGCATAACTGGTATTGCATAACCAACTTCAAAATATTTCCAAAATGTTACAGTTGCCACATTATAGGGATAATAAAATACGAGTGGAGTTAAGAGGTGAGGAAGTAACCAGGAGAAGAAGGAAGTGTAAAAAATGGATTACAATTTGAGGTGAGAAAAGAGTGCCCCGTTCAGTAGCTAACCAGGACTGGTTGTCCTCCATTCCATCTCCTCCTTCCCCATTTCAATAGTCCAGTCCTGGTCATCTTTTCTGCCTGATACCTATCCCTTAGCATGGTGTACTGTATGTAATCGCATGGAGTTTTACAAATGGCATCGAGATCTGGTACCAGACTACCTATGCCCTGCCTCCTTTGACTCTGTCCCTCTCAGAAGCTCCCCTTCACACTCAGTACTGTCCTATTAGATCAATGACCCCTGTCCTTCCTCGTGATGTCACAGTTGATTCCTATCCCTCTCGTTACCTGACCCCGCCCCCTTCTCGTCACCTTTGTCTCCTGTGCTATTGGGTGTACACTCAAGAAGGGACCTTGAAATGGACCCCAGGGTTGCTGATCTGCTAACCACCTCTCTCCTGCCTCATAGGCCATAGTGTGTGTGTGTGTGTGTGTGTGGGTGGGAGGGAGGGAGGGAGGGAGGGAATACCTCACTACTGCATGACCCTCAGGTGCACCTCCATCACACTCACTGGCCCCACACCTCAGATTCCATCATCCACACCTGACACTCGCCACTGTGCCTCGACATTAAAAGACCATAGGAGAGCAAAATTCATCTAGCAACGAACCCCATTTCACAGTGTCTATTGTTTTTATCCCAGTTGAATTTGTAGAGAAATACAGAACAATTGTCAAAGTCTGCTAAGGTTATATCTTCAAATGACACTTTAGGTTTATATGACTTGGCAATCATACATAAAATTGTCCCTTTATAATAAAAAGTTGTCAGGGCTATAACTTTATTCATTTCCTATTAAATGACTTTCCAGCTGTCGGAACGGAGTGAAGTACACCTGAAAAAAACTCATGAATTTGCTGAGACAAGCCGAAGTTTTAAGGAAATGGGTTCACAAATTTACAGCTGACCTGATTTGCTTTCATTTTAGAGTGAAATCTTTACGGTGTCTGCAGAAAGGTCTATTCTCCAAATTCATCTCACAGAACAGTGATTTTGGCAACACTCCCTCTCTGTCTCTAGCTGGAAAAGGATGATTGAATTCAACTTCGGGGAGAATGATAATATTGCTATGTTAATCTGTGTGATACACAGCACTTGGTTTGTGGTCCGTCACTGTTTTTCCAAAGCTTAGACGTGTTTCTTTATGCCTGCACAAGGAAGCAAACTCTCTGAAATTCAAAAGGGGGGCCCATGAAATCAATGTTATTGAATAAATAAATTGACTGTGGATCAGTGAACAACTACAAACATACTATATAAGAAATATCCTGGTGCCAATCTAAAATATATTCTCGACAGCAATTGCTTCGGATAGGGCATGGCTTAAACTACATAACATGTGATTTCTTATGCTGAGGCATGGTTCATCCATTAAGTGAAGAGTTAAAGGCGCTTTCACGCAGTATGGGGTGAAAATCACAGGTAAATTACTGTTTCACGAGGAACAAATTCCCTTAAATCCTCTGACCTTGGAAAATATACAGTTGAACTAAAGAGCTTTTCAATGCAAACATTCTGACTCCTGCACAAAACCTCTCTCCCAAAAATAATTATGCTCGATTAAATGCATACTTTACAATGGTATGAAATTCATGCTCTACGAATACAAATTAGCCCTGGCTTTGATACTGCAAGTCAAATTAGAAAATTATTGTTGTCAATCAATAATGTGAAACCAGATGGAAAACTACTTAGGATGGTAGTGGACTATATTGCCACTCCTGTTATCTTTCATCTGTGCCTGGAGAAAGTGTTTGTCCTCAGACCTGGAGGGAAAATAGAGTTATTCCGCTACCCAAGAATGGTAAAGCGCCTTTTACTGGTTCGAACAGCCAACCAATCAGCAAACTTTTGGATTTTTGTTGTTGTTGATACAGTGCTGTTCCATGTGAACAAATTAACAATGTACTTTCAGCATGCTTATAGAGAAGGGCATTCAACATGTACTGCACTGACACAAATTACTGATGATTGGCTAAAATACATTTATAATAAAGAGGATTGTGGGAGTTGTATGGTTTTACTTAACGCAGAATTAAATCTTATTGACCATAATCTGTTACTGGATAAACCTATGTGAAATGGCTTTACATCCTCTACCATAATCATGGGATGAGAGCAATCTATCCAACAGAACACAGAGGGTTCTCTTTCATGGAAGCTTCTCCAATATAAAACATTAGTGTGGTGTTCTGCAAGGAAGCTGTCTCGGTAATTTACTGTTCTCTATTTTTACTAATGATCTACCACTAGCCTTTAACAAAGCCTGTATGTCTATGTACGCTGATGATTCAACATTATACCCATCAGCAACCACAGCAAGTGAAATCACAGCAACCCTAAACAAATAGTTGCAGTTAGTTTTAGAATGGGTGGCTAGTAATAAACTAGTCCTGAATATATCTAAAACTAAAAGCAGAGGTATGGAAGGGCTGTGTGTGGTAACGAGATACTCAGCATTTTTAAAACAACAGTCAACCAAACAAGTCTTGCAGGCTCTAGTTTGATCTAATCTTGAATATTGCCCGGTGCTGCAAAAAAGGACCTAGAAAAGCTGCATCTGGCCCAGAACAGAGCAGCACATCTAGCCCGTCAATGCACACAGAGGACTAATGTCAACAGTAGGCATGTCAGTCGCTCTTGGCTCAAAGTAGAAGAGAGATTGATTGCATCAATTCTTGATTTTGTGAGAATGTACTGAAAAATCCAAATTGTCTGTGTAATCAACTTACATATAGCTCTGACAGGAAACATACAGTATTATATAGAGCCATGATTGAATGGAACTCCCTTCCATCTCATGTAGACAAGGGGCGGCAGGTAGCCTAGTGGTTAGAACGGTAGTAGTGGTTTCTTTGCAGAAATTCGACCACGAAGGTCGGTTTCACGCAGTATCCTCTGAACAGCTGATGTTGAGATGTGTCTGTTACTTGAACTCTATGAAGCCTTTATTTGGGCTGCCCACCTGTTAATTGAAATGCATTCCAGGTGATGAAGCTGGTTGAGAGAATGCCAAGAGTGTGCAAAGCAGTCATCAAGGCAAAGGATGACTATTTGAAGAATCTCAAATAGAAAATATATTTTGATTTAAAACTTTTTTGTAAACTACATGATTCCATGTGTTATTTCATAGTTATGTCTTCACAATGTAGAAAATAGTAAAAAATAAAAGAAAAACCCTTGAATGAGTAGGTGTTCTAAAACCTTTAACTGGTATTGTGTAAATAAATAAATAAATAAATAAATAAATAAATACATACATTTATTTATTTATTTATTTATTTATTTATTTATTAGGGCCATTCCCCCCAGAAATGTCCGGGAACTTGCAGGTGACTTGGTGGAAGAGTGGGGTAACATCTCACAGCAAGAACTGGAAAATGTGTTGCAGTCCATGAGGAGGAGATGCACTGCAGTACTTAATGCAGCTGGTGGCCACACCAGACACTGACTGTTACTTTTGATTTTGACCACCCTTTGTTCAGGGACACATTATTCAATTTCTGTTCGTCACGTCTGTGTAACGATTGTCTTCATCTTCTGATGAGGAATAGGATGGATCGGACCAATGCGCAGGGTGGTAAGTGTTCATGTTATATTTATTAGAACAGAAACACTAAACAAAATAACAAATAGAGTGAAATGAAAACGAAACAGTTCTGTAAGGTGCAGCAACACAAAACAGAAAACAACTACCACCACCCAGTGGGAAAACAGGCTGCCTAAGTATGGTTCTCAATCAGAGACAACGATTGACAGCTGCCTCTGATTGGGAACCATACCCGGCCAAAACCAGAAATACAAAACATAGAATACCCACCCCAACTCACGCCTTGACCAAACTAAAATAGAGACATAAAAAAGGAACTAAGGTCAGGACGTAACAGTCTGTGGAACTTGTTCAGTTTATGTATCAGTTGTTGAATCTTATGTTCATACAAATATTTACACATGTTACGTTTGCTGAAAATAAATACAGTTGACAGTGAGAGGATGTTTCTTTTTTTGCTGAGTTTAGATTATATACAGTACCAGTCAAAAGTTTGGACACACCTACTCATTCAAGGGTTTTGCTTTATTATGACTGTTTTCAACATTGTAGAATAATAGTGACATCATCAAAACAATGAAATAACACATAAGGAATCATGTAGTAACCAAAAAATTGTTAAACAAATCAAATATATTTTAGATTCTTCAAAGTAGCCAACTTTTGCATTGATGACAGCTTTGCACACTCTTGGCATTCTCTCAACCAGCTTCATGAGGAAATGGATTGCTTTAACAGACAGTGAGTCACGTGGCCGTGGCTTCTATATCAAGCTGGCAGACAGGCATTGAGGTATTCAGTTTCTGCCCGATTGAACGTTTCCCGAGAACGGTTGGAATTTTTTTGGGGTTCCAACCCCTGACTCTAACCAGCACCACCACCTTGGGGAGCTGTAGACAGTCCTGGTGACAAGGTGAGGGGAGCTGTCTGATGATACCGGGGTATTTCTGAATACTAACGGTATGATTTTCAATACAGTTTAAAACTTCTTAGGGAAGGGGCCAGTATTTTCACGTCTGGATGAACAGCATGCCCAAAGTAAACTGCCTGTTACTCAGGCCCAGAAGCTAGGATATGCATATAATTGGATAGAAAACACTCTAAAGTTTCTAAAACTGCTAAAATAATGTCTGTGAGTATAACAGAACTGATTTGGCAGGCGAAACCCCGAGGACAAACCATCCAGGGGGAAATTTTTTTGAGGTCATAGTATTTCCCATTGGTTTTCTATTGAAAGCCCTATTTAATAGGAACCTGGTTGCAGTTCCTATGGCTTCCACTAGATGTCAACAGTCTTTAGAAATTCGTTGATGTTTTTCTTTTGAGAAATGAAGAAGTATGGCTGTTCTTTGTGAGTGTCACAGATGGATTCTACTGTTTGGTGTGCGTGAACTGGAATGCGCTTCACGTTGTTTTTTATCCGGTATTGAACACAGTATACACGATTATTTACGTTTTAGGATACCTTAGGTTGGATTACGAACGTTGTTTGAAATGTTTGGACCAAGTTTACAGGTAACTTATTAGAAACTTTGTAGTCATGTTGGGCGAGTTAGAACCGGTGTATTTCTGAATCAAACGCGCCAAATAAATGGACATTTTGGGGATATAAAGAAGGACATTATCAAACAAAAGGACCATTTGTGATGTTTCTGGGACATTTTGGAGTGCCAACAGAAGAAGATCTTCAAAGGTAAGGCATTTATTATATCGTTATTTCTGACTTTTCTGTCGCCACCTGCTTGGTTGAAAATGATTTTCATTTGTTTCAATGCGGGGCGCTGTCCTCAGATAATCTCATGGTTTGCTTTCGCTGTAAAGCCTTTTTGAAATCTGACACTGCAGCTGGATTAACAAGAAGTTAACTGAAAATATAAGTGTAGTACATCAAAATAAAGGTTATCTTGAATATTGATATTTCTGTAGTTTGAATTTGGCGCTCTGCAATCTCACTGGATGTTGTCAAATCTATCCCGCTAACGGGATTGGCATGGGAAGGAATCACTAACAGGTTAAAAATAGTTTTTTTTGTTGTTGAGCTGCTTAAATTAAGTATAACTATAAAAAAAAATGAAAATGTGTAATAAATGATATGCATCTCAGAGCTCCAGCTATGCATTTGGTTTGCTAACTTGGCTAGATGTCAAGATCAAGCTTCTTGGTTACAGCAGAGACATTCAATCCCCTTCTGGATCAAGATCCCTGTTGCCTAAATTATTTTGTGTGTTGAAATAGCGCCCCTTGTTTGCACTTCTGGTAATACCGTATTCTGGTAATACCGTACCATCATACCGTTTCTATACCATATCGTATAGAAACGGTATGATGGTACGAAAATCTGGATACCGCCCAACTCTACTGCTGATGTCCATTGCCAAGAAGCAGCAGTGTGGAAAAGCCTTGATGCTCATTAGGCAGTTGGTAGCTAAAACAACAGCCAGCCACTGACTTCCGCTTATACCTGTCAAAATGCATCAGTAATGTTCAAACGGAATTACAGGTAACAACGAAGCCCAGCCCGGGCCACCACACCGAGTCTGGAGAAAGAAGGGAAAGAGGGGAAGAAGGAGGGAGAACAGAGAGATCTATTACAGCGAGGGGCCCCTGGCTGTGCAGCATGCTGAACACCATCTGTGATGTGGCTGCCAGGGACCGGCCCAGCGTGTAACCATCAAGGGAGGTTTTAAGAGGGAGAGAAATATGGCCACAACAACGAACAGAAACAGCAGCTCCACTCATTAGTGCCTCCCTCCCTGGTGGGCACATTTAAATTCACCCATAAACTGGTAATGGCTTAGCCCTCAACTGAGGAAAACAATTAGGAAGTGGAGAATGTGGAGTTTAAGTGGTAAACACACACATGGTGAAAAACCTCCAGAACAAGAATTTTGTGAACTATCCATTTGTCTGTTTTATTACATGGGAAAAGGCAATGCTCTTTGAGGTGTGAGGAGCTTTTCATTCCCTGCGACTCAACCAGGGTTTGTGATTATTTATGATCCCAGCTTCCGTTACATTTTAATAATTTAGAAGACGCTCTTAGGCAGAGCGACTAACAGGAGCAATTAGGGTTAAGTGCATTGCTCAAGGGCACATCGGCAGATTTGTCACTTCGTCGGCTCAGGGATTCTAACCAGCAACCTTTCGGCTACTGGCCCAACGCTCTTAACCATTAGGTTAACTGCCACCTCTGACATTGGTGCATTGTTTCAACAATGCTGCATGTAAAGAATACATACCATTTGGGCTCTCTTCATCTATGGCAACAATTGTGGCAGGTGGTCCAGTCCTGGAGAGTTTGCATTCTGAAAAAAAAAAAAAATTACATTAACCTGTAATCTCCTGTTACGCACCATTACAATTTACAGTCGTACTATGACTAGAAGCCACACAGGACGGAACATTGAATGGAACTAAGCTATATAGATGTACTGCCATGGGGGAGAATAGAGGGAGAATATGAGCAAAGTGCACAGTGGTAATGACATATGACTTCTTTATGAGCAGTATGAGGCTATTACCGGAGGGCTGGAGGGGGTAAATACACTTTTAGAAAAAAGGGTTTCAAAAGGGTTCTTTGTGGAGGGATAGCGTTCTACCAAGAACCGTTTTGATCTGAAGAACCTTTTTTGGAAGACAAGGGTTCTTTGTAAGGCAATGGGTTCTACCTAGAATCTTTAACATCCTAAGAACTGTTTTTGGAAGAAAGGGTTCTTTGATGATTCTTTGGAAGGCAAAAGGGGTTCTACATACATTATAACCATATATCATATTTCCTAGCATGCTCTATTTCAGGAGGATTTTCAGAATTGTTTGTTTTAATAGCTGTGTTTTGGCATGTTACATTGATTGATTGATACATTTTATGCTACACAAAGATAAATAGCATAGATTTTGCTAAACTAATCCAATCTGTTAGTAGTTGTACTCATTACTGAGATGGTTGTCCCAGTTTACATGATCGAGGTAGTTTCAGTATTCAATCTTCCCTAACTTGGCAGTCATTCTGAGTGCCGTTTGCGGGTGATATAAAATCCCACGTGTTGGATACCCTAACTCTGGCTAGATTCTAATAGGAATTAATTAAACACCACTTTGCAAGCCAGCATAATGTGACTTGCAGGCTTGATGTTGCCTGTAAACCAGGAGTTTCTTAACACCACTGTGTTATAACTAGGCCCTCAAACAAAGGCCTTATGATATATGTAATGTATTGTCATAAATAATTTAACTTGAAAGGCTAATAAGGCTGAGGAAGAACCCTCCAAAGATACGTGTATTTTTAGAACCCTTTGTAGATGGTTCTAGGAAGAACATTTAGATGATAAAATTGTTCTTGGTAGAACCCTTCATAGAGGGGTCTATAGGAAGAACCTTTCATAAAGTGTTCTAGATAGAACCATATACAGGGGGTTCTATGAAGAACACTACATAAAGGGTTCTAGGGAGAACCCTCTTCAAAGGGTTCTACCTAGCACCAAAAAGGGTTCCCCTATGGGGAGTAACCGAAGAACCCTATATGGTTCTCTACTGAGCACTTTTTTTTCCCTGAGAGTGACTGCTAGAGTCAGATCACAGAGAGACACAGGGAGAGACAGGGAAAAGATCCATCGTCTTACCATCATACTGCCAGTCTGGAGTCAAAGACAGTGTCATCAGCCAGAGAGCAGAATAGAATGAAGGAAAGAAAAAGACGAGCAGGGAGTCAGAGTTCCATAAGATACTTGAAAGAGAACAAAAAAAATAGGTAAAAGTGAGGGAAGAAAAAGTATCAAAAGAAAAGTACAGAAACTTTGTAACTTTGAAACAGAGATGCGAAAGTTCACATTATAGTACATTATAGCACATTATAATCCACCACTTGCACCTCAAAACACAATCTCCACCGTCCTTCCTTTCCTTGCCAAGAGCTACAGAATCAGCTATAAATCAATTTATGATATAAGTGCAGGTGGACTTGAGCAAGTAAACATAAATATCTCACCATCAAGCCCACTTTGACACCAGCCAGGCGACTAATTAAGCTATTACCTCAAAAACATTTCACCCCCCTTAAATGCTTCCCCTTCGCAGATCAGTATGCGCCAACATTACCCACAACCCACTATGGTAGATTTACAGTCTAGTACAGAGCAGTGGGACGAGGCTGTGGTGGTGGAGAGGCATCTGAATAAAGTGCATCAGTGAGTAATTTGATGAACACCGTTCCTGGGTGGCAGGCTGGGAGAGATCTATTGCATCATGGGACTGCATTTGTTACGGGGGGGGGGGGGGGGGGTGTCAGTCTCACCCCATCACTCCCAACCTCCCTGTATAAGACACACACCTTTACAAAATATGAATGGCTAGTTATGAGAAGACCGACAGCTCGGTATAAATCACACCGCGTCAACACAGTGTTGAATTCCCCCTGAAAGAAAGGGATGTGGTCACGGGGGAAATGGTTTCCTCAGGGAGGGTGCACTTGCTGGATTATTAATTTAAAGAATACAACTATTCATCTTCCCAACACAATAGCCGTTCACAGACGGCGGCGGTAGTGGGTGAGCAGTGGCGCCAGTACGTTAACACTAGGAAACCATTGTTAACTGACAAGACATCAAAACGCTCCAGCTCCCATATAGACAGCTCCAAAACGGTCTGGGACTTGAGTTCGCTCGATTATGTCGGTTTGTCGTATCTGGAGAATGGATGTATGGACAAGCAAGGGGCAGCAACAGATGAGAGATACGTTTAGAGTCCTTATGCTTTTAGGTCCTCGGTGTGGCTGGCCTTCATAAATGAGTTAAATGAGTCACATGACATCAGAAAGGCTGTAACCCAACAACCCCCTGGCAACTGTGGCCCTCATATCAACGGCAGCTACTGTAATGCAACAACCGTCTCTGCGGGAGAACAAAAAGATAGTGTGACGTTGAAATATTCATGGAGGGGTGTTACTTCTATATACTAGTACGCAGAACAGAGGGACTCATGTCTGTGATCGACTTTCCAGATTCCAAACAGGCACAAAGAATGTTTTGATCAATTGTTTGGGACTGTTCAATAGCCAACCGCCGCCTATAGACACAGTATCCAATTTCACCTACTGTTTGAAAGAAAATGTAACCAATATACCAGTTTCCACAAAGGCATGTATATTTTGTATGTGTAGGCCTACAGCTACGAACATCCTGATGCACACCGTGTACACTATCCAACGTCATGTTATTGCATATTGTAATATGATTGCTATTCATTAATACCAGAAAGTATATTTAAGTAGTGAGTAACAGGCGGACATTTCAAAACATCTCCTCAAATGCCATAGTGGGTAGCAAATGCCTCAATAAGCAGACATTCAGTAAGCACATTATCTATCCAATCATCCAATAACAAATCCACGACTTTGTACGGATGCCCAAAACTGTAAAAGTCAAAAGGAACAGTCCCCTAAAACCTGCTCCAGCCAAAAAAGCAATCTCCAATGAACTGATAAGTGTACCTAAATCTAACAGTGAGAAATATACTTGTATTTGATTTGCTCGATTCAGCCTTATTTGAAGCAACACCAGTTTGGACTTGAGGTTGGTGTTATTATAGCCATTGGGATCAATACCTGACCAATGACACACTGCATTCAGGTGTTCTCTCTCCACAGATCATTGGTTCAAAGGAGACCACTAGGATTAGTATTCTATTTCAGAATAATGAGGGTGATGAGATCATTGGCTAACATCTGACCCTCTAATTGGTTAAACGGTTAAACGTTTCTTTGACCCTGCAGGTGTATTATTCCTCCCATAGAAATATAATTTACTAGAACAGATATCCCCATTTGAGTCAATGCACTGCAATTCTATTTCTATGCTCCCCCACACTTGTCCTGATATGGCACCAGAACATTGGCTGATGACAAAGTGGAGCGACGACGTGTGACAGTGAACTTTTGATGTTCAAAGAAAATCCCTGCATGTGCCCGCTCCTCTAACTGTGATAACCTGGATGAGAGATGCTGCTATGAGATTGGACCGACACCATCCAGAGTAAATCGCCACAGAAATCAATAGCCAGCTATAAGGAAGCTGCCTGCACAAACTCCAGGTCAGCGAGGTCAGATTTACTCCCAGGACAAGAGGCCATTCTAACCACGTTATTTCTCCTCAGCCCATGCAAGAGAAATACAATGTAAAGGGGAGTGGGTTGGTAATGAGTTGGGTCTTTTTTGTATGTGAGGTGAATTGGATACGAACAGAGTGTATGTGATATTGATAAATAATGATAAAACACAGAATGTGATGTCCATATAATATATTTTTAAACACGCGTAATAGAATCAATAACAAAAACAATTGCAGAGAGAACTTCACTAACTAAACAATAAGTATTTCTACCATAGCATATGATTTTCTAATCAAAAACATAATGCAAAATATTAATGGATACAAAGAAATATTCAATATTCATTCCAGAATCCACTTACAGTCCACCGTTCCTGTACCATGAATAATTTCATACTTCACTAATGTTTCAGTTTGACTTTGAATTAAAACTCTCAATGGGGATAAACACATTAGGATATGATATTCAGAGTTTGTCAAACCACCTTTTGAAGTCAAAGCGTCATGAGCACAACAGGTGGCAGTGCCTGACTTATTTTGGGCATTCATTTAGCCCGTGCACACCCACACACACACACACACACACACACACACACACCACCACCCATCCCATTATCCATTTCCATTATCTCTAATGAAGCACATAAAAAAAAAAAACATGCAAATCCATTGATGAAAACATCAGGAGTCCAACACACACACTCTCTCTCTCTCTCTCTCCCCAAAAAAGGAAGCACACTGGGGGGGTTACAGTCAGTGTGGTGTCTGGATAAGAAAGAGAAACATACAGGCTGGTGCCCCAGTCTGAGCCAAACGGAGGCTGGCAATGCATGCTCCCCTGATAAAATGAGTTCTGGAAGTTCTGTCAATAATCTGATCTCCACCATCAAATAGTGTGCTACTGTGCTTGGCCTGAATAGTAAACTGGTGGGAACTCTGACAAACAAACCAAAATACAGGAATTGAAATAGATTTTGTTTTAACTCATGAACCTCAAAAAGAACTGAGGGGAGACACAACTAAAATATTGATGAGAGTAGTGCTAATAAAACAAGTGAATGTCCTTGATAGTTTGCTGTGAAGTTTGTTTTTGTCATGCGATTTTAAATATGTAACTAGCTAAAGTAGGTCTATAAAACAATATATTATTCCTATGCACAGATTAGCTATACACTTATATTGATATGTACAGTATAGCCCAGAGGAGCGTGTGGCACATAACAGAGAGATAACTATCTGGATAAGTGTGTAGGTGTGAGTGGGACACTTTGCATGCCTGGGCACCTGAGTGGTGCTGCTTAGTGCTCAAGGGGGAACCAACCTCCAGTCCCATTAATACACAGCGCTGGATCCACGGGATGAGCCCCATACTGAGACACATCCATACATAATGCAATGGAGAGGAATCCCACTCTGTCACCTAAGAGGGGAAATTCAACTTTCTAACAGGAGAAATAGAAGAGAGAGAGAGAGAGACAGTGACAGAGAGGTAGGTAGAGAGAGAGAGAAAGAGAGGTAGGTAGAGAGAGGGAGAAAGAGGAAGAGAGAACGAGAGAGAGAGAGAGCAAAGAAGAGAGCACGGGCCAAAATTAGGACTGTCTTGTAGGTGACACTGATCACTGGCTTAAGATGGTATCTATTGCTCCATGGCAACCACAGGATGAGGATGCACTCATTTGTTTCTGCATTAGAGTTGCTTTGCCACAACACACTTGTCACTATTTTCTTGCATCCATCTCCTACAGTGACAAAGTGATATTTTGAAATTGGAATAGGAAGTACTTGACCACGAGTAGTAATGTTATGTCACAATCTAGGCGTTCTGTTTGTCCCTACATGAATAGACAGACTAGAAACTATTTTCCAGCACTGATATGCAGCTTGATGATCATTCTAGTTAGAACAATACTAACTACAGCCTCAAAACCTTATGCCCTAATTAAGTCTAAATTGCACTGTACATCAGAAAGTGACTGATTTCTGAAGCAGAGGTGAAATTCACATTGGGCCAAGGTGAGAACAATTAATTAAAGTGTCAGTCATTCAATTGATCAATTTGATTGATTAAAAGTGTCCAACATTAGTGGCCCAACACGATAAATCAGTTTGAAATAGACATTTCCCTTTTTTCTTTTTTAAAAGGTTTCATTTTGAGCGGATTCAGACAGACGGATGAAGGAGCGTCAATAAATCAATAGTACATTTCTGAATATTCAACTCCATTCAAGGCACTGGTCAAATGTGGAGGCAGTAGCATCCGTGACTTCACTGACATCAACGTAAAATATGCTTCCATGAATCAAGTATCGCCACGTAAATCCAGAGGAATCTGTCAGGTTGAAAGTGAATCAACGAGCAAACGGCTGCAACTGAGCAGGAGTATAGAATCAGAGCTGATCAGAGGGTGGAGGCAGTTTTAACATATCAGTTGCGTTGAATCTGAGACCATTAATCAAATACAGTGGTACAAATGGTATAGAAATACAAAATGTTCATCAAGATAAACCCATTCAGTGTATTTTAGCATCTGGGTATTCTGAAACAAAAACAAACAGGCATATGTGGTTGTATATTCGCCTTGTTTGCATAGAATATAGGTACTTGAGGTGTGGAGGACTTACCATCTGTGTCTTGTGACAGGCAACACGTGGCTAACAGCAGAAGTCCTATCCATATTCCTAACCATTTGAAGTGCCATGACCTCATTTGCATTTTCGTCAAGCGTTACTGCGTGCCCACCTGGAGGGAGAGAGAGAAAAGAGAGGGATGAGAATGACCTTTTCTGTCGTGTATATCATAAGGGCCAGGGGTTGAGTTCAACAGCAAAAAACGACCCTTGGCCCTATTCACTAGATCTAAAAAGCTACATAGCCAGGTGATAATTAATAGCTGAACTCTTGTAGATCCAAACCTTGACATGAACATCCACAACACAAAGCAAACAGAAATTGTTATGGTATCTTTGTCACGGTATATAAAAAATAAAAAAGTTACTTTTTCATCATTTTATCTCCTTACAACTCTCTACAACATTTGCCACCGTCTCTCAAGAATTCGGAAAAACCGAACCCGAACAGGTGAATTACAGGTATTCTGAAAGGAATCCGACACCGGGGCTTTATGAGTCAGTCCATTTCAAAGGAAATTTCCCATCCAATTTTACCTTTGGGAAATAGTCTTTTATCGAAGGGCTATGGGTGTCTTCTGTCAAATTCAGGTTCTCTCGTGTAATACCACCGGGGAGGAACTACATTTAACCTTGCCCTTTGAAGTAGACAGTGAAGTTGATAGGTGTTTTCCACCTGAGAGACACAGTCCACAATACAGTATAGCTTTGATGTTTCCTCCATCATGGATGCTCCGTGTCTTCAGTGGTAAACTTATTTTACTGTATGAAAACCAGGCTTTGCCAGTTATCCCTGCACTACTGATAATATACCACAAAAAAAAAAAAAAAAACGTTTTTGGGAAATATATTGAGAGGATAGTGAGAGGATAATCTTGTGGTCGAAAATACATGAAATTGCTAAGATGCAGGAACTGTGAACTTATGACCTTGTGGATCTCACAGACGGTGCAGAATGCAATGTTTTGCATTATACTTCACGGAAAAGAATTTCACTGAAATGAAAAGACACAAAGCAATGAACAACGGAGAAACGCACTGGGTTGAAACACTGTTTCAACGGGAGATACTTTGGCAGAAAGTTTGAGTCCTGAGCTAAGGAAGAGATACCAGACAGACAGAGACAGATCGTGACGGAGGCTTTCAAGCCAACCGATTCCTTTAACGTCAAGGCCCTCCTCTTTATGAAATGATCGCTCCACAGTCATGCAGGCTCACTGATCATTATGCACGGTCTTTGTTCCTCTCAACCAAGAACTTCTTTGGAAGAGACAAATACAAATGTAATCCACTCTATTGTCAGAGTGGATGCATCTCTTTCCCCGCTGTAGTTCTTTCCTCAGATTAAAAAGAGAAAAGACCACTGACAACCAAGACTCAAAAGCTAAATGAACACTAGTGTTTCAAAGCCTTAACGCCAAAATGTGCCTGGTTTTGTCACGTTTTCAGAGCTTTTAATCTACAAAAAGGTAAGACCATAGAGACAACGTTTTGAAAAACATACAGTACCAGTCAAAAGTTTGGACACACCTTTGAATGAGTAGGTGGGTCCTAACTTTTGACTGGTGCTGTACATCCACACACACATACACTGAACAAGCGCACACATGCACACACGTACGCCCACACACACGTACGCCCACACACACACACACACACACACACACACACGCCGACACACAAACGGCAAACATCTTTCCCAGTATTGATAGGTCTCAATAAACTAATGGCCCAAAACAGTACCTTTCACTTCAGCATTAATCCCGGAGAGTAACCATGTGATTGGCTCAACCTTACAGCAGCACAATCTCACAAAAAGGCTCAACATCGACTCTAACAACTACCTTTTTCTTAATATTCTTTGAGAGGGAAAGCTAATATATTTTTGTAGATTAAAATGATTTTCCAATATTTTATAATGTGGAAAAAGTTGGCATCAGAAAAGAAAAAACACTTATTATTTGCTCCCTGCTGGGGTTTCTCTTGAATAGGCTGTTGGTTCGTCCTGTAATATAAATGTCTATAAATTGGAGGAGGCCGGAAAGTAACATGGTACTAAAGTCACCAACGTGTATTGCCTCTCTAACAACAGTACTCAGAGGAGGAAGCTGAGAAAGCAGACAATGATCAGCTAGGTAATGGACCACGTTGAACTTGTTAACACTGTTAATCCATTTCTGTCACCAGCGTTTCACTAACTACGTGAGGAGACACGCCATTAGCCTGGCGCGCCACCTAACGGGAAACTACTCATTGGGAATAATGAAGCGGATAGGTTATGTGATGTGGCGGAACTAGAAATAACACTGAAGGATTACTCTTACCGGTAATTACTCCATCAGTAAAAATCGGCCATCTTTACCTTACTTTACATGTCAGTAAAAACTTGATAAACCTTTAAACATATTAGTCTGTCCAATAGCGCTCTGCTGTCTTGGAAAAGAGAATATGAAATATTTTGTCAACAAAAAGTTACATCTCATTACTGTATTGGACACTGTGTAATGGTCTTGTAATGGTCTTGCCCAGGGAACTGATATCTATTAGGATGGTGACAGTTTCCCTCCATTATCCACAGTGAGAGGTGATCAGGCAGGCCTGGGTTGTAGTGGAGCTGCAGCCAGAGGAGATTGGCTGCAGGCTGCAGTCCTCAGTTGGCACTAATGCCCGTCACTAACACTAACACCGGAGCACCTTGATTTACTTCTGCTCATTACTCATGCAAGAGGGCATCTCTGAATCATCCACAACCCTCTGTTTGTCCTCCAATGAAGATCTCCAAGCTCTGCTAAAGCTACTGAAGCCTAAGTGATGAGACAAAGAATGCAAAATGAAGGCATGTAAAAATATGAATAATTGATTAGATTCGGGTATATTATTTGTTAAATTCTTTGAGTGTTTTTCCCTTATCAAAAAAGCTGTGAATGACTCATGTAGTTGTTCAGGGATGAATAAGGGAAACAAATTAATATAATTAAGTGCATTATAATCCAGATTGCCACAAATTAATGCTCTGACTGGAGTGCTTTGTGTTAATCATAATGAAAAACATTTTATGATGCAAAGTAAAGTGGGCCTGCGTGCCCTGTGCATCCCCAAACATCCATACAGTACCTCTCTAGGCTTATTCTCATACTTGCAAGTGTTGTTGAGCATAATGTCCTCGACACTGTGCTTGCGCTATTTGTTCTACACCACATGTAAGTAAACTAAAGTATGCCAATGGATATCATTAGACTACCCTTTTGGGTAGGGGGCAGTATTTTCACGTCCGGATGAAAAGTGCGCCCAAAGTAAACTGCCTGTTACTCAGGCCCAGAAGCTAGGATATGCATATAATTGGTAGATTTGGATAGAAAACACTCTAAAATGATGTCTGTGAGTATAACAGAACTGATATGGCAGGCGAAACCCCGAGGATTTTAGTTTTTCTAGGTGGCTCCCATTTTGGCTGTAGTGTTTCCAAGCGCGTGGAAGAGAGCGCGTTCTTTGGTATTTTTCTCCGGTAAAGACAATAACGATTCTCCGTCTTAAATTGTATCGTTTATTTACATATAAGGATACCAAAGGTTAGATTGTAAACATTGTTTGACTTGCATGGAAAAGTTTATTAGTAACGTTTGGGATTCATTTTGTATGCATTTTGATGGAGGGAAACTGGGTGGATTATTGACTGAAGCACGCCAGCTAAATTGAGTTTTTATGGACATAAAGGACATTATCGAACAAAAGGACCATTTGTGATGCATCTGGGACATTTTGGAGTGCCAACAGAAGAACATCAAAAGGTAAGGCATTTTTTATAATCGCTATTTCTGACTTCTGTGGCGCACCTGCCTGGTTGAAATGTGTTTTTCATGCTTTTGTACGCGGGGCGCTGTCCTCAGATAACCGCATGGTGTGCTTTCGCCGTAAAGCCTTTTTTAAATTTGACACAGCGGCTGGATTAACAAGAAGTTAAGCTTTATTTTGATGTATTACACTTGGGATTTAATGAAAGTTAAATATTTATAATTCTAAAGTTTGAATTTCGCACTCTGCAATTTCACCGGATGTTGGTCAGATGGGACACTACTGTCCATAAGAAGTTAATGTAGCACTGCAGAGGGCTGCAGAACAATAAATGGCAGCCCTGAAGGTATTCCAGTACTATTCAGCACCATGGACCGCAATCCTAATAGCACCAGTACTATTCAGCACCATGGACCGCAATCCTAATAGCACCAGTACTATTCAGCACGAAGGACCGCATATTACCAGGTCCCAATATTACCAGTAATGTTCAGAGCCATGGACAGCAGCCCCAAAAGCACCAGTACTATTCAGAACCATGGATAGCAGCCACATTAGCACCAGTGCAATTCAGCTACATGGACAGCAGCCCCAATAGCACCAGTAAATATTCAGCACCATGGACAGTAGCCACAATATCACCAATATAATTTATAGAGATCTCGTCTTTGTATCTGTGCCATTATAGCTCTATTTGTGACATGCTTCGTAAACATCAGGTGTGGACTAAAAGTGAAATGTTTACTTGCGGGTCCTTTTCCAACAATGCAGAGTTAAAGATAAGCCTATTTTGTTGACTTGCAGCCAGTCAAGATGCTCTCAATGGTGCTGCTGTAAAACTTTGAGGATCCGAGAGACCATGCCAAATCTTTTCAGCCTCTTGAAGGAGAAGAGGTGCTGTCGTGCCCTCTTAAAAACTGTGTGGACCATGTTAATTTCTAGGTGAGAAATTTGAAGCTCTCAACCCGCTCCACTAAAGCCCTATTGATCTGGATGGGGGCATGCTCGCCCCTCCGTTTCTTGTAATCCACGATCAACTCCTTTGTCTTGCTGATGTTGAGGGAGAGGTTGTTGTCCTCTGACCTCCTCCCTATACGCATCCTCATTGTCGTTGGTAATCAGTCCTACCGGTCGCGTCGTCAAACTTGCAAAAGTTGTCGATTGTGAGTCGTGGGTGAACAAGGAGTACAAGAGGGGACTAAGCACACACCCCTGAGGGGCCACGTGTTGATGGTCAGTGTGGTGGATGTGTTGTTGCCTACCCTCAAAAGTCAGTGAAGACACTTGCCAGCTGGTCAGCACATGCTCCGAGGACGTGCCCTGGTATACCATCTTGCCCCACGGCCTTGCGAATGTTAACTTCTTTAACCTTTTCACACGTACCAACAAATGGGTGTGATCATTCTATAGTGGTCCCTGTTGCGTACGATCAAACCAGTGTGATTAGGACGCTTGATTAGAATGCTTATTTAGAAAGTACATTTTCGATTGACCCAACAGTCAGCATTTGAGCTAGCCACACTGTTTTTTATTCACAGAAACACTGCGGTGCAGTGCCTTAGAACGCTGCACCACTCGGGAGTCCCCACAAATTGATTTTATCAAACAATTGGTCCCCCCAAAAATGCGTCCCTCCCCTGAATTTCAAAATCCCCTGTGACCCCTGAGCCAAAAAGTTTGCCCACCCCTGATCTATATGATAGCACCATTACTAGTCAACACCATGTACCATAATAGCAGCCTCAGTAGCACCAGTATATCTCCAGTACTATTCAGCACCATGGAAGGCAGCACTAATTGCACCAGTGCTATTCAGCACCATGGACGGCAGCCCCATTAGCACCAGTCTATTCAGCACCTTGGACAGCTGTCCCATTACCGCCATCCCTTTAGGCACCATTGACAGTACCCTCCACTATGTTTTCAGCATCACGTCCAGAGTCGGCTGGTCAGACAAAGTTTGGCAGTTTGATCACTTAAAAAATATAGATTGTTTTAGATGGGTGTCCTCCTAACAGACTTTTTCTAAGCAGAGGAAGAAAAAAATCTGTGAGCCCGCCATCATATAAAACAACTTTCAAAGCTGACTGCTTCCAGAAGAACATTTGGTTATTTTGGTGTGTTTTAAGAAAAGGGGCTCTCAATAATAAAGTCAAAGAAAAACTCATAAAGTGAGGAGGAGACAAAGACAAAAGCCTCGACTGAGTTTAGGAGCACTTTAAAACAGAAACAGACTCTCATTCACATGCTCTGTTTGAAGATCTAGCGTTCAACCTCCATGATAGAGGTCAAACCTCGCTGTCAAGTGTTCTGTTCTCCCCTTCCGTCCTCTGGATGGAAGTGAACTGACTCCATGCAGGTTTGGGGAGAATGGAGACAGACCGAGACAGCAAAGACTATTTGTTTTAAATGACAAGCTTATTCAATGAATACCCGCTTTCATTCTTTTCTCCCTGTTCTGTTCACTGCTACTGGCTACAGATTGGTCTAGGTGGAAATGATGGATGGATGTGACAAACATCCCTGGACAGCTAATTAAAGAAACCTCATTTGATAAGGGGGCTCCAGACTTAAGCATTAAATGCAGGGCCTGAAAGCAGGCTGAATCCAATTACCCATTGTCCTTAATGGCAGAGAGAGAAAGCTTATAACAAGCCATTGGCAACCAGTCTGACTGTGTATGATCCAAAAAGGAATTTTAAGGCTTTTAAAAATATATAGTAATTTCATCTAAAATTAAAAATGGATACAGTCAAGTGCTGAACTGCTGTACAATTCACTCTCTCTATAGTACTGGATACAAACATACAACTGAATGAGAGACAGAAATGCAATTCAACGAGTATCAGGAAACAGTTAAATGCTAAGAGCGGCTTGTTGACCCTGACCAGGAAGTGTCCTGACTTTTTGACTCACTGACTCACTGAGATCAGTGATGAGCCCATGGCAATGTGTACACATCTGAAATGGTAAACACGATGATCTGGCTAAACATCAGAAGTGAATTTGATGTTACCATTTTTATCTTACACTTGGAGAAGGTTACCATCACTAACAGCCCAGAGGTTAGGCGTAAGAAACTGGAGAACTCTTGTAGTTCAGCATGTGGGCCATTGATAACAGAAGTTTGAACCCAATTGTTTTTGTACCTCAATGAATGAGGTCTACTACTGGGCTGTGTGTGCAGGCTGACACTTGAGGTCATATGAGCTAATCTGACACTGATATATCCATAACATACAGTTAGGTACACAACTTATGTAGGCTAATCATGAGTTCACTCATATTAATACTGACATTATGCATACAGTAGCTAGAGGGTGTTATGGACTGGAAAATGAGGCTAGTCTAAAAAAAAAAAATGCACATAAACTCATAAATGTTCATGTAAATCCAGGTACTGTGAGCCTAAAGAGAAAGTCTTCCTTGTCCACAGGGCTTGGTTTAACCGGATATGGTAGATATTGCAGATGGTACGGCGGGAAGGGTCACTGCACCCATTCCTTTTGAACTGCTTTTGACGAAAGTCTGACATAAAAATAAGGCATCGGCGCCGAATATTTGATTCTTTCTATGAACACTGGGAAAATGCTGCAGGGAGAATATTCATATTCCTCATAAGACATCCAAATGTGAGTGTCTTTATTATTTTGCTCCTGCTAAAAACAGACACCGAATTCGGGAAGCATTGGCAATTAAACCTTGCCTTTTTTATTGTTTTTAATGCTGTAGGCTACCCCTATTTTTCAAATATCAGTTTGGGACACTTTCGTTTGCAGTTAGGCTACTTTTATTTTACATCTACAAAGACAAGGCAACAGATTGTTAAGAATGT
Source organism: Oncorhynchus mykiss (assembly GCF_057628025.1). Classification (NCBI taxonomy): domain Eukaryota; kingdom Metazoa; phylum Chordata; class Actinopteri; order Salmoniformes; family Salmonidae; genus Oncorhynchus; species Oncorhynchus mykiss. The sequence continues at coordinate 16,709,270 of NC_143041.1, read as the reverse complement.
TCACAGTAATTGGATGACCCGTTGCATAATCCTACGTGCTCGATGTACGACGGGATAGTGTAAATGTAAGCTTGATATAGAGAACTACAGTATTGTAAAGCTTTCATTCACGCCAGTGTTGTTGAAAAAAATGTCAGATTTCATATAGTTCTGCAGGTATGGGATAACTACATTCACGTAGCATAAATGGGGTCGTGTCGAGGATAACCGGCTACACGTTTGTATGTGTTCTATAACGCGCTAACAGTATCCCCAGCAAGTAATAACTAGGTCATATCGCAAAGAATCGTTCACCCAGGATGACCAATCTATGAATTTGACAAATAGTGACAACCAGTCTGTGAGATAAAATACACTGACTTCAGTAGGACGGTACAATAGACGACTGGTACATCATTCCGTAAGACCCTACGAACGCATGTTTTTCAAAACAGTTGTTTTTCAAAACATGTTTTTCTTCTCAAACAGTAATTGGCAGAAAAGGTCTTACCATATTAGCTCTAAAGCCATGTACATCCCGTTCAGATAGTGCTTCTTAGGGCAAAGCGCATCCCTGAACATCATCAGGAATTCTGCCACCCTCTGTCTTCTTTTCCTTTCCCGTTCCCCGTTCTAGAGTGACTTTCAGAACCAGAAATCACACACGCCTCCAACGAGAAATGGCAAAGTAGCCAGTGTGGAATTTGCTCGTGTGACTTTATACTTTTTACTATTTGAGCGCCTAAACAGTATTCCCCTTGCGGTGCTCTATGTATTAATCTGAGTGTCGCTGCTAAGAGAGCAAATGTCCCTTGGAGCCATGCATTCACACCAGCACTAGGACGCCGTAATCTAATTAGCACACAAAAGGCACACTTAGATTATATGCGCAGAATACGGTACATGCGCCCCGCTGCGGACAGCGCACTATGGGCAGACCAGACAGAGAATTCCACACAGGCTACAACCAAGCATGGGCTGTGTTGTAAACCCTATTAAATGAACTAATGACTCCTCAACGTGTTTCATGTTTTTGTAATGCCAAGAGACCGTTGACTATTGAGTGGGTGCAATACTGTAGCCTACACCTATGGGCTACGCTTGCCAAATTGCGTGGGGGGGGGGGGGGGGGGGGGGGGGTGCAGTGCAATTATAGCTCAGTGGCTTTACCTATCTGTCCATCTGTTCAGTGAGTAGGATTACTTCAAATTCTGTTGCGCCAGGGTATTCAGATATACAAGGACCAGTAGTAGTAGTAAGCGGCCCTCAAATCGACTGTGATAAAGTCGAGCAATGACACAAAGGTGATGTATTTCCTTTGTGTGAATGATGTAGAAACTGATGGACAGGATTATGTGGGGGGGTGGGGGGGGGGCATGGTTGGTATTCATTTCAAATGACACTTAAAATGTAGGATGTCTCAGTCACAAGGCAATAAAAAAAAGAAGATAATGCAGTCTGTGGTGCAATAGTAGTCCCAATGATTAGGAGGGAACTGACATCATAGATATTACAGATTGAATGATAAGCATTTTACAATTTGGTAACCTCCACACTTTGCTGATTCCATTTGGAAAGCAGATGTTTGTTACCTACAGTGTCAGATTGTTATTTAATTAATCCTGATATAGGATTTATTGTACACACCTGGGAAGATCAATTCAACCATTTATTTTAAAAACTCTCGGACTTGAAAATTACCCTCTGGAGCATGACAACATTAATTTACAACTTCAGATGTTTACTGTAGTATTAACAAAACGAAAGGAGTTTTGTGAGGGTAATTCCAATCTAAGATGCAGGTGCCTCTATTACCTTAGCAAATCAGCAGACCGAAACCATATAACATACACATCCACATCAATAAAAGGTAAAGCAAAAAATAAACAACCTTCCAGTCTTATTTATGGGAACTTGACACATTACAATTCTATCCCAATGGAAATGTGCCAACAATAAGAGAGCCTTCAAAACACAGACAGAGAGAGAGACAGAGAGACACAGAGAGAGAGCAAGAGAGAGAGAGCGAGCGAGCAAGAGAGAGAGTGAGCAAGAGAGAGCAAGAGAGAGAAAAGAGAGCAAGAGAGAGCAAGAGAGAGCGAGAGAGAGAAAGCGAGAGAGAGCGAGAGAGATAGCGAGAGACATAGAAAGCAAGAGAGCGAGAGAGAGAGCAAGCGAGAGAGCAAGCAAGAGAGAGAGCAAGCGAGAGAGCAAGCAAGAGCGAGCAAGCAAGAGAGCAAGAGCGAGCGAGAAAAAGCAAGAGAGAGAGAGCGAGAGAAAGCAAGAGAGCGAGAGAGCAAGCGAGAGAGAGAGCGAGAGAGAGAGATAGCGAGAGAGAGATAGCGAGAGAGAGATCGAGAGAGAGAGAGAGATAGTGAGAGCAAGAGAGCAAGAAAGCAAGAGAGAGAGAGCAAAACAGCAAGAGAGAGAGCAAGCGAGAGAGCGAGCGAGCAAGCGAGTGAGAGTGTGCGTGCGAGAGAGAGAGCGCACAAGAGAGAGAGAGGGAGAGAGAGAGAGAGCAAGAGAGAGACTATAGGAGCCAATCTACAGACAGGCAATAAAGATTTGACAGACTCTGCCCAACGCAGAGACTAAATGTACTCTTCTCATGGTTACTGAAATTATACAGGCCTCAATGACGTCTTCAATTGGACTGCCTGGTTTTGTTGTGCCAGCAATAATGAATGTGTTATTTGGAAAGCAAGAATGGCAATAATGGTACACTACTAGGTCATTTGTACCAGTGGCTTTCACCCTTGTAGATGAACACAGGGTTTTGGATGCACTGTTGCCTCACATTATAATAAGGCAATGTGTGGACCTAATATGCAAATATCCCTGTATGTAATGGATATATGTACACATTTCTAATGTATGATGTAGTTACTGACTGAAATTAAAATGTCACATTTTCAATTAACACAGAAACCAATCCACCCTCATATAAGCTAGTGGATTCATGCTTGAAAGGTGTAAAACCCTGATATGAATATATTCTATATGATCACACAGGCCCTGTATCACAGCCTGAAGCTAATGAAATACATATGTTCAGGCCTTTTGCGCTATATGTTTAGCCCTCAACTCTCCATTTCAAAGACCCACAGCAAAAAAAATGGCAGCTGTTGAACAATATGTCATTTTGCATCACAAAGGATTTAGTCCATCTCAAGTTCAATGGACACAGAATACAATTCAATGTGCGTAGCTACTGTACAGAACCACCAGCATGTAACCGCTGCCATTTCTTTTGACCTATGTTGTTAGCTGAGACTTTCCATCGGGCGGGAGCAAAGAGTGTGTGTTGGAGCTCTCCATGGTGCTGACAATGCTTTGGCTCAAAGACAGACCTCAAGGAAAACCGCTCAGTATGTTAAGTGGTGACAAATATGCTACTACTGTGTCATTGGATAACACCACATCCCAATAAAAAGGGTATTTAGCCCAATGACAGTATGTAGACACAATGCTGTGTGCAAAGCTATTATGCTGTTGGAGGGACACTAGTGATTGAACACTGTGTCTATACGTGAGGTTAACACCCATAAACGGTACAGTATTTAAGACTGCAAATCTCCACAGGGGTCCGAAGACATCAAGGTCTTGAAATCCCATCACGGTATAAGGGTCTGATCAGGGCTTAGGGTCCCTCATCGGTATCAGGGTCCCTCATCGCCGGCCACCTGTCCACAGGTTCCTGTATCTCTCTCGCTTTCGTGCTCGCTATCTTTGAGCTACTCAACAACTCTTGTAGTTCAAATTTCACCCACTGCCATTCCCGTACATGTGGTTTGGTTGTTGGCTACATTTCTTTCTTTACATCCTGGAGCTTCAACCTGTGTCTTAGTTAGTGTAGGTCTGCTGGAGAGACATGAAGCATGTGGAGGATTGTGAGGTGGGTTCTGGCTCTGTGGTCCATTATTACAGTGCTAATTGCTCCTTCTCCAGTGGCAGTTAGGTGCCCTTGGGGCAGGAGCTGGCTACAGCAGGCGCACACACACACATACACACACACACACACACACACACACACACACACACACACACACACACAGCTTCCAAATGTCACTACAAAGTTACTGTGGAGTTGTGTGTAAGTTGTGACGTATTTTTGCCTTGGTCTCCACTGACATTGTGTGGGGAGTTCATATGTACCGTATGTGTCACGCCCTGACCTTAGAGAGCCTTTTTATTTCTCTATTTGGTTAGGTCAGGGTGTGATTTGGGTGGGCATTCTATGTTTTCTATTTCTTTGTTTTTGCCGAGTGTGGTTCCCAATCAGAGGCAGCTAGCTGTCTATCGTTGTCTCTGATTGGGGATCATATATAAGTTGTCATTTTCCGTTTGGTTTTTGTGGGATCTTGTTTTCTGTATGGTTTCGTAGCCTTACAGAACTGTGCCCTTTTGTTTTTTTGTCATTGTTGTTTTGCTTTTGGTGTCATAAATAAAAAGACGATGTACGCCTACCACGCTGCACCTTGGTCCAGTCATTCTACCAATGAGAGCCGTAACAGTATGTTATGAAATTTGTGTACATTCGGTGACAGCCTACAGTAAATCTATACTTAGAGCATGATTCGTGGCTGCCTATCAAGCATAATAAAAGGGACAAAGGAAATTTCACAATGGATATGAAGATGAGGGTAGGTGTGAGTACAGATGTAGAATCTTCATTTGATCACTCTTTTGTTGCTGAGAATTTTCCTGCACGGCAGGAAATGTAAACTTCTGGTGTATTCGAGTTTCAAAAAGGCTTCTGAAGTTTGTAATTTCCACTTTAAAATGTTAGACTTGATTTGCCCTAACAAAACATTTATCAAGCCCTACATTACCACTAATTATAATCCACATAACCATTTCCTGGTGTAGCAAACTGGCTCAAATTAAGATCCTAGATCTGTAAGTGTCATTCATCTGTTATGTTTTATTGTGTTCCGTCCTTTTCGGGGTTGGGGGAATATTTTTAAAACCTGCTTCTTTCCCTCGTTCCTCAGGAGAGATCATTTGGAAAGATCCACATTTATTTACAGTGTCTTTAAAATACGACCAGCCAACAGGACTCTCAGTCTGAGCCTTGGAATCCTCAGATAAGAGCACTAGTACACCAAAAACCAGACGACTATTCAGTTTAGTCGTGGCAACGCTGGAGCGAGTGTATAGAAGAAAAAAAAATGTGTGTCTGAAGTTATGAAAAGCCCAAAGTCATTATATCTGCTGTTTCCAGAGAAACTGTGAGAGGGTGATTACTGGAGATTACTACCACCTGCCTGTGCTGCCAGTCAGTGGTACCTGAGAGACCCAAGGCATACAGGGCCAGGAGCAGTTCCAGGGAACTTGCACTAATATAACTAATTACAAGTGAAGTGGAAGGACACCCAAGGTCCCCCATTACAAGGCAGCAGCACCTCTATAAATGCAGTGGTGGCAGCTGACAGATTTTGTGGATTTTTTTTAAGCAATATATTTACGACCTGCTTACTTAGACACCTTTACGGCCCCACTCAATCTAAATGGCAAAGCCCATCAATTCACCATGAATATTAATGTGTGTTAAAAAGGAGCAATCTACATCGTTTTATGTTGTATACCAGCCCTGCCCACACTGTATAGAATGGTGCAGCGAACAGCTCAGAGCACAGTACTATTCCTCCCATAGCTAGTGTCTAAATCTTCACTGAACTTTGACCCTGTGAAGGGTTACATAGGGCTCACGGTGGTTGGTCTGTGCTAATGTTATATCTTTTTTTCTATGTCTTCAGAATATACAGTGGGGAGAACAAGTATTCGATACACTGCCGATTTTGCAGTGACATAAGTATTTGATACATCAGAAAAGCAGAACTTAATATTTGGTACAGAAACAGAGATCATACGTTTCCTGTAGTTCTTGACCAGGTTTGCACACACTGCAGCAAGGATTTTGGCCCACTCCTCCATACAGACCTTCTCCAGATCCTTCAGGTTCCGGAGCTGTCGCTGGGCAATAAGGACTTTCAGCTCCCTCCAAAGATTTTCTATTGGGTTCAGGTCTGGAGACTGGCTAGGCCACTCCATGTCCTTGAGATGCTTCTTACGGAGCCACTCCTTAGTTTCCCTGGCTGTGTGTTTTGGGTCGTTGTCATGCTGGAAGACCCAGCCACGACCCATCTTCAATGCTCCTACTGGGGGAAGGAGGTTGTTGGCCAAGATCTCGCGATACATGGCCCCATCCATCCTCCCCTCAATACGGTGCAGTCGTTCTGTCCCCTTTGCAGAAAAGCATCCCCAAAGAATGATGTTTCCACCTCCATGCTTCACGGTTGGGATCGTGTTCTTGGGGTTGTACTCATCCGTATTCTTCCTCCAAACACGGCGAGTGGAGTTTATACCAAAAAGCTCTATTTTTGTCTCATCAGACCACATGACCTTCTCCCATTCCTCCTCTGGATCATCCAGATGGTCATTGGAAAACTTCAGATGGGCCTGGACATGCGCTGGCTTGAGCAGGGGGACCTTGCGTGCGCTGCAGGATTTTAATCCATGACGGCGTAGTGTGTTACTAAAGGTTTTCTTTGAGACTGTGGTCCCAGCTCTCTTCAGGTCATTGACCAGGTCCTGCCGTGTAGTTCTGGGCTGATCCCTCACCTTCCTCGTGATCATTGATGCCCCACAAGGTGAGATCTTGCATGGAGCCCCAGACCGAGGGTGATTGACCGTCATCTTGAACTTCTTCCATTTTCTAATAATTGCGCCAACAGTTGTTGCCTTCTCACCAAGCTGCTTGCCTATTGTCCTGTAGCCCATCCCAGCCTTGTGCAGGTCTACAATTTTATCCCTGATGTCCTTACACAGCTCTCTGGTCTTGGCCATTGTGGAGAGGTTGGAGTCTGTTTGATTGAGTGTGTGGACAGGTGTCTTTTATACAGGTAACGAGTTCAAACAGGTGCAGTTAATATAGGTAATGAGTGGAGAACAGGAGGGCTTCTTAAAGAAAAACTAACAGGTCTGTGAGAGCCGTAATTCTTACTGGTTGGTAGGTGATCAAATACTTATGTCATGCAATAAAATGCTAATTAATTACTTAAAAATCATACAAATGTGATTTTTTGGATTTTTAGATTCCGTCTCTCACAGTTGAAGTGTACCTATGATAACAATTACAGACCTCTACATGCTTTGTAAGTAGGAAAACCTGCATAATCGGTAGTGTATCAAATTCTTGTTCTCCCCACTGTACCTGTATGTGTGTTTTCAGTATATCTTCCCAGAACATGAGTTTTCAGGATAACGTCTACATCATGTTCATAGGCGTTTCCGTGACACTTGAGCATTCAATTAAAGGCCTTTTCACACTACATTGTACTTAGCCAGAGGCTAGACTGGCCCTAGGCTAGCTCAGTCTGTGTTCACACAAGCATTTGTTAACCCTGGGCAAAAAATGCACACTTGTATGCCACAGATATAAGCAATACGACATCATTAACACAGGTCCAGCGAAGTGCTCTGAGCGCTCCAAACCGCCAGAGAAGTAGAGGTGGTCTGCTGTTGTACTATATCTGAATTCACACTTTCCTCAGCGTCCCCTCTTCCAGGCCACTTGCCTGGCCAACCACCCTCACCTTTCACGGTCACATGTCCTCTGTGATGAGGGACGAACCTATCGCTCCATTTTCTTTCACAGGGAAAACAACAGGTTGGTGCTGGATCAAATCAAATGGGTGCTGGATGTCTATTGTTTCTGACAATTGAAGACTTAACATATAGCTAGTAGACAGATTCTGAGAGGTCTGGCTCTTGATTCGCTCCACCAGTGGTCACATACATAAGGATTTATAAAATATGATACAAAAGACATAACATTTTGCGATAAACAATGAGACATCCTGGATGAGTTCAAACAATGACATGAGCATAACCCAGCAGTTCCGAAATAAGGGATCGCGACCCCACATGGGGTCGCCTGATATGAAAATTGGGTGGTGGAAGAATTTCCAAAATCCTGGTTAAAAAATATATATATATATATTAAAATATAGTCTTTGTCTCTCAAAATCATTGTAATGTGGTTCACCTTAAAAACCGGAATGAAAATGATTCAAATCTAAACGTAAAAATTCAACCAGAGTGCCCTTAGATTGTGAGAAAAGGCTGCACTTGACCGTTGCACTTGAATCATTCCCATGGTGAATGGCTAGGCTCACTATGATATGAAACCACACACTATTGCAGAGACCTTGATATTACTGGCCGCCATTGATATGGTGAAAACCATGTGTGGAGAGGCAGGCAGAGGTACAGAAACTCACGTCAATACCTTTGTCAAATAACACTATGAAACTAAGAAGTTAGGCTATAACTAGAAATGAAGAGGAAATTCCTACTGAACGACTCAAACTCCCCACCATATGCTCTCCAAATGGACTTAGCTGTGAGGGACTAGATGCCAGTGCATTGACTTTTGTTCGCTACACGTCGGGGTATGCTATTCACGAGGACAAATTGTTCTGTCTCACGATTCTCAAGCATTAAATCGGCACAGGGGATTTTCAGTGTGCTGCGTGGCTGTATTCACAAATTGAATGGTGGGCTTTTGCACAGATGGGGCTCCATCTATGGCGGAACGGCGGACAGGCCTCTGCATTTTAGTTAAGAACGTGTCTATCTCTGCCATATGAACGCATTGTATGACACACCCACTGAGCTATAATGGACACACCCACTGAGCTAATAATGGACACACCCACTGAGCTATAATGGACACACCAAAAGCAACTGGTGGCAAAAGAGCTGAGTGCAGAACTCAGAGAAAAGCAGCGGGTAACTTTGATTGTAAACTACATTGCTCACACACCTGTTCGCAAAACTATGTGGAGATATGTGATCAGACATATGAGGCTTGGTGATTATCGAGGGGGAGTTTTGGAAATATATTTTTTAATTGAGAGAGGAACTTTTGTCAATCGCAATGGATGTAAAAAAAGAGACTTTGTTGACTTTCTGTGTAAAAAAATAAATGTGTCTCCTTGCCTATGTAACAGACTTACTGAACTGAATGCGTGCATGCAGCAGAAATACCCAAGAATGTGACAGATGATTGACCAAATCTGTTTCACTGTGATCCTGGCTTAGTTGACATGGCGGTAAGTGAAATCGAACAGCTGATGGAGTGACTGAATGCTGCAGCCAACGCATTTACGGGTCACTACGGAGGAGTTCCTGACTCAAAGGGAATACTGTGCCGTCTCCCTCCAAGTATTCAAACTCATCGTACGCTGATTCAGTGCTCCCGTCTGCATTACCAAAAAAAAAGTATTGATCGATGGTTGGATGTGACAGGAGAGATGAGGTGCGCACTGACTCTGAGAAGCTCCGACGTGACACGCATCAAACACACCCATCTCTTAGTGGTGGTGAGTATAAGATCAATTCTGTCAGACTAATTTGCAATTGACTGTCATAGGCCCACATTAAAAGAATACAGTATGATTGGCTGTTAAAAAAAAGTTTTAAAAAGTTAAAGAAAGCATGGGCTGTTAGTTACATCATTTTTTTTTCACATGGTTTGGGTCGCGAGAATTTTCAGATACAAACTGGAGTTGTGGGCCAAAAGAAGTTTGGGGATCCCTGGCAAGGCTGGCATCAAGAAGGATATTCAGATGGTAAAACAAGAGACAAGGAAGATCAAGACTTACCTAGGTTGTTTCTTCTTGATCAAAAAACATGTCTTTCCTCTTGGGCACAATGCCAGCACCTGCAAGAGAGAAGTTTATTATGGTTTTGAGCAACATTTTAATGAAAAGGTTCTCTGTCCATTTTAATATGTTCACAGATTATTAAAAAAAATACAAAATAATAATAATATTGTTCAGAATTCTGAGCTACAAATAATCCTGCAATAAATGGAAATGTGAATTTTTATGTGGATTATAATTAATGGTCCATTTTTGTAGGGGTTGATACATTTTTTGCAAGTGAATCAAGTTTCAAATTTCAATGTGGAAATTACAAACTTCAAAGTGCAAATTACAAACAGCTTTTTTAAACTGCAAATACACTACACGTTTTAAAATTCCTTGCATTGCAGGAACATTCTCCTGCACCAGGCTGATCAAATTAAGACCCTACATCTGTAGTGATGGCTGGTTCGAGGATTGTTGGTTGAGTGATGCTCAATGTGTTTGTTAATCAAACATCTAGAGGCCAAAACTGACAGCTGATTAAAAGCTCTGTATGCATTCTCTATGTGAAGACAACGTTCTATAGATAAAGACAAACATATAAGTTCCATGGATGAAGACAATCATTGCTGTTTTGAACATTACAGGGGGTCTATCACCCATGACAACCGCCTCAACCGTCCCAAGCAATGATTGATGAGAAATGTGACTTTTCACTGTTTTCCCAAAGGTCACACCTCCATCCTACATCCTATTAAGAAGGATATATCTTTTATGTCAGAAGAAATGAGCGGGAAAACAGCTGACAACGATGGGCATTGGGCAACAATTTCTCCTCCCCTTCAGGGTTAATGCCTGCTGTGGGGAGATAATGAAGAATTATAGGCTGTATGAACCTGAAACCCATGTTTGCCTTAGTTTTAATTAGCTGTCAAGCACTGTGTTTATACAGGCAGCCTAACTCATATTTTTTCTAAAATATATATATTTTTTAAAACCTTTATTTAACTGGGCAAGTCAGTTAAAAACAAACTCTTATTTACAATGACGGCCTACACAGGCCAAAACCCTAACGCTGGGCCAATTGTGCGTCGCCCTGAGACTCCAAATCACGTCCGGTTGTGGTACAGCCTGAGTCGCAGTGCCTTCGAACGCAGCACCACTCGGGAGCTAATTGGCCCATTTATCAATCACATCGGATCTTTTCAGAGCTGATCTGTACGGTCAAAAGGACAATTAGTGAAAAAAAAGATCAAAATTGGGTAGGGCTGGGTGGTATACCATATTTTATGATATAATGGTATTGATGCATGGACCCGTTTGGGTTTTTACTTTACCTTCTATAATGGTATTTGATCGTTTGGTTTGTTATATGGAATACGCTGTGTGTAACATGGATTTTTATAGTTTACCTCGCTACTTGAGTCATCTCTCTCCGCTCGATCTCGCACAATGCTGCTTTCCACACAGACCTAGCACCACTCCCTGTCACTCAAGGAGTGCATTTGTTGTTCCTCGACCAGAGACACTTGTGTTGTCTGCATGGTCAATGTAGCGCATGCAACAATGTTGATGACAACGATACTTTTCTTCTTAATATAAACCCACTAGCATTCTATAATAACACTAGTCTTTTGTGTTTCTTACATCTGCAAACAGTTTGTCTTTTCTTAGCAAGTTGGGCCTAAAGCTTGTTAGCCGCTAATGCTAATTGCTAGTTAGCTGGCTAGCTAGCTAATAAATGTACTGAGTGAGAGCAAACATAATTAGCTATACAGCCTCATAATACCAGTGATGGTGTAGACCTAAATCAGCATGTTGTTTGTGCAACAGTATCTTCTAAATCAAAGAGGAATATACAAAGCATGAATATGTTAGCTCAGTAGCTAAGAGAAAACATTCTATGTGGCCAAACATTATAGGGTTCCCTAGGAGACACTTGTCAACACTTTGGGTCCTACCCTGTCACAACTCCTCCCTGGCAATACTGTATTCAAAGTGCTCACTATTATATTCCAACTATAGAATTTGAATAATCATTCTATTTCCATGATTCCAACTGTTCACCCAAGTGTTTTGCTCTAAATCACAAGTCAAATCGCAACTGCAACATTTCGTTCAAAATAAGGTCCAGGTTGTTTGCCCATATCGTGCGACACTACGTGGCAGTGTGGAAATGATCTCAAATTAGTGCAAGAAATGCAGAAATGTATGAAAATGCTGAATAGTATTTGTGGTTGGGGTTTGATTGACCAGTATAAAACAATCAGAATGGAGAAAGGGCCATTGAAATCACTTAGAATGTATCTGTTGTCACTTTAGGGTCATGCACTACTCATGAAGAAAATTTAAAACTTTTATTATTAAAACCCATAAAATATCGTCAAATACCGTCCATTTTTAAAAAATGTAAATACCCTGATATGATGTGTGTAAACACAGCCAATGAGTGGCAGCTGGAACAGAAACATAAGTCAGAAAGGGGGAAGACATTTGGGCTGGGTAGATATACTGTAGATATTAATGACAATACGTATTTTATTTTCATGACATGCTTGGCTTTAGTGTTAAGTTAGCATGGGGATACGCTAGACGTCTCATTGATTAACTCCAATTGGAAAGCCACAGATATCCACTGGGATCTCATTTGGAGCTCATTTTACTACAGTACAATAAACAAAAGCTACAGTGTACAGATCATTATTACAGGAGCTGGCAAGATCATAAACAATTCACATACAGTGCCTTCAGAAAGCATTCACACCCCACACATCCACATTTTCTTGTGTTACAGCCTGAATTGAAAATGTATTAAATTGAAAAATGTTGTCACTAGCCTACACATACACCATAATTCCAATTTGGAATTGTCTTTTTTGAAATGTTTACAAATTAATTAAACCTGAAAAGCTGAAATGTCTTGAGTTAATATGTATTCAACCCTTAAATAAGCCTAAATAAGTTCAGGAGTGAAGAGTTGCTTAACATGTCACAAAAGAAGTTGCATGGGCTGACTCTGTGTGCAATAATAGTGTTTAACATACATGTAATTATTTCATGACTATCTCATCTCTGTACACCACACAAACAATTATCTGTAAGGTCCCTCAGTCGAGCAGTCCAGGGAAGTTTTCCAATGCCTTGCAAAGGAAGGGCACCTATTGCTAGACGGGTAAACGTTTTAAAAAGCAGACATTGAATATCATGGCACATGGTGCAGTTACTAATTACACTTTAGATGGTGTATCAACACACTCAGTCACTACAAAGATACAGGTGTCCTTCCTAACTCAGTTGTCCGAAAGGAAGGAAACTGGTCAGGGATTTCACCATGAGGCCAATGTTGACCTTAAAACAGTTACAGAGTTTAATGGCTGTGATAGGAGAAAACTGCAACAAGGCACTAAAGTAATGCTGCAAAAACCGTGGTAAAGCAATTAACTTTTTGTCCTGAATACAAAGTGTTATATTTGAGGCAAATTCAAGGACTAGGGAGTTTTCAGGATAAAAGGGAAACAGAATGGAGCCAAGCACAGGCAAAATCCTAGAGGAAAATGTTGTTCAGTCTGCTTTCCACCAGACACTGGGAGATTAATTCACCTTTCAGCAGGACAATAACCTAAAACACAAGGCCAAATCTACACTGGAGTTCCTTACCAAGAAGACAGTGCATGTTCCAATTTGACAGAGCTTGAAGGATTTTGAAAAGAATAAATGGGCAAATGTTGCACAATCCAGGTTTGGAAAGCTTAGAAGACTCACAGCTGTAATCGCTGCCAAAGGTGCTTCCACAAAGTATTGACTCAGGGGTGTGAATAATTATGTAAATGAGATATTTCTGTATTTCATTTTCAACACATTTGCGAAAATATCTGAAAACATGTTTTCACTTTGTCGTTATGTGGTATTTATTGTGTGTAGATGGCTGAGGAAAAAAACATATTTAATCCATATTGAATTCAGGCTGTGGCACAACACAAATGTGTAATAAGTCAAGGGGTATGAATACTTTCTAAAGGCACTCTACACCAGATAGGTGCAGTGAAATGTGTTGTTTTACAGGGTCAGCCATAGTAATACGTCGCCCCTGGAGCAAATCAGGGTTAAGAGCCTTGCTCAAGAGCATATCGATAGAGGGTTCAAATACCCGAACCGACAAGGTGAACAAACGACTTTTCGGTTACTGGCCAAACACTCAGCAACCTGCTGCCCATTATTTGGGGTCAAGATTTCAAGGTCATAGCTAATCATCCACATGTTACTATATAAAAGTGTGGACAAGTCCTGTCCCAGCATATGCATGACATTATCAACCCTCTGAGACAAGACCACTCTTAACCGAACAAGATAAGCAATAAAGCGATCCAGATATTAAACCAAACATTAGATTCTCTTGACTACTTCCCCTCTATGACATTTGCAGACATTAACAATATAGTTTAAAACTGACTGGGACATACAATTCTAATAATTTGACTCAAATGAGAAGGGGGAAATCAATGATCAATTTAAAGGTTAAGCCTTCTTAGCTTTCTTGCAGGGGCATAATTCTATTGATCTGTCTCTGTTTATACGGAGACCTGATAGTCGGGACGACAGAGACTTAATCTTTCATACTCATCTACAACACAGAGTTAACCATTAAGCAGTACAGGGACCAATAGAAAAATGGTATTGTCAAAGTGCAACTAATTCTCTACAAACAACTTCGACAATGCATGGGCTTTCACCTCAGAACAAGTCATTCAACATGCCACCTTGTTGCCATCCATAATCAGCCAATTGTTAAACACTTCTAAAATTCGGAACTACATTTTGCTCATCTTCACCTTTTTGGGGAACAAACCTATTTAAAAGCTACAACACTTATACCCAAACTCTCAATTCTTCATTTCTGGAAAGATACCTTCTACTTTTAGACTGTGAGCGAACAAAATTGAACTGAGCGTGCAAAAAACTTGCTCATCCTTCAAAAAGACAACAGCAATCTCCCCCTCTCTCTGGAGACTGCAGGCATTCATCTAACGTGCACCATGGGCCCTTCACTTTGTGTTCTGCTACCATCTCCCTTCGACTACTCAACAAGACTGAGCTAATACCAACACCACAGTCTACAAAATGCCATTCAGCCTTCTGAGGCATGAGCTGACTGTTTTCTTTTTATATTAAAAAGTGGAAATACGTCACATGGCAACCATTCAAAATTTAAAGGCTTTTAATAGCGGTCTTACTAAACTCACCAAAAAAAGAAACATCCCCTTACTGTCAACTGCGTTTATTTTCAGCAAACTTAGCATGTGTAAATAGTTGTATGAACATAAGATTTAACAACTGAGACATAAACTGAACAAGTTCCACAGACATGTGACCAACAGAAATTGAATAATGTGTCCCTGAACAAAGGCGGGGGGGGGGCAAAATCAAAAGTAACAGTCCGAATCTGGTGTGGCCACTAGCTGCATTAAGTACTGCAGTGCATCTCCTCCTCATGGACTGCACCAGATCTGACAGTTCTTGCTGTGAGATGTTCTCACTCTTCCACCAAGGCACCTGCAAGTTCCCGGACTTCTGGGGGGGAATAACCCTAGTCCTCACCCTTCGATACAACAGGTCCCAGATGTGCTCAATGGGATCCGGACTCTTTGCTGGCCATGGTAGAACACTGACATTCCTGTCTTGCATGAAATCACGCACAGAACGAGCAGTATGGCTGGTGGCATTGTCAAGCTGGGGGTTCATGTCAGGATGAGCCTGCAGGAAGGGTACCACATGAGGGAGGAGGATGTCTTGTAAAGTACAGCGGTGAGATTGCCTGCAATGACAACAAGCTCAGTCCAATGATGCTGTGACACACTGCCCCAGACCATGACAGACCCTCCACCTCCAAATTGATCCCGCTCCAGAGTACAGGTCTCTGTGGAATGCTCATTCCTTCGACCATAAACGTGAATCTGACCATCCCCCTGGAGAGACAAAACCGCGACTCGTCAGTGAAGAGCACTTTTTGCCAGTCCTGTCTGATCCAGCGACGGGGGTTTGTGCCCATAGGCGACATTGTTGATGGTGATTTCTGGTGAGGACCTGCCTTTACAACAGGCCTTACAAGCCCTCAGTCCAGCCTCTGTCAGCCTATTGCGGACAGTTTGAGCACTGATGGAGGGATTGTGCGTTCCTGGTGTAACTCGGGCAGTTGTTGTTGCCATCCTGTACCTGTCCCACAGGTGTGATGTTCGGATGTACCAATCCTGTGCAGGTGTTGTTACACGTGGTCTGCCACTGCGAGGACGGTCAGCTGTCCGTCTTGTCTCCCTGTAGCGCTGTCTTAGGCATCTCACAGTATGGACATCGCAATGTATTGCCCTGGCCACATCTACAGTGCTCATGCCTCCTTGCAGCATGCCTAAGGCACGTTCACGCAGATGAGCAGGGACCCTGGGGATCTTTCTTTTGGTGTTAGTCAGTAGAAAGGCCTCTTTAGTGTCCTACATTTTCATAACCGTGACCTTAATTGCCTACCGTCTGTAAGCTGTTAGTGTCTTAATGACCGTTCCACAGGTGCATGTTCATTAATTGTTTATGGTTCATTGAACAAGCATGGGAAACAGTATCTGAACCAGTTACAATGAAGATCTGTGAAGTTATTTGGATTTTTTAGGAATTATCTTTGAAAGACAGGGTCCTGAAAAAGGGACGTTTCTTTTTTTTGCTGAGTTTATATATTTAGTACAGATCAAAATCGCTCTTCATGGTCCAAGTGGGTGGTTACTATAGATGGAAGATATAAAAGGGGCAGTAGCTGGCTTCTGAAAACAAAAAGTCAACTGACGATTTGACAGGTGTGTGGTTGGTGTGGTACAGAGTACTGAGTGAATTTACACTAAAATATAAAACTGCCTCCTGTGGCACATGCTTTTTGACCATCACTGAAAATAAAACTTGAATTGGCAAAATGATGTGCTTTCTCAAAATGTCTCAATAGGTTTTCAAAAGAGCAGAGATTCCCACTACGAGCCACACCAACTGAGTTGAAGTGAACTCTTGGATTCCACCAAAGTGCATCTCCACACTTACTCCCAATATAACTAACATGAAAATACATTTGTTTATTTTTTCAGATGGAGGGGGAAAAAAATGCTATTACATTCTAGGGGGAGATTATATGTAGGTTTCTTAGGGCAGAAAATCATGTTGTGGCATTACCCAGTGCACTCGAAGAAGATACTGCAATGAGAGAGAGGACAGTGTTGCAGACTGGTTCCCATTCAGGGGAAATCAAGCGTTACCAGCAATTCACAGATCAAAAGGAGGAAGTCGCTGGAGGTTCTCTGTAAATAAGAAAAGCCTTCACATCCAGCATGAGTACTTGTCCTCAGATATATCTGATTAATGAAACCAATTACATGGTGTTTGCATAGCTTCTGCTCTGATCTACATATCCTGATTGACAGCTACCTGTCTTGTGGTTCTAAATCAGAAAGCTGGGGAACAGACAAGGGCCAATAATGAGGGACCTTATGAGAAGCACCTGATATGGAGTAGGTGCACATTCATATGGGAAAATATTTATTTAACTTTAATGAGTTCAAGTCCAACTGAATAGAATAAGAAAATGCCCTGTTCATTTCAGAAGACTTATTTTTAAGCAGAGTGATCGTATGTTTGTTAACAGAAATAATGTTGTACATATGCAGTTCACAACAGCATAACACTTCTGAAGGTGTTGTACCACTTAATTGTAATTGAGACGGTATTATACTCCGAGACAATGTATTGATTGAGATAACATTCCGAAAGCAGTTTCACATTCAGACAAAGGCAACGAGATTCTAAAACGATATTCTACTCCCTTCGTTGTCAGCTTGACCTCGTTTCCTTGTGATATACAGACAGTACCACTACCACACTGTGGGACTCAAAGGTGCCCTTCAGAAGTGCAAAGACAGAGATACGTCTTCAATTGCGAACGAGGGGGTCATGATTCATCGAGTGGTCGTCATTCATGCTGCTTTCCCGCTGGGACTTTGCAGACCCACTGCCGAGGTGCAAAGCCAGATAAGTTACTGATGACCCCGGAGATAAAGCATCCTCATCTCTACAAAACAAACTTTCTAAAAGAGGCATTAGAAGAGAAAGCCACATGAATAAAACACGGGCGATTATATTTTCCTTCTTGCTGAGACAGATACCTCTATTTAACATAGAAGTGTGTGCAACTTAGAAATGGCATAGACGCATGCTTTAAAATAACGGATAACAGTAAAGCAAAGATCAGGGGTAATTATGTAAAGCAACAATATCCAAAAAAGGACTACTGTTTGGTTCTGGTATCGACTCTCAACGGCTCATGCTGGAGGCAATATTTTCCTATCCAATACAAGGTCCTAAGCTTGGCAAACTATGGGAACTCGACTTATTATTTATCTCCTCTGATTGACAGTGCATGTTTACACTGAGCAGAGGACAGTGTTTGTGTGGATGACTGCCGGGCCTTTTTTCGCTGAATATTGGAATACTTTCACTCCAGGCAGCACAGTATCATCCTCCGCAGAAGCATGGCCAAAGATACTAGTCTCGGAAACGGGGACATGAGGGATTGTCTTGGCAACTTTGAAAAAAAATCTTCCAGGGACAGTGCTCTTCCAACAGACAACTCTCCCAATAAATCACACATTTGGGCAGGTGAGGCTTAAAAATGTGAGCAGGAACTGTGCTCTTGAAAAATGAATCCCCCCAAAAACATGGACAGAGGACACAATTTCAGACGCAGGTTGTTCAACTAATTATAGCTACAGCCATTCAGTGGGTGAAAGCTTGTAACACCAATGTTAGTTGTCATGGCTCATGCAAACTACTCAAACAAGCTAAATACACTCAATTGTGTGTCCAGTGGAGATATGTACATCAGGGCACAAATGAATAAGCCAGATGTTACTCATCCAGTTCCACCTATGCTTTGTGTCTGTGTCTGTGCAGACGTGCATGTCGGAACATTGTTAACGTGGGAGGCAACCCGTCTGCCGATAGAGACTACAAAGACAATGAACCATTAAATGGTTCAAAAAATAGAAGGCTGGGTCCATTCTGAAAATGTTTCACATTCCAAGAAACAAAAACTGCTTTCTCTCCAGGTTGCTATTGCTATGGATGTATATATTCTCGCCGAGACAGAGTGAACGTGCTTTGTTTATAGCCTATAGTTGTGTTTCCATTGACATCTATTGACATGTGTACCTGATCAATTCTATCAATTCTAAGTAAAAGTGATGACATCATGTCCAACCACAATGTTGCTGTATACAGACAGACTCCTAATAACACAGAAATCTAACAAACAACACTTCAAAGTTCGCGTGATTCCAGGTTGCAACGACAAGGATCAAAAGGTAACTATTTGATAATAGTAATACATATTTTTCACCAAAAATAAAGGACTAAATCCAGGAATTGAAAATGTGACATCTCTTATTTTATCAACGGAGGGTAAAGATGACATCAAATTCTGTGTGTGTGTGTGTTCATGTCAGACGGTTAGGAGTGGATCTGCAGTAGCAGTGCTGTACACACAGCAGGCTATAAAACAAAGCCAGTCTAACATTGTCAAGCTAGCTTGTCACCTCACTTAGCACAGTCAACTTCTCTGTCGAGCTATAAATGCTAGCCATTTGTGAGACGAGGGGGAGTTCCAAGCACTGAATTGGCCCATCATTTCCAGCCAGTGACAAATAATGTATGGTATTATTTTAACTTCCTTTGTCACACTTATGCCAGGCCTGTCATAGCGTTTCATAAGTCATTTGCGGTGTTCAAACAAGCATGTATCCTATTTAGGTTGAATAAAATCAGCCGGTGCACTTCCCGATGGAATGTACTAACGCACACGGTTCAGTCGGTGCACTTCCCGATGGAATGTACTAACGCACACGGTTCAGTCGGTGCACTTCCCGATGGAATGTACTAACGCACACGGTTCAGTCGGTGCACTTCCCGATGGAATGTACTAACGCACACGGTTCAGTCGGTGCACTTCCCGATGGAATGTACTAACGCACACGGTTCAGTCGGTGCACTTCCCGATGGAATGTACTAACGCACACGGTTCAGTCGGTGCACTTCCCGATGGAATGTACTAACGCACACGGTTCAGTCGGTGCACTTCCCGATGGAATGTACTAACGCACACGGTTCAGTCGGTGCACTTCCCGATGGAATGTACTAACGCACACGGTTCAGCCGGTGCACTTCCCGATGGAATGTAGTAAGGCACACGGTTCAGTCGGTGCACTTCCCGATGGAATGTAGTAAGGCACACGGTTCAGTCGGTGCACTTCCCGATGGAATGTAGTAAGGCACACGGTTCAGTCGGTGCACTTCCCGATGGAATGTAGTAAGGCACACGGTTCAGTCGGTGCACTTCCCGATGGAATGTACTAACGCACACGGTTCAGTCGGTGCACTTCCCGATGGAATGTACTAACGCACACGGTTCAGTCGGTGCACTTCCCGATGGAATGTACTAACGCACACGGTTCAGTCGGTGCACTTCCCGATGGAATGTACTAACGCACACGGTTCAGTCGGTGCACTTCCCGATGGAATGTACTAACGCACACGGTTCAGTCGGTGCACTTCCCGATGGAATGTACTAACGCACACGGTTCAGTCGGTGCACTTCCCGATGGAATGTACTAACGCACACGGTTCAGTCGGTGCACTTCCCGATGGAATGTACTAACGCACACGGTTCAGTCGGTGCACTTCCCGATGGAATGTACTAACGCACACGGTTCAGTCGGTGCACTTCCCGATGGAATGTAGTAAGGCACACGGTTCAGTCGGTGCACTTCCCGATGGAATGTAGTAAGGCACACGGTTCAGTCGGTGCACTTCCCGATGGAATGTACTAACGCACACGGTTCAGCCGGTGCACTTCCCGATGGAATGTAGTAAGGCACACGGTTCAGTCGGTGCACTTCCCGATGGAATGTAGTAAGGCACACGGTTCAGTCGGTGCACTTCCCGATGGAATGTAGTAAGGCACACGGTTCAGTCGGTGCACTTCCCGATGGAATGTAGTAAGGCACACGGTTCAGTCGGTGCACTTCCCGATGGAATGTACTAACGCACACGGTTCAGTCGGTGCACTTCCCGATGGAATGTACTAACGCACACGGTTCAGTCGGTGCACTTCCCGATGGAATGTACTAACGCACACGGTTCAGTCGGTGCACTTCCCGATGGAATGTACTAACGCACACGGTTCAGTCGGTGCACTTCCCGATGGAATGTACTAACGCACACGGTTCAGTCGGTGCACTTCCCGATGGAATGTACTAACGCACACGGTTCAGTCGGTGCACTTCCCGATGGAATGTACTAACGCACACGGTTCAGTCGGTGCACTTCCCGATGGAATGTACTAACGCACACGGTTCAGTCGGTGCACTTCCCGATGGAATGTACTAACGCACACGGTTCAGTCGGTGCACTTCCCGATGGAATGTACTAACGCACACGGTTCAGTCGGTGCACTTCCCGATGGAATGTAGTAAGGCACACGGTTCAGTCGGTGCACTTCCCGATGGAATGTAGTAAGGCACACGGTTCAGTCGGTGCACTTCCCGATGGAATGTAGTAAGGCACACGGTTCAGTCGGTGCACTTCCCGATGGAATGTAGTAAGGCACACGGTTCAGTCGGTGCACTTCCCGATGGAATGTACTAACGCACACGGTTCAGTCGGTGCACTTCCCGATGGAATGTAGTAAGGCACACGGTTCAGTCGGTGCACTTCCCGATGGAATGTACTAACGCACACGGTTCAGTCGGTGCACTTCCCGATGGAATGTAGTAAGGCACACGGTTCAGTCGGTGCACTTCCCGATGGAATGTACTAACGCACACGGTTCAGTCGGTGCACTTCCCGATGGAATGTAGTAAGGCACACGGTTCAGTCGGTGCACTTCCCGATGGAATGTACTAACGCACACGGTTCAGTCGGTGCACGCTCATCATACTACTCCATCAGAGGTCTTTATGCTCAAAGCCTTGGCACTTCAACTACCGACAATGTTGTTTTTGTCAATTAAATGTCACTCTAGAGAAGGAGGAGAGCTAAAGTCTATGAGCAGACCTGTGCTTTAAAAAAAAAATTGTAAAATGTAATCTTTTCTTGCACTGAAAGTGCTTTGAGATACGACTGAATTGTTCTTAGCAACTGAATTGTTCTTAGCAACTGATGTTCATACAGAAAAAAAATACATTGGAAAAAACGTTAAAATAAATCAAATCTTAATAAATTACCATGCTGAGGACGTCCCTCGAGGACCACTAAATAAGAGAGGGTGGTGGAATATCTCCCTCCTGACTAATGATGGCGCACAGCAATCCCAGGGCAATAAAAAGGAGGGCCTTATTTTCGAAAATGTGATGCAACGAGGACAAAGAAAGGAGGACACAGCCCAGTAGTTTATAGTGAGTAATTACCAAACAAATCAGGTTCAATAGTAACCGTCATGTGCCCAAGGAGTACCACAGGCTGATGAAACATTACATAGGGGGAGTTTATCTCTCTATAGATGAATTCAACCGTATGTTCATATTCTTAAATAAACATCTCTATAACCAGTGGGATGAGGACAGATTCCCGGAGGGCAAGGATCTAATGCTATTCGGTGGAGAGCAACGCTAGAGCAATGTCTTTAGAGACAGAAGCATGTCTCAGTGAGAGCTGTTTGGGAGATGTGAGAAGTGCTTAGAGAGATGTTAGTCCCTCCTACTCTGTATCTACTGTAGCTGGAATAATAGCCTCACACCACCCCCATGTTTAAATTGGTTGTCAGGACCCAACCTGGCAACTCTCCCAGATGGCTATTCCAGACCCCAAACTGTTACGCTGAACACTAACAGTCAAATGTATCCAGCCGCTAGCCGTAAATGTAGTCTCTCTACACTGGCCCCTGAGTTCAAACGGATAATATTTCCAACAGACCGTGGAGCCTCGGGCAGTTGTTTAAGAGAGCTTGTCTTAAATCCACGATTAGGTACAGGTATTCAACCCAGCCATTTCCTCATGAAGAAGGTTTATGAATGCTGCTTTCCTCAAATTAAGTCACATTTTTTAAAAAGGCAGTCAGAAGAGTGCATTTCTACCTAGAAATATACACTAATTCTCGAACAATCCTGTGTGGAGTTTTAGGAAAAGGCATGGTCTTATCGGAGGGTAAAAAAATCAATCCTGCATCCACAGATTCCCTACTCAAATGGATTAGATTGGATTTTTAGCCCATACTTTTTAATTGCATGTCATCCATTAACTTCAAAGTGGCGTTGACAAGAGTTCCAAGACTTTGCCGAATCCGTAAGCCCCCCCTCACAGCCCCATGCCTTGTACTCATTAGACACTCGGTCGCCTTATCCTGCTCTCTCCTCTTTCTCATGTAGCCTAGTACTGCCCATCACATTTCTTCCTCGATGTTTCTTGCTTTGAGAAGAATTAGAACTCAAATGTTAAAGACTACTTGTAGGAATCAACCCAACTTAGGGATGATGCCATCTCCACCTCTGATCCTGTATCCACCATGAGGCTATGTACTGTAACTATCTGTGTGGTATCATTTTTGTTACGGTGTCAATTTTATACGTTGTCACCTTGACGCTAGAGAGTGGCCAAAAACCTTGACTAATCCTGAGTCTATTTCCCAGCTTGGTTTCATGAAACAGGATGTACAAGTGTACAGAACACCCACAGAGAAATATCACAACAAAAATGCCAGAGAGGACTGATTTTAGAATAAAAAAAAAGTAGGACTCTGAAGGAGTTATCTTAAATGTTCTCGACTGCAATATGTTGGCTGTTTCCAAAAGACTAGCCTGTTTGCACTGCCTCTGACAGTTGGATGCCGTGGTGAGAGATAAGGCATCAACCAGTAGATAAACTCTATCTACCTCGCTTTGCCTCAACTCCTAGGTCTTCGGTATTTTACTCTTGCTCAGCTGAAGACGGGATATGAGGAGTCTGAAGAGATATTTCTGGAGAAGTGACTCACACTTATTAATATTTTAGTATTATTAAATGATAGACATGAATGATTGGTATCCTACTGTATTATTAACACCATGTTAAAGATAGTAAATCACCAGATAAATATGTTTGGTACTGTCAGCTTGACCGCATCGAAATTCTTCATGTGCCCACTGAACAGATTTCAAAACGGTCATTAGTCATTCATATAACCCATGAACTTGTCGACTGGGGCCCTAAACTGGTCTGATAGACACCTTTCATGTTACAGTTTTAGTCAGAGTACTGGTAGCTGTAGGGGTAGTGGAAGTAACAGTAGCAATGGTATTAGTGGTAATATAAATGGTGGTGGTGGTGGTGGTGGTACCAGAAGTAGTAGAAGTCAGAGTGAGTAAGCTAAGGAGGCCTTGCACTAAACGTCAGTGGAAAACACACTTCCTGAAAGAGCAGGTAAGACGCTTTTCCCCTCAACGATGCAATAAAATAGGGGCGATCTTCTCAGTCAAGCCTCCCTGCACTTGAATTGGAACACAGTGACAATGCCTTGACATTAGTAATATTACAGCACCACCCACCCCTACACACTTTTCCATTTCACAATTTATACTTTAAAGCACTCTGATTTTGTGCTTACACCCTGAGTTCCTCCCACGGCCATTACTGAACTTAATCATGCTATTTAATATGGTGCACATAAGAAAAACACAACCTCTGTCTTGCACATTTATTATCCAAGCTGGAGGGAAAAAAAGAAAGCACAGTTGTAGGATCTTAATTTGACACGTATTGTTGCAGCAGAATTATCCTGCAGCAACAGGATATGAACAATTAGTACATAACGTTGCTTGATCGGTGGTTAGGCTATTAGCTGGACAAAATTACACTACGTGAAAAGTGCAATACTGCTCATAGAACTGTGCGTTAGGGCAGGGTTTCAGTGAATTTATCTAAATCACGAAGCACATCTGCATTTCCTGGGCTGCTGGAAAATTCTCAGCAACAACAGAGTGGTCAAATTAAGATCCTATGTATGTAATGAAAAACAGAAACGTGGCTCTAGATCTGGGAGCGACAAGACAATAAAAGCCTCTATCTTCATGGCCCTAATGTTGAGATACAGTATAAACACCTGTAACGATGAAGACATCATTCTGTATGTGTTCTCTTATGGTCATCTAGTAGTCAAACCAGCAGCATTTATGGATTAAGCATTGATCTGTTATGGATATCAGCATCATCCTTTGAGCCTTAAACAATGAGTGTATGATTGTAATGCGATGCATTTATCTTGCATTGCTCATGTTCGAAGCCTCCAAATAATTGCAAGTCCAAATGCATCCACATAAAACTCAAGACGGGAAGCAAAACAGAAGTATAGGGCACATCTTAAACGTTATCGGGGACGCTGCCAGCCCTTGAGAGCGAGATTGAACACGTGAGCAACTTTGAGGACCAGTTTTTTTTTTAAAGGTCAAGAACGTAGCTAACTAGAATGGTTAGTGAGCCGAGTCCGGGTGCAGCAGGGATGGGATACAGTATCACCTGGCGAGATTGAACTACATTGCAGTGAGTGGATTAGCCTACCAGAAGGTGCCTGCGGAGACACAGTCGCGTGGCACAACATGCTTATGGAGAATTCCATTCTCCAGTAGATTGCCTTCCACATCCCTCCTGGGCAGTGGAAAGGAACCGGCGAGCGACAGGGAGGGGAAACTAGGGTGACGATTGTGCTTTGTTTGCATACCCTGGACATGTTGATTAAATCCATGGGTGATTTGTGACTGAGAGACACCAAATTCAGCAACAACATTAATTGGCTTGACTCTCGGTAATTAAATCTATATTTTAATTCTGACGATGTCAAACAATGAAATAATTGAAAACTAATGAATTAATATAAGGACGTAATTCCCCTCGTTCAATCTGTGCACATTTTTTTTCCAATTAAAACATTTCCTAAACACCTTCTGTGTGCAATTAGAGCCAACGCAAAGTTTGATAATCACATAATCATGGAGCCAAGAAAGATGTCCACCTCACACATGTTTAACAAATGGCCATATCTAAGGTCATTGTATGGCCAAGTAAGGTAGACGATGGAGAGAACGAGATAGGAATTACAACGAGCACAGATCCTATCTCGTCTCTATGATTGAGTAGCAGTCAATACATTTCTGCACCATACATTAGAAGTCAAAAGGTAGGCTTGCCGGCCGCAGTTTGAGATAAAACGGAAATACGTTATAGCTTTCCTGTCTTTCCTTTGACACATTCACCATCGCAAGCTGTAAGAAGATAAATTCATTAAATATTTACATTCAACATCCACAAAAATCTCTATTACAAATCCTCAACAGAGATCACATCAGTAGATTCAACAATGTTGATGGAAGAACAGTGTGTGTGTGTGTTTGTGTGTGTGTGTGAGAAAGAAAGAGTCTGAGTTATTGTAGGCTACAGTAGGAAATCTGTTTCCGTTTTGTTTTTTCACAAATTTTGTTGTCTCCGTTTTGTTTTTCCAGGCTTCCTTTCCCCCCCCCCCAATAATATCAGGTTTTCACGCTAAAACTTTTTAATAGAAACAACAACAACAACATTTGATGTTGTAAGTCCACAACAACGCTTAAACCACATCAGGAGACCACTTTTGAGGTCTCGGGAAAAATGTACAAAATTAGAATTTTGGGGTGTAGTTACCCTTTAATGCAATTGTGCACCAGCAAGAGACAATTGTTTGGTTGGAGGTTTCTGTAGCGCTCATGTGACTGTAGAGTTTGCAAAACAAAATGGCCACTGGATAGATGCAAGTAATCATGATACTGGATCACTCTGCCAGGTAGGCATAGGTTACTTTGTAGTGAACATTTCATTTAGAAGGTTTTTGGGAAAGCCGTTCCATCTCTAACAGAGAAGAAGAGATTAACATCCTCTCTAATGGCTACACAAAGTGTAGACATGCGCACGCCTCGCACACACAGACAGGGGCATTCCTGTGCCATTTCAGAAATATGCAGGAAGTGAATCACTGACAATTTTTGTTCATGTCATATGATTAACTTGAGCAAATTGAGCAAAAAATACATTTCTAATAAAGTTCAATACATTTAGTTGAAATCCTTAATTAAAAATATATAGATATTTTCCCCCTTTTTCTTCCCAATTTCATGATATCCTACTGCAATCCAATTACAATCTTGTCTCATCGCTGCAACTCCCCAACGGGCTCGGGAGAGGTGAAGGTCAAGTCACACTTCATAGACTTGACCCATCAAACTGCGTCACCTGCCAGCTTAACCCGAAAGCCAACTGCACCAATGGGTCAGAGCAAACACCATTCAACTGACGGCCAAGTCAGCTTGCAGGCGCCCGGTACGCCACAAGGAGTCACTAGAGCCAAGTAAAGCCCTCCAGGCCAAACCCTCCCCTAACCCGGATGACGCTGGGCCAAATTGTGCGCCACCCTATGGGACTCCAGGTCACGGCCAGTTGTGATACAGCCTGGGAACGAAACCAGGCCTGTAGTGACGCCTCATGGATTAAGCATTGCGATGCAGTGCCTTAGACCCCTGCGCCACTCCAGAGGCGTTCAATTCCACTCCATTCGTGTTCTCCACAACGCAGATTTTATAGGGCCCGATGTAGCAATACTGTTGTTAGCCTGTCTATGCTCTTACAGACTGCAAACATCCTGTGTATGCGACGTACTTCCTTGGTTTGCAGAGTCTTCTAGAGATTACGCAGCACAGTATGGTACCTTGTGAGCAGAGCGATATGGGAGCAGATTTTTAGACTTCATACTAACAAGATATTCATCAGTCAGACTTTGCAGATGGGACCTCCTTTGCTATGCAGCATATTCTCTCTCTTTGCCTCTCAACCACCTAGACTGACACATACGCCATGGTACTCTAAAGGAATATTCCGTCCCAAATCAACGTCTCTTGACAGTATAGCTTACCTCAAAAAGAGGTCTAAAGTAGAACTGAGTCCCCCATTTGGATCTCAAATCCCCGAAGACCTGGAAAGATTGGCAGCAGCTAATTGTATAAAATAACACGGTGCCAGTCTTTCCAAATCATGTGGGATTAAGATGAAATGCATAACGCATATAATAGGATCTACACAACAGATGGCGTGGACCACAGACTCAGCTTGGGGTAGTAAAAATGTCGGACAAACTTTTATTCGGAGGGCAAAGTATTACTTCGCCTGCCATATGGACATGCGGTATTGAGTTTGTCTATGTGGTCTCTTGGCTAGTTGTGTATATACTGTACATCTTGCCCACTACACCCCACACATGCCAACCTATTTGAAGACAAAAACATAAAGCAGGGACCAATGCTTCTTCTTACAATGAACAATGCACCTGTTCCAACTGTAAATATAGAGTTGGCTAATCAATTTACATTCATGAGCATTGATTACTAAAAAGATAAACTTCCCAATGTTTCGACTTCATATGCATCATCTCCAGCACCACCCAAACATCAACATATGTGAAAATGGTGTGTTTCTATGTTTTGTAGTAAAAAAAATAGAGGAAGATAAGTGCTTCCAATGACATCATTGGTGTGCATCGTATGAATTTGACCAATTGTGAGTAGACATTGTCTACTAATTGGTTGATGATGTCAGTGGAAACACTATTCTTTCTCTATCTTTTTTTACTACAAAACATAAAAACACACCATTTTCACATATGTAGATGTTGGGGTGGTGCTGGAGATTATGAAGTCTAAAAATGTTGAGACCTTCTTAGATACATTTGCAATGGATTTTCCAGGGCTCTCAGTACAGAGCAATTTGTTTCTAAATCCAAGAGCGAGCATAGAAGTGAATTAAGCTATAGCCATGTTGGGGCATACATCAGTACATATTGGATAAATGCAAACAAGTATTTAGTCAGCCACCAATTGTGCAAGTTCTCCCACTTAAAAAGATGAGAGAGGCCTGTAATCTTCATCATAGGTACACTTCAACTATGACACACAAAATGAGAAAAAAAAAATCCAGAAAATCACACTGTAGGATTTTTAATGAATTTATTTGCAAATTATGGTGATGCCCGAAAATGTTGTTTGATGCAAGAAACCACTTTACAAAATAAAATGTATTATTATTCCCATACCATTATTACAGAGAATCAGACAAGCTATGCTACCCTCTGCCTATTGGCTACTTAGCTTATTCACTGCCCCTTTAAGACATGAAAAAAAACTCTTTACCTGACTCGCATTTGTGCTGCTGTAGGAAGCAACCACTCCCCCATTGTTGACTAGAAATTAGCTATAACTGGGCTAATACCTCGCAAAGAATATGAACACGTGCACCGGCGGCTACACGCAGCTCTCGCTCTGATCTCAAAACAAGCGCATCTACTTGCGACCGCTCATGGTGTAAACAATGTCCAATTCAAAGTGAATATCCAAATATGGCAATGGCTATTTGCATATAGGTCTACTGCAGCTCTGATTGGTTATGGTGCACCGGTCTGAGTCGTGCCTGTCAATGCAATATAATCCTACTCCATTGCGCTATTCCTACAAGAAAATCTCTTGCAGTTAGATTTGTTTCTGTGTGTTAAATTGAAAGTGGCTAATATTGCGTTTATTCAATCACAATTTCCACAGAGCAAAATGTTGATAGTGTTAACTAAAGGAGAATACTCTTAAAGTTGAGTGATGTTCAATCTTGTGCATCTCTGCAAGGGCTGATATTTTTTCTGCATGGCAGACCAAGGGGAGCTTAGACAGAACATTGGTTAACACCCCTACTCTTATGATAAGTGCCATAGGATCTTCACTGGCCACAGAGAATTGGAACACCTCATTAACGTCCCATCCAAAAGACAGCACCCTACACAGGGCAATGTCCCCAATCACTGCCCTGGGGCATTGAGAGGAAAAAGTGCCTCCTACTGGCCGTCCCAAACCCCTTCTAGCAGCATCTGGTCTCCCATCCAGAACCAACACTGCTTATCTTCAGAGGCAAGGCAACAATTGGATGCAGGTTAGTATACTTCTGGCAGAGAGGTTTGGAACTCTCTTTCTTATTGGCCTATTAACTAATTTAACACCTTGTGATGTCACCAGGCAGGCCAAAATTCCATCCCACCAAAACAGGCTGAAAGTTCAGGCTGTCTTTTCAAAGAGCTCTTACACTAAAAAGGCATTATCATCATTTTCTAAATTTCACAGTATTAATCCAACTTCATAGCGTGGAAGTATATATAAAACACAGAAAAATCTCGTTTTTGACTGCTCTGGGTATTTCAATGTTTTATGATGACATCGAAATGAAGCACTGTATCGTAAATGTCACCTCAATGTAGCTTTGACATGTTATACCTGGATACAGTGCCTTCATAAAGTATTCACACCCCTTGACTTTTTCCACATTTTGTTGTGTTACAGCCTGAATTTTAAATGGGTTCAATTTATATGTTGCAACACTGGCCTACTCACAATACTCCGTAATGTCAAAGTGGAATTATGTTTTTAAAAATGTTGACTAATGAATTAAAAATTTAAATCTGAAAACCCTTTGTTATGGCAAGCCTAAATAAGTACAGGAATAAAAATGTGCTTAACAAGTCACATAATAAGTTGCATGGACTAACTCTGTGTGCAATAATAGTGTTTAACATGATTTTTGAATGACTAGCTCCTCTCTGTACCCCACATATACAATAATCTGTAAGGTCCCTCAGTCGAGCAGTGAATTTCAAACACAGATTCAACAACAAAGACGAGGGAGGTTTTCCAATGCCTCGCGAAGAAGGGCACCTATTGGTAGATGGGTAAAAAAAAAGCTGCCATTAAATCTAAATCAAATGTAATTGGTCACATACTCGTGGTTAGCAGATGTTAATACAAGTGTAGCAAAATTATTGTGCTTCTAGTTCAGCCTATGCAGTAAAATCTAACAAATTCACAACTACCTTATACACACAAATAGATGAGTAATGTAGGATATGTAAACATTATTATAGTGCCGTTATTAAAAGTGACTAATAATAGTTTATTTAAGTGGCTAGAGATTTGAGGCTGTATGTTGGCAGCAGCCTCTCTATCTTAGTGATGGCTGATTAACAGTCTGATTGCCTTGGGATAGAAGCTGTCTTTCAGACTATCGGTCCCAGCTTTGATGCACCTGTACTGACCTCGCCCTCTAGATGATAGCTGGGTGAACAGCCAGTGGCTCAGGTGGTTGTTGTCCTTGATGATCTTTTTGGCCTTCCTTTGACACCGGGTGCTATAGGTGTCCTGGAGGGCAGGTAGTTTGTCCCTGGTGATGCGTTGTGCAGACTGCACTACCCTCTGGAGAGCCTTGTGGTTGAGGGCGGTGTAATTGCCGTACCAGGTAGTGATACATCCCAACAGGACGCTCTCGATTGTGCATCTCTAAAAGTTTGTGAGTGTTTTTGATGACAAGCCAAATTTCTTCAGCCTCCTGAGGTTGAAGAGGCGCTGCTGCGCCTTCTTCACCATGTTGTCTGTGTGGGCGGACCATTTCAGTTTGTCCGTGATGTGTATGCCGAGGAACTTAAAACTTTCCACCTTCTCTACCACTGTCCCGTCGAGGTGGGTGCTCCCCTTGCTGTTTCCTGAAGTCCACAATCATCTCCTTTGTTTTGTTGACATTTTAGTGAGAGGTTATTTTTCTGATACCACACTCCGAGGGCCCTCACCTCCTCCCTTTAGGCTGTCTCGTTGTTGTTGGTAATCACTGTTGTGTCGTCTGCAAACTCGATGATTGAGTTGGAAGAGTTCCTGGCCACGCAGTCATGGGTGAACAGGGAGTACAGGAGAGGGCTGAGAACGCACCCTTGTGGGACCCCAGTGTTGAGGATCAGCGGGGTGGAGGTGTTGTTTCCTACCTTCACCACCTGGGGGCGGTACATCAGAAAGTCCAGGACCCAGTTGCTCGGGGCGGGGTCGAGACTCAGGGTCTCGAGCTTAATGATGAGTTTGGAGGGTACTATGGTGTTAAATGTTGCGCTGTAGTCAATGAACAGCATTCTTACATAGGTATTCCTCTTGTTCAGATCGGATAGGGCAGTGTGACGGCGATTACATAGTCAGTGGACCTATTTGGCCGGTAAGCAAATTGGAGTGGGTCTAGGATATCAGTTAGGGTGGAGGTGATATGATCCTTGACTAGCCTCTCAATGAAACTCTTGATGACAGAAGTGAGTGCAATGGGGCGATAGTCATTTAGTTAAGTTACCTTAGCATACTTGGGAACAGAAACAATGGTGGCCATCTTGCAACATGTGGGGACAACAGCCTGGGATGGGGATTGGCCAGCTGGTCTGCACATGCTCTGAGGACGCGGCTAGGAATGCCGTCTGGGCCGGCAGCCTTGCGAGGGTTAACACGTTTAAATGTTTTACTCACGTTGGCCACGGAGAAGGAGAGCCCACAGGCTTTAGTAGTGGGCCGTGTCAGTGGCACTGTATTGTCCCCAAAGCAAGCAAAGAAGTTCTTTAATTTGTCTGGGAGCAAGACCGTGTCCTCGACGGGGCTGGTTTTCTTTTTATAATCCGTGATTGACTGTAGACCCTGCCACATACGTCTCGTGGTTGAGCCGTTGAAAAGTGACTCTACTTTGTCTCTATACTGACGCTTTGCTTGTTTGATTGCCTTGCCGAGGGAATAGCTGCACTGTTTGTATTCCGTCGTGTTCCCGGTTGCTTTGCCATGATTAAAAGCGGTGGTTCGCGCTTTCAGTTTCGTGCGAATGCTGCCATCAATCCACGGTTTCTGGTTAGGAAAGGTTATAATGGTAACAGAGGGAACGACATCGCCGATGCATTTGCTAATAAACTCGCTCAGCGTATACGTCAATGTTATTGTCTGAGGCTATCCGGAACATATCCCAGTCTACGTGATCAAAGCAATCTTGAATCATGGAATCCGATTGGTCAGACCAGTGCTGTATCGACCTGAGCACGGGCGTTTCCTGTTTTAGTTTCTGTCTATAGGCTGGGAGCAACAAAATGGAGTCGTGGTCAGATTTGCCGAAGACGGGGCGGGGGGGGGGGGGGGGGGGGGGGGCTTTGTATGCAACACGGAAGCTTGAGTAGCAATGATCCAGAAAGCTACCAGCTCTTGTCGTGCATACGATATGCTGAGAGAATTTAGAAAGTATGGTTCTTAGGTTTGCTTTGTTAAAATCCCCAGCTACAATAAATGCATCCTCAGGATGTATGGTTTCCAGTTTACATAGAGTCCAGTGATGTTCTTTCAGGACCGATGAGGAATCTGCTTAGGGGGGATATGAATGGCTGTGACTATAATCAACAAGATATCCCTTTGAGCAGAATGAAGCTATTAATTACATTTTGGATGGTGTATGATTACACCCAGTCACTACAAAGATACAGGTGTCCTTCCCAACTCAGTTGCCGGATAGGAAGGAAACCGCTCAGGGATTTCACCATGAGTTTAATGGCTGTGGTAGGATAAAACTTAGGATGGATCAACAACATTGTAGTTCCTCCTCAATACTAACCTAAATGACAGATTGAAAAGAAGGAATCCTCTACACAATAAAACATATTCCAAAACCTGCATCCTGTTTGCAATAAGGCACTAAAGTAAAACAGCAAAAAATGTGGCAAAGAAATGAACTTGTAATTGCTGCCAAAGGTGATTCTAACAGGGGGGTGAATACTTATTTAAATGAGATACTTCTGTATTTCGTTTTCAAGAAATTTGCTACAAATTCTAAAAACATGTTTTCACTTTGTCATTATTGGGTATTGTGTGTAGTTGGGTGAGATTAAAAAAAAATTGAATTCATTTTGAATTCAGGCTGTAACACAACAAAATGTGGAATAGGTCAAGGCGTGTGAATACTTTCTGAAGGCACTGTATATTGACGACAACGATTTGAGTGGTTGATAGAACATATTAATTTGCTAGGATGCATAAGCCTTGAGATGTTTTAGTTTGTACACTGAACAAAAATATAAACACAACATGCAACAATTTCAAAGATTTTACTGAGTTTAGAGTTCATTTAAGGAAATCAGTCAATTGAAATGAATTCATTAGGCCCTAATCTATGGATTTCGCATGACTGGGAATACAGATATGAATCTATTGGATCGAAAAAACAGTCAGCATCTGTTGTGACCACCATTTGCCTCATGCAGCGAGGCACATTTAATTTGCATAGAGTTGATCAGGCTGTTGATTGTGGCAGGTGGAATGTTGTCCCACTCTTCTTCGATGGCTGTGCAAATTTGCTGGATATTTGCGGGAACTGGAACACGATGTCGTACACGTTGATCCAGGTCCGTAGCTTATGCCTGCCCAAATCATTACTCCACCGCCACCATGGGGCACTCTGTTCACAACATTTCATCATCAAACCGCTTGCCCAAATGGTGCCATATACGCTGTCTGCCATCTGCCCTGTACAGTTGAGACTAGGATTCATCTGTGAGGTGCACACTTCTCCAGCATGCCAGTGGGCATCGAAGGTAAGCACTTGCCCCACTGAAGTTGTTTACGATGCCAAACTGCAGTCAGGTCAAGAACCTGGTGAGGACGATGAGCATGCAGATGAGCTTCCCTGAGACGTTTTCTGACAGTTTGTGCAGAAATTCTTTGATTGTGCAAACCCACAGTTTCAGCAGCTGTCTGGGTGGCTGGTCTCAGACAATCTTGCAGTTGAAGTCCTGGGCTGGCGGGGTTACACATGGTCTGCGGTTGTTAGGCTGGTTAGACGTCCAACTTTATTTTAGAGAATTTGGCTGTACGTGGCTTATGGTAGAGAAATGAACATGAAGTTATCTGGCAACAGCTCTGATGGACATTCCTACAGTCAGCATGCCAACTGCACACTGCTTCAAAACTTGAGATATCTATGGCATTGTGTTGTTTGACAAAACTGCATATTTTAGGGTGGCCTTTTATTGTCCCCAGCACAAGGTGCAGCTGTGTACTGATCATGCTGTTTAATCAGCTTCTTGATATGCCAAACCTATCAGGTGGATGGACTATCTTGGCAAAGGAGAAATGCTCACTAACAGGGATGTAAATACATTTGTGCACAATATTTTAGAGAAATAACCTTCTGTGCATATGGAACCTTTCTGGGATCTTTTATTTCAGCTCATGAAACCTGGGACCAACACTTTACATGTTGCGTTTATATTTTTGATCATTATATATACAGTATGTCAAACTTCACGCACTCTGCATTGCATGGCTGCTGTGCCCTGGAAAATCAAAATTGGTCACACAAGCCCACATCTCCTCCACAGAGGGAGTAGATTAGTGACACACACACACACACACACATATTTTTGAAAAGGGGCTAGATGAAAACATTTCATTTATTTCCTTTCTAGATTACCTAGATTTGATTTAACATGTGCTTTGGCATGAAAATATGTTTAAATGTTGTGGGCAACAGACTGTTTTAATTTAGCTGACCATATGATAGATAACCTATTTGTATATTGTACAGTACCATGGGCCCATGGCTATGTAAAACATCTGCAACATTGTGCTTGTTCAAATAAAGGTTAGATGTGACATGTGCGAGACCCCCTTAGCTTCTTGAATCTCAATAATACTGTATGTGTCAAACAAGGGCAACCTTGCTCCCACAAGTGAAAGGCTTTTGACCTCTGTAATCAGCCTTGCCTCCATCCAGGTCAGGCTCAGCGTACTGTGGTATTTGTGATGCAGATACCTGTTTGCCATTCATTTACCAAACCATAATCAGAAGCAGAGACAAGCCAATTCAATTAATATTTCAGAACAGACCAGAGAATCCCTAGCCTAGGTACCAGTCTGCTTAGCTGACATTCCACTCTTGTATGTTGCCAAGCACAATACAATAGTCACGCAGTGACTGTGTGTGTGGGTGTGTGTTTTAGAATCTAAATCATCTGAACCCTGTTGAACAAAAATACATTCAATCAATGACCCACTTTAGTGTCTTTGGCAGTGTGTTGGATGGCCTTGCCATTTCAGGAAAATAGTTATTGTGAAATCCTTCAGTCCAGAAGGCTACTTGTGGAGTGGTTGTATCAATGTAAAGCCCATTCGATATCAAATTCACAAAATATCAAAGCAAACTATAAACAGGCTATAACTTGATACCAAAGTAGAAGACTAGGACTCAGGCAAAACTATCCTCAATGGGTTTCACAACACACTACACTTCATGAGATATCTGAAGATTCAAGTGGACCTTAAATGAGCAAAGTCACTGAGGGGAAAAAAAGAGAGAGGGAGAAAATAGGTATCTTTAGGTTTCATAAGGGCTGACAACCTCTCACTAGGCTTATCTATGCACATTGCTCTCCTTGTTCGCCTACTGTGATCAAAATAATATATTAGCCGAGGGATGAATCAAATAAAATGCATTGCATGAAATGACATATGCCTATATAGCCTACTGAATATTACATTTCAACAGGCTGCATCGCCACCGATGTCGCTAAAAAACAAGGAAAGGAAACGAACTTACCTTCCTACAGCGCTTTCAAAATAGAATATAAGTTTCCTCCGTAAACCAAGCAACGCCTGTGACGGACTCGGGCAAAATTAGGGAAAGCATGAATGGATTGATATTCCTACACTTTTGACGCTCCGACAATTTCTTAAGATGCTGTGCCGGGAGACGAGATCAACGCCCGTCCACCGCACTGGGCGAATCTCGCTTCCTCCAGAGCACTTGCAAAGTTTTCCCTCTGCGTCTACCAGCGAGCAGTGACCGCCTTCTCTGCTTTTACACCGAAGGTTTCAGTCCTCATGGAGACAGAAAAGAGGTGAATGATACTTGATGTTGTTCTCTATTCCTGACAGTTGACCGAAAGACGGAGCTAGTACTAAATGCGCCGGTATGGGAGAGAGAGAGAGAGACCCAAAGGATATCTTGCCACTAAATAATTTCCTTGAACTCCAGCGCCACCCTCAGAGGTAAGAATTTTAACAAGTCAAGTGGAGTAAAAATGAAAACAACCAATACACATAGGTGGGGTGATTCTGTGAGATATTAATGAGTGTGTTATTCCAATCTGGAATAGAATGCTAACTAAACCTTCAGCATACCAAAATGTCATTATCTTAAACCAGTGTTGTAAAGTACTTTTAAGTAAAAAAAATACTTTCAAGTACTATACTTAAGTCATTTTTGGGGGTATCTGTGCTTTACTATTTATATTTTGACAACTTCACTACATTCCTTTTACCTTGTGCATTTTCCTTGACACCCAAAAGTACTCATTGCATTTTGAATACTTCGCAGGACAGGAAAATAGTCAAATTCAAGTGCTTATCAACCAAACATCCCTGGTAATCTCTACTGCCTCTGATCTGGCGGACTCACTAAACACACGTGCTCCGTGCCCGTGGCTTTCCGTAAATAAAATGTAAAAAACAACGATCTGGTTGGTTTAATATAAGGAATTTGAAACTATTTATATTTTTACTTTTGATACTTAAGTATATTTTAAACCAAATACTTTTAGACTTTCACTCAAGTAGAATTTTACTGGGTGACTTTTACTTTTACTTGAGTCACTGTCTAAAACGGAGGAAATTAGCCTAGAAAGTATTTGTGAACAAATGTCATGGCACGCAAAACGATATTTGTTTTTTAGTCAATGACAACCTTCTGCTCCATGTATTAGATGTCAAGGGTGCATGAGGTAAACCGCTATCTGAAACCTTCCATCTGTCAGGCATTAGCGGGTGGCATGTCTAATGACATGATCCAAGGCTGAGGAGGAGGGGTCGCAGGATGCCGAGACAGTAAATTGGCTCAGACGAGGAGGATAAACATTTTAGTTTTACAGTTTACAATCTACACCTCAAGCTATTTGATCTAAGGTTACTATGTTTTGATGATGACGATGATCATGATGATTATGATGATGAAGAATCTTAGTGAGTGGGCCTTATGTCCTAGTCATATCTTTATCCCGCGAGTTCAACAAAAATCTAAAAATCAGTTTCACCAGAAGGTATTTACTTTGAATGTTGCAGTGCCATGGACAACAGCCAGCTTATAAATGGTTAGTCCTTGGAGACAAGGGACATGTAAGGTTAACCATAGAGAACCATCAGTTTGTCAAGGCATTCCTTTTCTTTTTTTGGTGAAAATGCCTTAGTATAATGCACAAATTCTGGCTAATAAGCTGCACAGCTTCTCCTCAAACCAATAATCAAGGCGAACAATAGGTACGACGACCCTGTAAAGATTTCAAGGGTGCCGAAGGTGTGACCATTCCACAAACAAAACACATTGTCACAAATGTTACAGTGCGTCATGTTTGAGCCAAGCTCAAGAAAAGTGAAAATGAAACCTCTGAATCCTATTGGGAAAGAGTTTGTTATAATTCTCCTTGTAAGGCGGTGGCAGTCTCCCACAACAGATGGCACAAACAGCCTCTAGCATTATCCCGTCTGTAGCTCCACACCAAATTGGATGACGAGATTGCCCAACGTTTCCAGTCCACAACTGTATGTCAAGAGCTGAACTAATGTGATTGTCCTTTATGCAACAAGTAAATATCCCCATGCTTGTTCTTTCCATTTTGAATATGAGTAACAATAAGAAAAGATATAGATACAGACACAACAGGGACGCTATATAGACGTCTGATGACGCAAGGTGTCCCACCCTCGGTCATAAGTAATGAGTGATTAATAGTGCTTATACAACTATTACGATGTCATCCGCTGATCAATGATCTGCATGCCAATCGATGGCTGAGGGGGTCTATGGTCTATGGTAAGATAATAGTGAAGACATAAAAACTATGAAATGACACATATGGAATCACGTAGTAACCCAAAAAGTGTTTAACAAATCAAAATATATTTTAGATTCTTCAACGTAGCCTTGAATAGAGAGACTAAAAAGCTTGTGACAGTGACGCACGGCCTAGGTTTATTTGAAACACCGCCATCTCCTGGCAGCATTTACCGGCCAGATTCAGAATCTTGAAAACGCATTAGGAAAAAAAAGCTAGAAAACTCTATTCGATTATATTTTTTTGTACAGTGTTTTTTATTTTTTTTATTTGAGTTGCTTTTGGAGTCAAAGATAGTTTTAGTTTTTCAAAAAGGGTTTCTTAATTATTTGATTTCAGTTTAGTTTATTTCATTTTATTCATGATTAGTTTTAGTTTACTATAATAACCTTGGTGCTCATACACCCACTAGACCTCTCGCTAAAGTTGTGCTGGTTTTGTATTCAACAGGAAGAGTCTACTTGGCAGTTCATAAAAATATTTTTTTGGGGACAGGTGGCATACACAAGAATGTGCCAAAAGCTCGAGCGTTTGTTCCCACACCCTGCTCCTTCCTATCATGAGCCTACAAATGACTAAACAAATGCATATGTGAAAAGAGTAACATTTCTTCTTCATAATAGTTAGATTCAAGACCAAACTTTTAGTATGACTGCTGTCAACAATGGTTTGTTAAGCTTGTTGTTTTCTGAAACTGAGATGAATGCAAATTGCTTAGTATGTCCCCTATGTTGGAAGGCTATTCTGTCCGTTCTCTGTTGACTGATTGACCTCAAGAGAGACATGGTCTTTCTAAAAATGGTTTCAGCCATGCACAGTCTTGGCATTTAAAATGCACTAAGATTTGATTTCCCATGACCCCAGTCTCAACCTATTGTGGAAGACATTTATTATCTCCATCACTACTCAACTATACAGGAGTCCCATTTTAGAAATTCCATACCCACAGTCACCTTTTAAAGTTCACACAAACCCCCATTGCTTTTCTATTGCATTACCATTCCGTTGCATTGCAAGTTCCGCACTAGCCTTCAAGAACAGTAGGCCTCCAACTTAAAGGGCAAGTCATGCCATAATTATTTTTCATCAGTGACATTGTAAATTCGACTGCGATTAACAGGCGATTAACAATTCGCACAAATTCAAGGGCTTTTGAAACCAACTCAGGTATAGAATACACATTAATCTTGATCTATATATCGAAGCAGAGCATGGAATATCTAATG
This sequence comes from Oncorhynchus mykiss, assembly GCF_057628025.1. NCBI lineage: Eukaryota > Metazoa > Chordata > Actinopteri > Salmoniformes > Salmonidae > Oncorhynchus > Oncorhynchus mykiss. The sequence goes on along the minus strand of NC_143041.1, from coordinate 16,669,602 downwards.
TAAAGGATCCACTCACTGAGGTAATGTACACTCAGTGGCCAGTTTATTAAGCACACCACCCCGTTCACGAAAATGGTTCACTCCTGCAGACAGTAATTCGCGTGGCAGACAGGCATTGAGGCATTAAGTTACTGTTCAATTGAACGTTAGAATGGGCAAGACGAGTGACCTAAGCCACTTTGAACGGTATGGTTGTGGTATGATTGTCGGTGCCAGGTGCGCCGGTTCCAGGATCTCAGAAACGGTCGGCCTCCCAGGCTTTTCACGCACTGCAGTGTCTAGGGTTATACAGAGAATGGTGCAACAAATATACAGTTAGCGGCAGTGGGCGAAAAACAACTTGTTGTTGGAGAATGTTAAGAATCATGCAAGCTAACAGGTGGGCCACAAAAACAGGCAAATAATGGCACAGTACAACAGTGGTGTGCAGAACGGCATCTCGGAACGCACAACCCGTCGGTCCTTGTCACGGAGGGGCTATTGCTGCAGACGACCACACCGGGTTCCACTCCTAACAACTAAAAACAAGGACGAGCAGCTCCAGTGAGCGCGCAATCACCAACACTGGACAATTGAGAAATAGAAAACATTGCCGGGTCCGGCGAATCCCGGTCCCTTTTGTGTCATGCTGATGGCAGGGTCAGGATTTGTAGTAAGCAGCACGAGTCCGTGGCCTGGTGTCAACGGTACAGGCTGGTGGCGGTGGGGTAATGGTGTGGGGAATGTTTTCCTGGCACACGTTAGGTCCTTTGATATAATTTAGAAACTTTTGAATGCCACACCTTGTAGAATGCATGACTGAAGAATTCAGGCCGTTCTGGAGGCAATGGGGGATACCCAATAGACTGGTCACTGAGTGTATGTATAACCACCAAGGACACTATACCATCTGAGGAGAGCTTCCATCAGCACTACGGACCCAGAGGATTATGTTTATTTTCCACAGCCACCTCCCAACAATTTGGAGAGTCTGAAATGTAATTGGTAAAATTCCAGTTACGACAGACTAAACAGCTGAAGCAATTGCGCGTTTCCAAAGCATTGTACTTTTACGCCCTTTTTGTCTCAGCCACCAAACTCAAGTTATATCTTCAACAGTAATTTCCTTCTCATTTCTTCTAAAGGACATACAGACATTGGACATACAGCATACGCATGCTTGTGTCCTCAGCCGTCAGGGACTAAATAAGCTAGACTCTTCTACATCTAAATAGTTGCGTCTTTTTGGTCCCAATTCATCCTTCTCAGTTTTTTTACTGTCGGATTTACACTGTCATTATGCCAGTCTGTCCTCTATGTGACAGCCCCTTAACCCTCAATGACAGGAGGGGAAACCTGTCACTATACCATCTGATTGTTTTATATATATTTTTTTTTAAATATATATGTATATACAGTGCCTTGCAAAAGTATTCGGCCCCCTTGAACTTTGCGACCTTTTGCCACATTTCAGGCTTCAAACATAAAGATATAAAACTGTATTTTTTTGTGAAGAATCAACAACAAGTGGGACACAATCATGAAGTGGAACGACATTTATTGGATATTTCAAACTTTTTTAACAAATCAAAAACTGAAAAATTGGGCGTGCAAAATTATTCAGCCCCTTTACTTTCAGTGCAGCAAACTCTCTCCAGAAGTTCAGTGAGGATCTCTGAATGATCCAATGTTGACCTAAATGACTAATGATGATAAATACAATCCACCTGTGTGTAATCAAGTCTCCGTATAAATGCACCTGCACTGTGATAGTCTCAGAGGTCCGTTAAAAGCGCAGAGAGCATCATGAAGAACAAGGAACACACCAGGCAGGTCCGAGATACTGTTGTGAAGAAGTTTAAAGCCGGATTTGGATAGAAAAAGATTTCCCAAGCTTTAAACATCCCAAGGAGCACTGTGCAAGCGATAATATTGAAATGGAAGGAGTATCAGACCACTGCAAATCTACCAAGACCTGGCCGTCCCTCTAAACTTTCAGCTCATACAAGGAGAAGACTGATCAGAGATGCAGCCAAGAGGCCCATGATCACTCTGGATGAACTGCAGAGATCTACAGCTGAGGTGGGAGACTCTGTCCATAGGACAACAATCAGTCGTATATTGCACAAATCTGGCCTTTATGGAAGAGTGGCAAGAAGAAAGCCATTTCTTAAAGATATCCATAAAAAGTGTCGTTTAAAGTTTGCCACAAGCCACCTGGGAGACACACCAAACTTTTGGAAAACTTTTTGGAAGAAGGTGCTCTGGACAGATGAAACCAAAATTGAACTTTTTGGCAACAATGCAAAACGTTATGTTTGGCGTAAAAGCAACACAGCTGAACACACCATCCCCACTGTCAAACATGGTGGTGGCAGCATCATGGTTTGGGCCTGCTTTTCTTTAGCAGGGACAGGGAAGATGGTTAAAATTGCTGGGAAGATGGATGGAGCCAAATACAGGACCATTCTGGAAGAAAACCTGATGGAGTCTGCAAAAGACCTGAGACTGGGACGGAGATTTGTCTTCCAACAAGACAATGATCCAAAACATAAAGCAAAATCTACACTGGAATGGTTCAAAAATAAGCATATCCAGGTGTTAGAATGGCCAAGTCAAAGTCCAAACCTGAATCCAATCGAGAATCTGTGGAAAGAACTGAAAACTGCTGTTCACAAATGCTCTCCATCCAACCTCACTGAGCTCGAGCTGTTTTGCAAGGAGGAATGGGAAAACATTTCAGTCTCTCGATGTGCAAAACTGATAGAGACATACCCCAAGCGACTTACAGCTGTAATCGCAGCAAAAGGTGGCGCTACAAAGTATTAACTTAAGGGGGCTGAATAATTTTGCACGCCCAATTTTTCAGTTTTTAATTTGTTTAAAACGTTTGAAATATCCAATAAATGTCGTTCCACTTCATGATTGTGTCCCACTTGTTGTTGATTCTTCACAAAAAAATACAGTTTTATATCTTTATGTTGGAAGCCTGAAATGTGGCAAAAGGTCGCAAAGTTCAAGGGGGCCGAATACTTTCGCAAGGCACTGTGTTTTTTTTTACCATGGGGCAGAGAAACATTTGCAATTTTATAGCTAATCTCATGCTATTTTACACATTTTGCCGTTCTGCCATGCTCCTGTACATTTATTAAATATTTTAAATTTGTAGTTGTTTTTGTTTAAATCTTTTTCATTTATTTTTCGTTTTGAATAGCTAAATTAGTATAGATTAAGTCTGGGTTACTTTACGTCTATTTGTTTCATGCCCATGAATTTAATGGCAAATCAGGTCGAACCAACAACCAACAATACTTGCAAGCTAGCTATCTAGTTAGCTAGAGTGTTTTGATTTTAATGCACCACCCTATTTTGATATTGTTTCTATGGTCTCCAGAACCATGAGGAGCACTGCAATGGATGACAAACTGGCAGAGATGAATTAATCGCTCAATCTGAGAATGGCGCGATTGGATGACGAGCTGGCATCATTGAGTGAGTCACCCCAAAGCTTGTGGGCCCCCCTGGCTGGCGGGGGCTGCAGGGTTGTATGCTTCACCAGTGACACACATTCTCAGAAACATAGCACAGTGGGAAAAGTGACTACTTGAAAAGTGACTACGTGAAAAGTGACTACTTTGCGCCCAAACTTACCTGTCTGAGCCCCTTTAAAGACTCAAGGATTGTACTGTAAGTTCAATAGGCACACAATTCCTAAAATATCAACCCGAAATACCAGACGTCAAATTCGAAAGACATTGATTCAAAGTCTAAGATTTGAGATATTATGGGTTGTCACTTCCCTTCTGCCCTGTATTCAGTGCATATCAATGATTTAGTTGTTTTTTTAAAAAGTGGGTTTTTCTAAAGACCCCTATCCATATTGTAGTTACAGAAAGTAAAAAGAATATGAAAAAATCATGCTGTTTACTTACAGTTACAGTCAGTTGGAGATGGACAGCCAGCATAATTTCTCTGTGGCCTGAGGTAACCAGCTGTCTGATGAGAGGCTGTCTGAGGGAGAGGCTGTGCCTGTGGCCACCTGCAGGAGTGCTGAAAGCCAATCCTGCAGGATGGAATTACAGCTAAAATAGGTTTAATTTCTTATGGGCCACAAAGGACGACTGTTTGATGTCTTGGCAACCGAACAGACACTCACCTAGTGATAAATGCAGTTGAGATTCCATTAAAAATACATGGTGCAAGTGATCAATGCCGATTGAGATTCTGCGCAGATCATTACAGCAATTGTGAAGATCTCCACAGACCTGTGGCAACCTACACACGCTTTCTTGAACATGCACGCTTTATATGATAACATAAGACGAAATGTATCGTTACAGTAACCTCAACACGTGGCCATAGATGTGGTACTCATTTTAAGGTGGAATGTTATATTCGTTTGTAAGATAGTCTCAACATTAGTCTATTTACTACATTACGAAAGTAATGTTGAATTGTGTTTAGATGCCAATGCTACCAAATATCAACATTTAAAGGAGACGTACCTACTTGCTTGGATAGGTCCATCTGAGCCACTACTGACTTAACTACTCTCATTCTTTAACTTTTATTTTTGGTTGAGTTGGAGACGTGAATCCAACATATCGTTTGTTAACTTTTCGTCAAGTTAATAGAGTATTTATTGTATTTCGAAAGTGATGTCACTGCAACCAAATATACACATTTGAAGAAGATAAATCTCAGATTTATCTCAGTTTATTCCAGTGTGTCTACAAATTAATAATTGATATGTTGGATTCACATCTCCATCTCAACCAAAAATCATTATCTGAAATACTCTGTTTAACCTACCCTTTGGAATGACTTCGATAGCAACAGTGAATCTATTTCATTTTTAAGTGGCAATCTCTTAACAATCATTCTCACGATAGCACATTGGTAATAGTCAGTGTCAAATATCATAGCTGGGCTTGATTAAAAACCTGGATGGGAGACCAAAGAGTAGCTTTAGATAGATCAGTTAGGAGGTGCTGTCCAGCCTATAGTTTTTTTCTGATAGTGGATATAACGTATAAGATCTGCTCTTTCTGTGAGACTGACTAGGTAAATCCAGGTGAAAGCTATGATCCCTTATCGATGTCAACTGATAAATCCACTTCAGTCAGTGTAGATGAAAGGGGCGTAGACAGGTTAAAGAAGGATTTTTAAGCCTTGAGACAATTGAGACATGGTTGTGTATGTGTGACATTCAGAGGGTGAATTGACATGACAAAATATTTAAGTGCCTTTGAAAAGGGTATGGTTTTGCAGTAGGTCAAATCAAATTGTATTTGTCACGTACACGTTTTCATTGCATCGCCTACCTCCTCATGCCTTTTGCACACAATGTATAGACTCTCTTTTTTGTGTTTACTGTGTTATTGACTTGTTAATTGTTTACTCCATGTGTAACTCTGTGTTGTCTGTTCACACTGCTATGCTTTATCTTGGCCAGGTCGCAGTTGTAAATGAGAACTTGTTCTCAACTAGCCTACCTGGTTAAATAAAGGTGAATTAAAATAAAAATAAAAAGGTGTAGAGAAATGCCAGGCGCAAGGCTTTGAGTGTGTCAAGAACTGCACAGCTGCTGGGTTTTTCGCACTCAACAGTTTTCCATGTGTATTAAGAATGGCCCACCACCCAAAGGACATCCAGCCAACGGCAAGCCAGTAGTCGAAAACGGGTCATTGATGAAAGAGGACAGAGGAGGCTGACACGAATGGTGCAGAGCAACAGACGGGTTACAGTGAGTCAACTGACAGTCCAGTTCAACATTGGTGCCCAAAGACCCATGAAAGAATATACAACTGGTCATACCTTGACACAAAAGGTTTATGGCAGCCGACAACCTTACAGAGTTCCACTTCTTTCAGCAAAAAAAAATAAGAAACTGTAGCTGCAGTGGGCTAATGAATGAAAACACTGAACACTGGGGAATTGGTAAAACATTGCCTGGTCTGATCAATCCCAGTTCCTGCGGTTTCACACTGATGGGAGGACTAGGGTATGGAGAAAACCACGAGTACATGCATCCATCATGCTGTGTGTCAACATTGCAGGTTGGTGCTGGTGATGTGAGTTGTTTTCATGGCACACATTGTGCCCCTTGATAAAAGTAGCAATTTTTGAATGCCACAGGATATTTGAACATCATTGCCAATCAGGTGCATGCATCTCTTCATGTCAGCAGTGTATCCATCTGGGAATGGATTTTTTTCAACAGGATAATACCCCATGCCACAAGACTAGGATTGTCCATTAATGGTTCCAGGACATGACAGTGAATTCAGCTTAGGGAGTGGTCGAAATGTATTAACATTTTACCTGGAAGAAAATGGGGGATTTTTCAATTTCATTCAGCTGGAGGGTTTAGTATTTTTTATTTAGTCCAGGGGAGGGTCATGTCATTTGCAATTGATTAACAAATCACACGCAATGGTAAATCTCAGCGCTGACGGTAGCGCTATAGGTTCGGGGTTGTGCAGAAATATTTGAGCTATTTTCACAACCAAACATGATTGGCACAGTGCTGGTGGTGGCGCGAAAGGGCTGGGTTTTGCTGAATAAACCAGTTGTGGAAGCTTGGCCCCGCACTGGCCAATCAGAATGTGCTCCATGGCTAAATGTGGTTGCTTCAAATTGTGTATTCCAATGTTAGTCCGTTAAAGTTTGTTAGCTTACAGAAATGAAATAACAAATCGTAGACCCATTCCATCTTTGCTAAATATGTTAACTTGAATCTGTTTGTAGTCATTGTTCTAAGACATTGTATGGCTTCAAAGAGGAAATATATACAGTGTCTTCAGAAAGTATTCAGACCCCTCGACTTTTCTACATTTTGTTACGCCTTATTCTAAAAAGGATTAAGTAAAAATCCCCAGCAATTTACACACAATACCCCATAATGACAAAGTGAATTTAAAATGATTTTTTAAAAACATTTATAAAAAATACAAAAACAGGAATACCTTATTTACATAAGTATTCAAACTCTTTGCTATGAGCTCAGGTGCATCCTGTTTCCATTGGTCATCCATGAGATGTTTCTACAACTTGATTAGACTCCAGCTGTGGTAAATTCAATTGATTGGACATGATATGGAAAGGCACACACCTGTCTATATAAGGTCCCACAGTTGACAGTGCATGTCAGAGCAAAAACCATGCAATGAGGTGGAAGGAATTGTCCGTAGAGCTCTGACACAGGATCGTGTCGAGGCACAGATCTGGGGAAGGGTACCAAAACATTTATGCAGCATTGAAGGTCCCCAAGAACACAATGGCCTCCATCATTCTTAAATGGAAGACTTTTGGAACCACCAAGACTCTTCTAGAGCAGGCCGCCCAGCAAAACTGAGCAATCGGGGGATAAGGGCCTTGGTTAGGGAGGTGAACAAGAACCCAATGGTCACTCTGACAGAGCTTTAGAGTTCCTCTGTGGAGATGGGAGAACTTTCCACAAGGACAACCATTTCTGCAGCGCTCCACCAATCAGGCCTTTATGGTAGAGTGGCCAGACTGAAGCCACTCTTCAGTGAAAGGCACATGACATCCGACTTGGACTTTGCCAAAAGGCACATAAAAGACTCTCAGACCATGAGAAACAAGATTCTCTGGTCTAATGAAACCAAGATTAAACTCTTTGGACAAGTCTCTGAATGCCCTTGAGTGGCCCAGCCAGAGCCCGGACTTGAACCCAATGAAACATCTCTGGAGAGACCTGAAAATGTATGTGCAGCGACGCTCCCCATCCAACCTGACAGAGCTTGAGAGGATTCTTCAGAGAAGAATGGGAGAAACTCCCCAAATACAGGTGTGCCAAGCTGGTAGCATTACACCCAAGAAGACTCGAGGCTGTAATCGCTGCAAATGGTGCTTCAACAAAGTACTGAGTGAAGGGTCTGAATACTTATGTAAATGTGATATTTCGGTTTTTATTTTTAATAAATTAGCAAACATTTCTAAAACCAGAGAGGGAGGTGAGCAACTTTTCTAACTCCAGCAGGGTGTCCCATTCGGCTGCAGAGTATGGCAGCCTCCAGCGGATGAAATGAGCAGGCGAGCCGCACTCTATTCCTTAGTGGACTGCGCGAGGATGTCCAGACGGATTTGGAATGTTGGGATGACAACATAATCTTGGACACTCTCATCGTGATGGCCATCCATCTGGATAACCTTCTTCGGGGTGCCGGTGTTCACCGTTGGCTGTCCTGAGGCAGTGCCTGAACCCATGGTAGGGGCCACACACCTCTCCGCGGCAGAGCGGCGTCGCCGGAGACAGCTGGGGCTATGTCCCTCTTGCGGCCAGGAGGGGCACCAGCTTCAGTGGTGTCCAGTGTGTCCCAACCTGGGGTCCACTGGAGCAGAAGCCAGCCCATTGGCTTTCTGTCTCCCAGGGTAGGCGTGAGTATTCCGTTATCATCGTTTTCCACCAAACCCTTTCTGGTTCCTATTTCACTGGATGGCTGGCCCTCAAATGTTGTCTCTACAGCTCTAGTGGACTCCGGTGCCACTGGGAACTTAATCGACCAGGCCCTCACCTCCTCCCTGAACTTAACTTCATACCCACTCTCCTCTCCTTTTCCTGTCCAAGCCCTGGAAACGCGACCTATCAAACTGTCCTCCCGAATCGTTGGACCTGTGTGTTGGGACGTAGATGTGGACATCCACCAGGCTCTGGAGAGGGAACCCGCTCCTGCTACCTGACCTCCAGAGTGCATCTACATCCCCACGGGATGAGAGATCAGCTGTGACCTGGGTACACACATCCCTCGCCGCTGGACACTCCAGTATCACCTGCACCATCCAATCCCTCTCCGATAAACACTGGTGGTCCACCTTGGCGTAGGACGTCGCCCACTATGTCAACTTATGTATGTATCCAATCCAAATCTCCCCGGCACGCTTCAGCAGGGAAACTACTTCCCCTTCCTGTGCCTCAGCGGCCTTGGTCACATCTGTCCATAGACTTTGTTAATGATCTCCCCCTTTCTGCTGGATTTTACCACTATTATGGTCGTTGTTGATAGACTCTCCAAATCCTTCCGTTTTATCCCTCTCTCTGGTCTACCTACAGCTCTCCAGGTTGCGGAGGCAATTTTCCAGCAGGTCTTCCGACATTATGGCTTTCTGTGGGACATCGTTTCTGACCATGGCGCCCAATTCACGTCGCGGGTCTGGAAAGCCTTTATGGAGAAGCTGGGGGCCAAGGTCAGCCTCACATCTGGGTACATCTGGGTACCACAGTCCAACAGGCAGGTGGAGAGAACCAACCAGGAGCTGGGGAGGTTCGTAAGGAGTCACCAACAGGGGAGTGAGTCCGGTTCCTTCCCTGGGTAGAATACACTCAGAACTCACTTCGTCACCACTCCACCAGGATGACTCCCTTCCAGTGCGTCCTGGGATATCAGCCAGCCCTGGCTCCATGGACTCCAAGCCAGACCGAGGCCCCTGCAGTGGATGAGTGGTTCCGACCAGCAGAAGAGGTGTGGAATGACTCCCACATGAAGGATCAGGCAGACCGCCACCGCAGTGAGGCTCCCCATGTTCCATCCTGGTTATCACGTCTGTATCTCTACCAGGAACCTCCTGCTCTGCCTGCCCTGAAGGTTTGTGGGTTTGTGGGGCCCTTCAAGGTCCTCCGGAGGGTTAAGGGTGTCACTTACCGTTTAACAACTCCCCAACAACTGTGTGGCATGGAATTTGTTGATTGTTACATCTCAATGTGTGCCCGATGCTGCCCCTCATCCCTGATTCTCTGCTGGGGGCGCACAATATCAAGTGCGCCTAGTGTGGTCTCAATCAAATGATCCATAGCTTATATTATAGGCTATAGGCCTAGGCTATAGGAAGAGCATGCTTGAAGAAGCACAGGGCAAAGTTATATTTCTAAGAAAATGTACTTCCTTCCCAATGTGTTGCACTGCTGGCTACACTGCATTACACACTGCAATGGATAGGCTACCTCAATCATGAGCCGTGGACAAAAAAAATGTAATATCTGTGTGCTGGACTAGGCCAACTGATGTCCTGTTCAGTTTGAAAGGGAGAGCGTGAAGATTTTTAATAAAAACAATATGTTTTGTTGCTCATAATGAAGCTAATAATCAGAGTTATTGACCTCACAATAAGCCATATTCAAGTCATTGACATAACTTACATTCCTATGAAGTGGCACCACGGAGATGGACAGTGCATGGGTGCTGAAAGTACGCTAATTCTAGAAGTCCTAATTCATTTAAACAGTCTTCATTTTAATTTGACTTTAGGCTACTAACAACGAGGACTTTGTGTTGGAGCCTATTTCTTCCTATTCAAGAAATGTTGTCTGCTTGACAGACTAAATTATAGTCTACTATCCATAGATTTTTTTGTCAGACAATTCCTTCAGTCACTGAACACCGTGCACTACTTAAATATCTGTGTCAGTGGTGTGTTAAGTTAAAAACAGGGCTCGAATTGAGGGGCTGTGTGAGGGTATTATGGCTTTTGTTAAAGAAAATCGCTAAAAGCATAGTCCTACCCCTTGTTAGCTTTATTTATTTTGTATTTTTTAATGGAGTTGATTTTATAAAGTGATCTATAACGACGCTTTAGTCCACAATGCTTGAAGATAAAAACAAGCTGTTAAAATGCCGGGGAAATATGTGTTTCCGATGCATACGGGATATCTTTGGTTTGTATCTATGACATTCAGAGGCTGTGCTAGAACCTTCTATATCCGAGGAGACAAAATGCGCACTTTGCTTGGGAAGTAATGTGTGTTTCTGTCAATTGTCATTCAACATTTCAAAATGCCGTTTAAGCAACATACTTACTCTAAATCAGTCAGGAGCAAGACAGGCAGCCTAAGAAGGAACAAAAATGAATTATTACATTATTACTTCAAGGCTATAGCCTTTGAGGATTTGAGGATTATGCAATGAGCTATGCATGCCTAGTTTGTTACCTTAGCCTAGCAGATGCTTTTATCTCCGCATGCCCTAGTCACAGTCAACACAAATGTATTTTGTAACAACAATATCATGGAATAAATTAGAAAAAGATAGTTTCCTGAATGGAAAAAAAAGTAACAAACGAATATAGGCCTACCTGATGTCGCTATCAACGGACTGCTGAGTTAAACAAGGAATGGCTTTTTCTTAAATTCATTGATCATCAGATACTTCAGTTGTAACTGGTTCTGTTGCGATACATTTTTGCAGTTGATAGACAACTTTAGCAGTGCTCCAAACATAGACTATCCTCTTTTTTTTAAACAACAGCCTGTATAGAGATCAAAACCTCTCTGGTGACGCAGCATGCGCTCGTTCATTATCATGCTCTGTTGTGGTACCCAAAGATGCTGCTCGTCTCCGATCATGTAAAATAATGTAGAATTGCATGAAAACGCCTTTTATGAAAGGCCTTTTTTTCTTTCTTCCTAGGACTGCAAATGAGGTGATGGATTCATGCAGTGATTTTATTATAATGGAGATCTTTGCACCCCTACCCTTGTTCACAGTGGAATGTGAATCCACAGCCTTCTGGCTACTTTGCCATGTGGGCTAATGCTTTTACAAAACAAAGAACCGTTTCTGAAACGGCATATCTAATATCTCTCACGGATGGCGTATTCTCTGCTATCCACTTTATGTGTTGCTTATTCTTTATGTTATAGTGGAGGGTTACTCGTTTTTTTTCTTCCAAGGGTTCAGGGAGGGTCGGGTAAAAAAATATATTTTACTGAAGGTAGGGCCATCCATTTTCATTTCAGAGAGGTGCGATATGATCCAGGTATCCTTCGTTACAAAGAATGTACAGTACCTTACTGCAGTGGCCTGCTCAGTCACCAGATCTCAATCCAATTGAGCATCTGTGGGATGAGATGGAATGAGCTATCCAGAGTAGAGCCTGGGCCCAAGCCTGGGCGCCCAAGTGGCGCAGTGGTCCAAGTGCAAGAGGCGCCACCACAGTCCCTGGTTCGGATCCAGACTGCATCACACGCAGCCGTGATTGGGAGTCCCATAGGGCGGCGCACAATTGGCCCAGCGTCGTCCAGCTTTGTTATTAACTGACTTGTCTAGTTAAATAAATATATCAAGAACAACTTGACACAACTGTGGGAGGCATTGGGGTCAACATGGGCCAGCATCCCTGTGGAATGCATTCGACAGCTTGCCCCGATGATGCCCTGACGATGCCCTGACGAATTGAGGCTGTTCTGAGGGCAAAAGGGGGTGCAGCTCAATATTAGGAAGATGTTCCTAATGTTTTGTACACTCAGTGTATTTTATACACTTTGTCTAAATTGAAATTTGGTTACCATCATGACATAATCCTGTGGTTGAAATTTCACCGTCAAAACAACGTTGATTACTTTTTTCAAACCAAATGTATATTCCATGTAACAATATGTTGACAAATTACGTTGAAACAGTGTTGGTCCAACCAGTTTGTGCCCAATGAGTAGGCTCTTCATTTACATACATCCAGAGGTCTGGAATAAGTAGCATCACCCATTCTGGAAGGGTTTTTTAGAGTGTTATTGAAAAATATCATTTTAATTGCTGCTTGAAGGTGTTTGTAGACCTCTGTGTGTCTATCCAGATGCTATCACATTTATCACACACAGAAAACACTACACACAGTCACAGCTGTTGGTATGTCTGTCTGGCTGTCACTTAATCAATCTATACTCCCGGGGTCTAGATTCAACAGAAATCACTGAAATTGAATTATCTGACCGGGTGGGTAATTGGACAACATTTGTATTAATTCCTCAGTGCTCTGACCGCATTGACACAGGTTCATTAACCTCTTAGCAACAACTGACACTGACAATTTCACAATCAGGCATGCATAACTGACCACAGAAGAGGGATTATGGATACACTTGTGTAATAAATGGACTTCAAAGCATGTTCTCAAACTCAAGAAATACCTTACTGTGAAATACATGTTTTAATGGAGTTTGTTTGTAGTATTTCATCATGTGTACCAAATATAATTTGTACTGGAGTGGATGGTCATAGAGTTAAAGAAAACTGAACACCAATTTCTTCTTGACTTTCATGTTTTAGAAATAACTATATTTTCTTCCTATACTCTTTTTTTGGGGGGGCGAGACTACACTGCTGCTGGCCACTTCCAGCGGCCAACCTCCCATCAGCAGCATCACAGTGAAAGGCACAATATATAGAAATCAATTTGCAATGGATGGCTAGTTCTAAATTAGTTGATTCCCCCGGAGATTCCTCTTCCACAGTCATCTCACATATCACAAGGTCAGAGCAACAGAGATATTACATTTTTCTCTCTCCCTCTACTTGGAAGTCTGGGAAGTCTTGCAGGAGAACCACATGTATTCGCATGTGGAAAAATCACATGCTTTCACATGAAATGTCGCATGGAATCATGTGAAAACATGTTTTTTTGGAACACTCGCACGTGATCACGTTTTCACATGTGTAGTTTCGTGTGATCACATGAAAACAAGCATTGGAACAATTCACATGTGATCACTGAAATTCACATAGTTTTACCATAAGGGATGTGACTTACATATTAGGTTATGATTTTAATATTTTCTGCTAATTATCGTCTGAGCATCCATAATATCATACATGACAAGATTAAATTTTGAAACGACCTCTGTGGCTGGCACATATGTTTATCTATATGAAAATGTACTGTATGCATGCAATGTGTTGGAACACAGCGGAGGTTTGAGATGGCTTGTTTGACACGTGCCACTGCAGATGTGTGAGTGACAACGGTTTTCTGCTCCTCTTTCCATTTGGAAAGAATGGCAGAATCTCTCTACGTGTGTGTTGCAAATTCCCACCTAAATGAACACTTTTATTAGAGCTGATGCTTTTACACTTCGCCAGTGTTTAGACTAGATGAGTTTGTTCGTCACATGCACAGGGTCGCAGATGTAATTGCAGGGTACAGTGGAATTCTTAAGCTGCGAGCTCCAACAGTGCAGGTCAAAGATGAGAAGTGACTGAAACAATACAAATAATAATTTTCAACTCTAACAATGATAAATGTCCATGGGTGTGGGGAGGGGGTGGGGGTGGGGGGCTACTACTGCCGTGTCATCAGTGAACTTGATGATAGAGTTGGAACTAGACATAGAGATATTAAAACAAACTCTTCTAAAAAAAAAAAGCAACATGCAACAAAGCATGCTGGGAAATATGATAAAGTGATAACACCACCCAGTGTCGATTCCTGTAACGGTGTACGCTGAGAGTCAGCAAGCTCGGGGAGTGAATACATTTAATAAACAAACGTACATGAACAAAACAAGAAACACGAACAGACCCCTGGGGAAGGAACCACAGGGAGTGACATAAATAGGGCAGGTAATCAGGGAGGTGATGTATTCCAGGTGAGTGTCAATAAGCGCTGGTGACAGGTGTGCGTAATAATCAGGAGTCTGGTGACCTAGAGGCCAGCGAGGGAGTATACATGACAATTCCACCGTGATTCAATAACACTTTATTTATTCACTTCTAGCGGTGTCAATTCCAATCCCACTGGTGTTAACTCTTGTAGAATTAACACTCAGCTATAACACTCGCACTTTACTTCAACACCGAGATTTTAATACCCGCAAATTTGCTGTGTGTATTTGTTTACTATTTCCCTATGCTGATAGTAAAGCATCTCATTAACCTAAAGCTGAGAAACGGAAGTGGCTACGTCTCTAATGAGAAAAAGAAAAGCTGAGTCCCTTTAGACCAATGGACAATAAGCTCTTCTAAGATGGGAGAAATGAATGCATGGCTCTCAGGCTATTAGTGCCAAATTGTTTGGGCCTTTGAAAATAATCCAGCTGTTTCATCTGGCTATACAAACACAAACAAACAATTGGGCATAGATGGTTTTGAACATGAAAAGGACCTCATACACATGCCCACTTAATGAGGGCCAATTGGAAATGTGCCTTGAATACACTCAGCACTCTCCTAGCTCCTGTGCACCTGCTGCAGGTGGAAATAGGCTGCTGAAAAGGAAAAAGCAGAACATTATCTGCCTGACATCGATTGTTTCTGTTTGTTTTCAGGTTTCCCGCCTCCCCTCAAAATACCAATTAGATGGTATTTTATGGACCAAGTAGGCAGTTTGCATATGCAGTGCATTTTCCTACCCACACTAATGCATTAAAAGCTAGTTTGCATAGAGCCCTCGGCCGTGTAATAAGCTCCTATAGGCCAGGCTGAGGGGCCAGGCTGAGGGTCCAGGCTAAGTGGGGTGCTAATGAGTGGAGAGTTAAGCTACAGCCAGGCAATGGTAGACGTACAGCACCACATGATGTGTGATATATAGAAACTGTGGGCCTAAGCCCTGAGTCCCAGTGGAGCTCCGCTGCCAGATCCTCACAGATGGTTTTGGTTGGATGAGACAGGGGTGACACTTTGTTGCTCACACTACTACAGTTATCCTTTTACTGCTGTGAGATACATCAACGTAATAGTTTTAAGAAGGTCATACCAAGGATTATTTAGCTTTTTGATTTTGAATTTTATAAAATTCAATACCAGTCAAAAGTTTGGACACACCAACTCATTCAAGGCCTTTTCTTTATTTTTTACTATTTTCTACATTGTAGAATAATAGTGTAGACAAAACTATGAAATAACACATATGGAATCACGTAGTAACCAAAAAAAGTGTTAAACAAATCTAAATACACTGCTCAAAAAAATAAAGGGAACACTAAAATAACACATCCTAGATCAGAATGAATTAAATATCCTTATTAAATACTTTTTTCTTTACATAGTTGAATGTGCTGACGACAAAATCACACAAAAATTATCAATGGAAATCAAATTGATCAACCCATGGAGGTCTGGATTTGGAGTCACACTCAAAATTAAAGTGGAAAACCACACTACAGGCTGATCCAACTTTGATGGAATGTTCTTAAAACAAGTCAAAATGAGGCTCAGTAGTGTGTGGCCTTCACGTGCCTGTATGGCCTCCCTACAACGCCTGGGCATGCTCCTGATGAGGTGGAGGATGGTCTCCTGAGTGATCTCCTCCCAGACCTGGACTAAAGCATCCGCCAACTCCTGGACAGTCTGTGGTGCAACGTGGCGTTGGTG
The DNA here is from genome assembly GCF_057628025.1 of Oncorhynchus mykiss. Classification (NCBI taxonomy): domain Eukaryota; kingdom Metazoa; phylum Chordata; class Actinopteri; order Salmoniformes; family Salmonidae; genus Oncorhynchus; species Oncorhynchus mykiss. The sequence goes on along the minus strand of NC_143041.1, from coordinate 16,653,523 downwards.
GATGGAGCGAGACATGATGTCCCAGATGTGCTCAATTGGATTCAGGTCTGGGAATCTTGGTGTTCTCTGGCAAATGCCAAACGTCCTGCACGGTGTTGGGCTGTAAGCACAACCCCCACCTGTGGACGTCGGGCCCTCATACCACCCTCATGGAGTCTGTTTCTGACCGTTTGAGCAGACACATGCACATTTGTGGCCTGCTGGAGGTCATTTTGCAGGGCTCTGGCAGTGCTCCTCCTGCTCCTCCTTGCACAAAGGCGGAGGTAGCGGTCCTGCTGCTGGGTTGTTGCCCTCCTACGGCCTCCTCCACGTCTCCTGATGTACTGGCCTGTCTCCTGGTAGCGCCTCCATGCTCTGGACACTACGCTGACAGACACAGCAAACCTTCTTGCCACATCTCGCATTGATGTGCCATCCTGGATGAGCTGCACTACCTGAGCCACTTGTGTGGGTTGTAGACTCCGTCTCATGCTACCACTAGAGTGAAAGCACCGCCAGCATTCAAAAGTGACCAAAACATCAGCCAGGAAGCATAGGAACTGAGAAGTGGTCTGTGGTCCCCACCTGCAGAACCACTCCTTTATTGGGGGTGTCTTGCTAATTGCCTATAATTTACATCTGTTGTCTATTCCATTTGCACAATAGCATGTGAAATTTATTGTCAATCAGTGTTGCTTCCTAAGTGGACAGTTTGATTTCACAGAAGTGTGATTGACTTGGAGTTACATTGTTACTTTATTTTTTTGAGCAGTGTATATTTTATATTTGATATTCTTCAAAGTAATCACCCTTTGCCTTGATGACAGCTTTGCACACCATTGGCAATCTCTCAATCAGCTTCATGAGGAATGCTTTTCCAACAGTCTTGAAGGAATTCCCACATATGCTGAGCACTTGTTGGTTGCTTTTCCTTCACTCTGCGGTCCAACTCATCCCAAACCATCTCAATTGAGTTGAGGTCAGGTGATGGTGCAGGCCAGGTCATCTGACGCGGCACTCCATCCTTCCTCCATACTTATTGGTCAAATAGCACTTACACAGCCTGGAGGTGTGTTTTGGGTCATTGTCCTGTTGAAAAACAAATGATAGTCCCACAAAGCACAAACCAGATGGGATGGCGTATCACTACAGAATGCTGTGGTGTCTCACAAAGACACGGCGATTGGAACCAAAAATCTCAAATTTGAACTCATCAGACAAAAGGACATATTTCCACCGGTCTAATGTCCATAGCTTGTGTTTCTTGGTTCAAGCAAGTCTCTTCTTATTATTGGTGTCCTTTAGTAGTGGTTTCTTTGCAGCAATTCAACCATGAAGGCCTGATTCACGCAGTCTCCTCTGAACAGTTGATGTTGAGATGTGTCTGTTACTTGAACTCTGTGAAACATTTATTTGGGCTGCAATTTGAGGTGCAGTTGACTCAAATTAACTTATACTCTGCAGCAGAGGTAACTCTGGGTCTTTTTTTCCTGTGGCGGGCCTCAAGAGAGCCAGTTTCATAATAGCTCTTGATGGTTTTTGCAAATGCACTTGAAGAAACTATCAAATTTCTTGAAATTTTCTGGATTGACTGACCTTTATGTCTTAAGGTAATGATGGACTGTCATTTCTCTTTGCTTTTAAACTCAGCAGAAAAAGCAACGTCCCTTTTTCCGGATCTTGTCTTTCAAAGATAATTCATAAAAATCCAAATAGCAGAAATCACAGATCTTCATTGTCAAGGGTTTAAACATTGTTTTCCATGCTTGTTCAATGAACCATAAACAGTTAATGCACATGCATCTGTGGAACGGTCATTAAGATACTGGCAGCTTACAGACGGTAGGCAATTAACGTCAAAGTTATGAAAACTTAGGACACTAAAGAGGCCTTTCTACTGAAAAACACCAAAAGAAAGATGCCCAGAGTCCCTGTTCATCTACGTGAACGTGCCTTAGGCATGCTGCAAGGAGGCATGAGGACTGCAAATGTGGCCAAGGCAATAAATTGCAATGTCCGTACTGTGAGACAACAAAGACAACGTTACAGGGAGACAGGACGGACAGTTGATCATCCTCGCAGTGGCAGACCACGTGTAACAACACCTGCACAGGATCGGTACATCCGAACATCACACCTGCGGGACAGGTAAGCGATGCCAACAACAACTGCCCGAGTTACATCAGGAACACACAATCCCTCCATCAGTGCTCAGACAGTCCGCAATAGGCTGAGAGAGGCTGGACTGAGGACTTGTAGGCCTGTTGTAACGCAGGTCCTCACCAAACATCACCATCAACAATGTCTCCTATGGGCACAAACCCACCGTAGCTGGACCAGACAGGACTGGCAAAAATTGCTCTTCACTGACGAGTCGCGGTTTTGTCTCACCAGGGGTGATGGTTGGATTCACGTTTATCGTCAAAGGAATGAGCATTACACTGAGGCCTGTACTCTGGAGCGGGATCCATTTGGAGGTGGAGGTCATGGTCTGGGGCAGTGTGTCAAAGCATCATCGGACTGAGCTTGTTGTCATTGCAGGCAATCTCAATGCTGTGCGTTACAGAGAAGACATCCTCCTCCCTCACGTGGTACCCTTCCTGCAGGCTCATCCTGACATGACCCTCCAGCATGACAATGCCACAAACCATGCTGCTCAGTCTGTGTGTGATTTCCTCCAAGACAGGAATGTGTTCTGCCATGGCCAGCGAAGAGCCCGGATCTCAATCCCATTGAGCACATCTGGGACCTGTTTGATCGGAGGGTGAGTGCTAGGGCCATTCCCCCCAGAAATGTACGGGAACTTGCAAGTTCCTTGGTGGAAGAGTGGGATAACATCTCACAGCAAGAATGGGCAAATCTGGTGCAGTCCATGAGGAGGAGATGCACTGCAGTACTTAATGCAGCTGGTGGTCACACCAGATACCGACTGTTACTTTTAATTTTTACTGCCCCTTTGTTCAGGGACACATTATTCAATTTCTTTTAGTCAAACTTTTAAACGGTAGGGGTACAGTGACTATGTATAGATAATAAACAGAGAGTAGCAGCAGCGTAAAAAAGGTGGGGATGGTCTATGTAAATAGTCTGGGTAGCCATTTGATTAACTGTTTAGCATCCTTGGGCGTATAAGCTGTTGAGGAGCCTTTTGAACCTAGACTTGGTGCTCCGGTACTGCTTGCAGTGCGGTAGCAGAGAGAACAGTTAATGACTAGGGTGGCTGGAGTTTATTTTTAGGGCCTTCCTCTGACACCACCTGGTATAGAGGTCCTAGAAGGCAGGAAGCTTCAGCCCCAGTGATGTACTGGGCTGTATGCACTACCCTCTGTGGCGCCTTGGGGTCGGCTGCCGAGTAGTTGCCATACCAAGCGGTGATGCAACCAGTCAATATGCTCTCAATGGTGCAGCTGTAGAACTGTTTGAGGATCTGGGGACCCATGACAAATCTTTTCAGTATCCTGAGAGGGAATAGGCATTGTCGTGCCCTCTTCACAACTGTCTTGGTGTGTTTGGACGATGATAGTTTATTAGCAATGTGGACGTCAAGGAACTTAAATTCTCGACTCGCTTCACTGCACCCCTGTCGATGTGAATGGGGGCATGCTTGGCCTCCCTTTTCAGCTCTTTTGTCTTGCTCACGTTGAGGGAGAGGTTGTTGTCTTGGCACTGCACTGCTAGGTCTCTGACCTCCTCCCTGTAGACTGTCTCATCGTTGTCCGTGATCAGGCCTACCACTGTTGTGTCATCAGCAAACTTAATGATGGTGTTAGAGTGGGTGAACAGAGAGTACAGAAGGGGACTAAGCACATGCCCCTGAGGGACGCCGGTGTTGAGGATCAGCATGAGAGATGTGTTCTTGCCTACTCTTACCACCTGGGGGTGGCCTGTTAGGAAGCCTAGGATCCAGTTGGAGACGGAGGTGTTTAGGCGCAGGGTCCTTATCTTATTGATGAGCTTTGATGGCACTATGGTTTTGAATGCTGAGCTGTAGTCAACAAACAGCATTCTCACGTAGGTGTTTCTTCTGTCCAGGTTGGTAAGGGGTCTAGGGTTTCTGGGATGATGGTGTTGATTTGAGCCATGACCAGCCTTTCAAAGCACTTCATAGCTACAGACATGAGTGACTACTGGGCGGTAGTCATTTTGGAAGGTTACCTTTGTGTTCTTGGGCACATGGACTAAGGTGGACTGCTTGAAACATGTAGGTATTACAAACTCAGTCAGGGAGAGGTTGAAAATGTCAGTGAAGACCCTTGCCAGTTAGTCAGCGCATGCTCTGAGTACGCGTCCTGGTAATCCGTCTGGCCCTGCGACTTTGAATGTTGATCTGTTCAAAGGTCTAACTCACATCCGCTACGGAGTGCGTGATCACAGTTGCCTGGGATAGCTGGTGCTCTCGTGCATGGTTCAGTGTTGCTTGCATCGAAGCGAGCATAGAAGGCATTTAGCTCATCTAGTAAGCTTGCTTCACTGAGCAGCTTGCGGCTAGGTTTTCCTTTGTAATCCGTAATAGTTTGCAAGCCCTGCCACATCCGACGAGCGTCAGAGCCAATATAGTAGGATTTGATCTTAGTCCTGTATTGAAGCTTTGCCTGTTTGATGGTTCATCGGAGGGCATAGCAGGATTTCTTATTAGCATCTGGATTAGTGTCCCGCTCCTTGAAAGCGGCAGCTCTAGCCTTTAGCTCAGTACAGATTTTGCCTGTAATCCAGGGCTTCTGCTGGGGATATGTACATGGATATGGTCACTGTGGGGACGACGTTATCGATGCACTTATTGATGAACACAGTGACTGATGTGGTATACTCCTCAATACAATTGGATGTGCTAGCAAGACATTCCTGTAGCTTAGCATCCGCTTCATCAGACCACTGGTACTTCCTGCTTGAGTTTTTGTAAGCAGGAATCAGGAGGATAGAATTATGGTCAGATTTTCCAAATGGAGGGCGAGTTAGAGCTTTGTATGCATCTCTATGTGTTGAGTAACAGTGGTCTAGAGTTGTTCCCCTCTGGTTGCACGGGACATGCTGGTAGAAATTAGTTAAACGGATTTCAGTTTTCCTGCATTAAAGTCCCCGGCCACTAGGTGCGCCGCTTCTGGGTAAGCATTCTCTTGTTTGCTTATGGCCTTATACAACTCGTTGAGTGCGGTGTTAGTGCCTGCATCGGTTTGTGGTGGTAAATAGACAGCCAAGAAAAATATAGATGAAAACTCTTTTGGTAAATAGTGTTGTCTACAACTTATCATTAGGTACTCTACCTCAGGTGAACAAAACCTCGAGACGTACCTAATATTAGAGATTGCGCACCAGCTATTTTTTATAAATAGCCACAAACCACCACCCCTCGTCTTACTGGAGGTTGCTGTTCGGTCTTGTCGATACACGGGAAAACCCAGCCAACTGTATATTATCCATATACTCGTTCAGCCACGACTCTGTGAAACACAAGATATTACAGTTTTGAATGTTCCGTTGGTAGGATAGTCTCGAAAGGAGCTTATCCCCCAGTGATTGAACGTTCAACATTAGGACGTATGGTAAAGGCGGATTATCCACTCGCTGACAAATTCTCACAAGGCATCTGGATCTACAGCCCCTGTATCGGCGTCTCCTCATCTACTCATCTTTGTCCAGTCCGATGTGAGTAATTGCAGTTCTGATGTCTAGTAGCTCTTTTTGGTCATAAGTGACGATGGCAGAAACATTATGTACAAAAAAGTTACAAGCAACGCGAAAAAACACACAGAATTGCACGATTGGTTAGGTACCTGTAAAACAGCAGATATCCCCTCGGCTTAGCTACAGACGATTTTGCGAGAAGGCTGATTTTCGGGATGTCTCATGGTCTGACAAACACAGCTCTAGCTCTGTCACCTTTCACCACGGATGCAGAAGTGCAACATCGGCAGATGTGGTCAATGGTTGATTTAAAACGCATCCAATACAAAAAAAACAGATATCTCTATCGTAAACCGACAGATTTGTATGGCTATTTTGTTATTATGCTAATTATATTTATGCGGGGGCGCAGGCATCGAATCTAGATTTTTAAAAATACGTTTCATAATTTCATTTTTTTCTTTTATAATTCAACAGTGTTTTTATGTCAAACAGTTTTGTTTTATTTGAGTCTTTTGTGATGTATTGTCACTGTGTACTAGGAGTGGTGGGATGGAGTCAGAACGGTCACGCCAACATAAAACAGACCAGCCCAAACACAGGACCAAACAGTCCGAAGAATACAAACATGAAACCACAACCAACAGAGTAACAAAAAAACAATCCCGCACAAAACAAGGGCGGGTCAAACTACTACATATAGGGAAGCTAATTAAACCAAAATACACACAGGTGAAACTAATAAGACAAAACCAACAGACAAACGAAAAAGGGATCGTAGCGGCTAGTAGGACGGTAACGACGACCACCGAGCACCGCCCGAACAGGCAGGGGAGCTATCTTCGACGGAAGTCGTGACATGTATATAAAGTGTAATATTAGGATGCAAACTCATAATTAAATTAATTTAAACTCTATATCTGACATGGTACAGTTGTCCTCTTTTTGTAATCCATAACCACGTGTGTGAGGTGTATACTTTTGTTTCAAAGTAGATTTGTTTAAGACTACCAAGAAACACTCTGTGTGACCCTGATTTAGCCCACTGCAGTATTAAACTTCTGCCCGTGCTTCATTTCTTCCTCATCACCCCAAAGATAGATTTGGAATGAGGTTCCTGTGATTAAGCGCTTGATTTGTCCGCTCTTCAATTTTTCATCCACTCCAACCTCAGAAGCACATGATTAAAATACTCTTTCAGACCATTAGTGCAAGGCCAAGCATGATTTAATTCACTTCTCTGTAGTTTACTCAGAGTGAACTACACTTCAATGGTGGAGTATTGATTTGATTTGGCATTATAGCAGACACCCCGCCACTGTTTTGGTAAACAACTGAGGGATAGGGCTGAAGAAACGTAACTACTCTCTAATTCATAGACAGAGTTCTGGATGCAAGGACTGACCATCATCGATAAAAAAAATGTATATTTTTTTTAACCATGTTTTGAGGCTATACAGTGTTTGTTCACACTTACATTGTTTATAAGCATTGGGTAAAACAATCTTATATTTTGGGTTCTGATGGAGGACGACAGTTGAACCAAGCTCATGAGGAATTTACAAGTTATATTTTTCAAGAATCAGTGAGTATACACCATTCATTTAAAAGTCTAAAAATGGATGTAGCCATCTCACAGATTACCCCTTTAAAGGTTTGACGTTTGGAATGCCTTTCTCTCAATGTATACCCTGAATAATTGGGGTGCAGAAGGCATTTATGTAAGCAGCCCTGGCATGCCTGACATCACTCTAAAAGTTCAGACATCACAGGACACTCACAAAGTTTATCATAAAGCAATCTCTTTTCAACTTTATCCCTCTCTCTGGTTCACCCACATTCTGAGCCTCTTCATTGCACTTAAGTTTGAGTCATAATGATTACATGTTTTTTTGTGCCACCAAGTGATTCAGATATCGTATGCTGAGAAAATACAGCCAGACAAGAACTTGAGTGATTGTTAGACCACTATGCATACAATAACTCCATTCAGAGACATAAAATGTGTTTCTGGTTTTGGCCTCCGAACATTTTATTGACAATCATTGAATATCAAAAAGGCCATGCAGTTTTCAGTCACCAACGCATGTTTTTTTTTGTCTCCTTCTCTCAATGTCTTTATTGCAATCTAAAGAAACCAGTGACACACCACCAAACTCACTCATCAAACGATAGAGTTAGCAACACACAGTAGGGATTCATTTTTTTCACAAAAATCTAGCAAATTTCAAAACCGGGATAATTCACATTTGTCCTGGGAAGTGCCCATTTTTAAAGTGTTTAAAACCAAGATATGGTCACTATGCCAAGGTTGTCCCCAAACAAGAGGGGCACTGCTCCACCTTGTTAGCTTGGCTGTGCAACCATGTCAGGTGTAGGCAAACCTGTTCCTGGAGTGCCGCAGGTACTGCAGGATTTATTCTAACTAGGCACCACACCTGACCAACTGAGCTAATTTATCAGTTCAGTGATTGCCTAAATTCAATACACCTGGTCTTCCAGGTCAGTTCCACGAAAAACATGAAGTGCCTGCGGCACTCCAGGGCCAGGGTTGCCTACCCCAGCACTATCTAAAGATTTCAGAGTAAATTAAACTGATATTTACTAATGATAGAGTAACTACAGTACCTGTATCTTTGATCGCCTGTGCATGTCAGTAGTAGGCCATCTTGAGTGTGCTCAGGACACACAGAGCACATTCTGAATATAGCGTTGTAGAATCATTCTAACTTTGTAACGGCAGTCAAACAAAATTCAAGTGACAAAAGTTGCTATCTTGCTACAGATGTTAAATTTTTATTTGATCACTCTTTTTTGTTGCTGAGAATGTTCCTGCACAGCAGGAAATGAAAACTTGTAGCGTATTTGAGTTTTAAAAGGGCTTCTAAAATGTGTCATTTCCAGACTTGATTTGCCCTAACAAAAAAGGTATCAACACCTACCTACAAAAATGTCCATTTGCCTAATTATAATCCACATTATAATTCACATTTCCTGTTGATGCAGAATAATTTTCCAGCTATAGCCAACTGGCTCAAATTAAGATCCTACATCTGTAGATAACCTCCAACGAATGACAGAATGTCTCCTATATTTGTCAAAATCAACTTGATGATCATACAGATAGCATATCATCTCAGGAATAATGGGGACATCGAGGAGATCAGGAGTATAAATAGTTTAAATATCAAGGTACTGTCCAATTCTGTTAAAGAAAATATCCATATCTACTCTCATACCGTTTCTTGATCACACATTCTCTACCGAAGCTGTCATATGGGCAGCAAGTAGGCTACGAGAAATGTTATAGGCCTAGAGGTATTTTGACATGCATAGGGGAGAGACAAGCTTTAATAATGCAACCTGTGGAGGGATTACAGAAGTTAAGAATTTGCATGCAAGACAGGAGTCAGGATTTTGGGTTTCAGTTGGATTGGACAGGAAAATAGCCTAGGATCTAGGAAAGAATAAGATAGGAAGTTCTCTCATGCCTCTGAATTGTTAAGAGACTTTGTCTGTAACCACGTTTCCATCCACAGTTTTTACGCAAGTAAATTCATACCGTATAATGAAAAAAACATCATGACCGCTGCAATGGAAACAGAACGTTTCAGTAAAATGTTATAAATATGGATTGATCATTTGTTCGTTCGACATGGTGGAATTTTTTTGTGTTTGTAAAATGAATTATGTGAGAAATGGGCGTGGAAATGCCTTTATGCACAAATATTGATATAACAACTGATGATCAATGGGCCCCACCCCGGTTGGTAATTCGACCACTCTTTTTTTTTTAAAGGGTTGGATCAGCTTAATATTGCGGAAAGAATATTGGTTCCATCAATGTAATTGTCTGCATCATTTCCAATCCCCCATATATTTTTGGGTAAATATATATTTACTTCGACCACTCTTACTATAAGTTTAGATAGCTGGCCGCTAGGCACTTACCAATCTAAAACATTTTTGCTGACATGGGCTAATTGAGTGACTGCTGATTCACAACCAAATTTTAAAAAATGCACCTTGTGTATTCTATTATTCTAATGTTCAACATTAAGTTGAGAACCCGACTGAGCTCCTAAAGAAAATGACTGAGTTCCTAAGTGCGTTCGGAAAATATTTAGACCCCTTGACTTTTTCCACATTTTGTTACGTTACATCCTTAGTTTAACATTGATTAAATCGTGTTCTTCCCCTCATCAATCTACATACCATACCCCACAATGACAAAGCGAAAATAGTTTTTTAGAAATGTTTGCAAATGTATTTTTTAAAATGATAATAATATCAGAATTACATAAGAATTCAGACCCTTTACTCAGTACTTTGTTGAAGCACCTTTGGCAGTGATTACAGCCTCGAGTCTTCTTGGGTATGATGCTACATGCTTGGCACACCTATATTTGGGGAGTTTCTCCCATTCTTCTATTCAGATCCTCTCAAGCTCTGTCAGGTTGGATGGGGAGCATTGCTGCACAGCTATTTTTAGGTCTCTCCAGAGATGTTCGATCAGGTTCAAGTCCTTCACCCCAGTCTGAGGTCCTGAGCGCTATGGAACAGGTTTTCATCAAGGATCTCTGTACTCTGCTCCGTTAATCTTTGCCTCGATCCTGACTAGTCTCCCAGTCCCTGCCGCTGAAAAACATTCCCACAACATGATTCTGCCACTACCATGCTTCACCGTAGGGATGGTGCCAGGTATCCTCAGGACGTGAAGCTTGGCATTCAGGCCAAATAGTTCAATATTGTTTTCATCAGACCAGAGAATCTTGTTTCTCATGGTCTGAGAGTCTTTAGGTGCCTCTTGGAAAATTCCAAGCGGGCTGTCATGTGCCTTTTACTGAGGAGAGGCTTCCATCTGGCCACTCTACCATAGAGGTCTGATTGGCAGAGTGCTGCAGAGATGGTTGTCCTTCTGGAAGGGTCTCCCATCTCCACAGCGGAACTCTAGAGCTCTGTCAGAGTGACTATCGAGTTCTTGGCCGCCTTCCTAACCAAGGCCCTTCTCCCCCAATTGCTCAGTTTGGCTGAGTGGACAGATCTAGGAAGTGTCTTGGTGGTTCCAAACTTCTTCCATGTAAGAAAAATGGAGGCCTCTGTGTTCTTGGGGACCTTCAATGCTGCATAAATATTTTGGTACCCTTCCCCAGATCTGTACCTAGGCACAATCCTGTCTCAGAGCTCTACGGACAATTCCTTCGACCTTGGTTTTTGCTCTGACATGCACTGTCAACTGTGGGACCTTATATAGACACGTGTGTGCCTTTCCAAATCATGTCCAATCAATTGCATTTACCACAGCTGGACTCTAATCAAGTTGTAGAAACATCTCAAGGGTGATCAATGGAAACAGGAGCTCAATTTCGAGTAGCAAAGCATCTGAATACTTATGTAAATACGTAAATATCTGTTTTTTTATTTGTAATACATTTTCAATAATGTCTAAAAACTTGTTTTCACTTTGTCATTATGAGTTGTTGTGTGTAGATTGATGAGAAAAAAACATTCATTTGATCAATTTTAGAATAAGTGTCACGGCTGTCGAAAGAAGCGGACCAAGGTGCAGCGTGGTGATCGTGCATTTTCCTTTTATTTAAGATAAATGACGCCAACAAATGAGAAAACAACCGTGAAGCTTACAGGGCACAATGCCTCAAACCAAGTTAACTACCCACAAACACAGGTGGGAAAAAGGGCTGCCTATGTATGGTTCCAAATCAGAGACAACGATAGACAGCTGTTCCTGATTGAGAACCATACCCGGCCAAAACAAAGAAATACAAAAACATAGAAAATGGAACATAGAATGCCCACCTAAATCACACCTTGACCAAACCAAAATAGAGACATAAAAAGCTCTAAGGTCAGAGCGTGACAATAAAGCTGTAACGTAACACAGTTTTGAAAATGGGAAGGGGTCTGAATACTTTCCAAATGCACTCTATATATAATTTTTAGTTGTGTAAAATTGATCCTCAGGCCTACAAAAGTAGGGGCCAGTTGCCCATCCCTGATGTAGGCTATACATGCGCTACTGATGTAGGCTATACAAGCTGTTGGCTACTATGTTATGCAAAAAAAAATTGTGAGAAAACCATCAGTGGATTTGAAAATATGATGGAAACCCATTTAACTAGTACTTTTTATTTGGCACATGGGAACTTAACCGCAAAATGTTGTTTTATGTGCACTACATCATCATGCACAGCCTTTAATCTGCAACAATTCAATTACGGAAACACATCTCTGGTTGGAAAATGTGCATATTGTTTTTATGCAGATCTTTGAATATTCGCATGAAAATCTGTCCCCAATTGGATGGAAACCCAGTGAATGATGGCTCGAATAGGTACATACTACTTTTATAGTTTAAAGGCCTACTGTAGGGATTTCCTGTAGGGTTTAATAACTGCATTTGGGTTGCGTGTGCAGTCCGGCAGTGTCAATTATGCATGCGCTTTGAATTTATGACCTTGTGTGAAGTAAATATGCTAGGCTAAAAGCTTCCATGTGACAACCTGTTTGGATAATGTGCTATTTTAGGGCCTGCATTGGTGCCGACATTGGGGGGAAAATATGATTTCCCAGGTCTTGACATTACATTTTTTGGGGGAAACACACAGGTGCAGTGGTATTTCCACCAAAATGATTTGCTGCATACAAAAATCTGTGCTTGATGACATAGTTTCCATCCTGTTTTTGTCACAAAAACTGTTGCATTAAATAGCAACGGTGCCTACTCTGGTCTTGGCATGGGCAGTCTAACCAACAACTGGCAGACACAGTGTGGGTAGGCAGTGCGGGCAGGCTAGACTACATGATGAGATTATTATTATTATTATTATTATGGAGTGAGAATATATTTTTTGGGTCAAAAGGCAGTCAAGCTTTGATCATCATGTCACCATACTAAGACACTCGATATTTATTGGAAAGGAGCATCAAGATCACCTTGCACTTTCACAAAACCTGTGAAATTCATCATCATTTATTTCATCTGTAGCCTATTAAACTGCATGGTTTCCTGAGTCATAGTGGGAGGACCCCTCACCATGTCACCGTGTGACTCCAAATTTACTTCGATATGATGGTTGTTATATCAATATTTGCACATAGAAGTGTTTCCATTGCCTTTTCTTGCATAACACAATAAGATCCCACCGGGATCCCACCGGGCATCTCAGTGCTAGAGGTGTCACTACAAACACCCTGGTTTGAATCCAGGCTGTATCACAACCGACTGTGATTGGGAGTCTCATAGGGACTCATAGGCAACTCATAGCCACTACTTGGGATCTGATTTGGTCATTTGGTAAAATTCAATATAATCGCTAGTGTAACATGGCTTGCTATTGTCAACGACCACTAAAAAACAACAAATTATCTCTGGGTAAAAGTTAGGGTAAGAGCTTGGTTCATGCTTCGCCTACAATGATAACATTGGGGATAGGATTTTGACTGTAGTCCAAGGCATTTACTTCAACTGCAGTCAAGACAAGTCAAGACGGGTGTTAGATACAGTATATTTGGGTTACATGGAAAAGGAATGAGCCAAATCTATTCAGAATTCTCTGTGCTTCCGTGATGTGCATGGTTCCACCTTTGGCACTGTCCTCCTACATGATGTTACTTTAGCTTATCTGTCTGTGAAGGGTGTCTACAGTCCTGAGCCAATCAGAACATAGCATGGCCAGAACCAGAGAACCTGGACATCACAAAAACACACTTATCTAATGTACTGTATATAATGCCCAGCCAGACTTCTCCCATTATCAGAGGTTACAAATGACATGTAGTTAGATGGACACATAGAGTTGACCTTGCCTACCTTCACTAGCCTTAGTAATCATGGCGAAAACATGATCAAAATGCCTCAACCTCAGAGTCAAGCACGTGTGTAATCATTGTGGCACAAATCAGTGGTACAATAGAACAGTGCAGACGCGTGTGTCCACCAGTAAATTATCACTGGGGTTTTAGATAGTGCACACACTCAATGGTTCTTTGGTAAGGGTGATGGGTCTACAGTATGTGGAACCGTAATTACTCAAGGAACCCTTTGAGCCCTTCACTGGTTCTTTTCAGTTCAGAAAATGGTTCTTTAATCTTTTAGTGATAATTCAAATGTATAGGCGAAAATTTGGCGGCATGTTTTCCGCACAGCTCTTTCTGTGCAACAGTGAGTGAGAGTATCATTCCAGTTAATTTCATCTGTTGTGTTATATCATTACATATTAAACAGGACTATGGCCAGTAACAGGATCTTGTGAAAGTCTCATGTAAGGCCTTGCGTCAACTGAGAAATCTTGACTAAACCAGTGGTTCTCAAGTCTCTCCTCAGGGACCCCCAGCCATGCCAGATCTATCACACCTGATTCAACTTGTAAATTAGCATAATAATAACACTGAAGAAATGTAGGTTATTTGTAGAACCTTTACAATTTAGAAAAGGTCCTTTATAGAACCATTCTCCATAAAGGTTCTCAGGGCTATACACACAGATTTTATTGTCTAAATAGTATAGGGGCTCTTTGGCTTTGTAACCATAGTGGAACCCTTTTTGGTGCTATATAAAACCCTTTTTTGAAGGTTCAATAAAGAACCATGCTCATAAGGTTCTAAATGGAACTATAGAGAACCGTTTCCTAAAGTTGAATAAAGAACCAAATCACCCTTGGCCTATAAAAGCCGCGCCCCCGCAGAATTCTAATTAATATCATTAAAAAAATCCCCATCAAAATATGTTTGTTTAAGCTAGAGATATGTGTTATTTTGCATGGGCTGCGTCTCAATACATTGCATCCTCCGATATCGCCCTTCCCCATATGCAGTGAAAGGTGGCAGCGCTAGAGCCGTCAGATAATGAGACATCCCAAAAATCGGTCTTCTTGCCTAAAAGTCTGTAGCGTCTGAACAGTTTGGCCTATAAACTATTATGACCACTCTATGGAGAGCTAAGACTCTCACAAACATGACTTTGTTCTCAGTTTTGCTAGGACTCCCGAAGCCTCACAAGACTCATCGGAAGGTCCCAAGTATCAGTTAAAGTTACAAGCAAAAAATAAAGCAGGAAGTACCAGTGACTCGTTCAATATGGAAGTGGTGAGATGAGGCAGATGTTAAGCTACAGGACTGTTTTGCTAGCACAGACTGGAATATGTTCCGAGATTCATCCGATGGCATTGAGTAGTTGTTAGGAATTTTATGAATAATGACTAAACAATATCTACATTTTAAATAGAACTATAACTAATGAAACTTATACTCTGTTTTATTATATCTGATTAACAATATTAATTCATAAGGGAGGGATTGTGGAGCATGAAACAGTTGGTAATTCAATTAAATAAATACCATTCCAGCCAGGTTGGAGAAGACTGGAATTGGGGTTTTTTAAGTAAGCAAAAATGATTGTTAACCTATGGTTGAACCGACTCAACTTAGCTCAGGGATGTTTAGATAAAGCAGAGTGTGTTTTCTTAGGTTTTCCATTAGCTGGAACTGTCTGCTGAATGGTGATGGATGAAGACTTCAGAAGTTTAATCTCGATTTAACTGTGTGTCTGGAGTGAGAGAGAGAAGGGGTGGGAATACATTTTTGAACTGTTGGGAGAAAGGACGTTTTATAACCTATGACGTCATATTTAGTATATAAACTGTTGTTTGTGGTTACATGGCAGCGCTCCGAGAATAAATACTATTTGATAATTTTGATAAGACTGGTCTCTGTCTATAAATAAGAATCTTACAAATTCTCATAAAATAGACTAAGTGAATTAAATTAATGAAAACATATTGGAATTACGAAATTACGTTAACAGTAGTATACCCCATCAGTCACTGGCTTCATCAATAAGTCCATTGATGATGTCATCCCCACAGTAACAGTACGTACATACCCCAACTGGAAGCCATGGATCACAGGCAACATCTGCAGTGAGCTAAAAGGTAGAGCTGCCGCTTTCAAGGAGCGTGACTCTAATCCGAACGCTAATAAGAAATCCTGCTATGCCCTCTGACGAAACCATCAAACAGGCAAAGCGTAAATACAGGAATAAGATTGAATCCCACTACACCAGCTCTGACGATCGTCAGATGTGGTACGACTTGCAATCTATTACGCACTACAAAGGAAAGCCCAGACGCAAGCTTCCCAGTACATGAGCCTACCAGACGAGATAAATTACTTCTATGTGCGCATCGAGGCAAGCAACACTGAATTATGCATGAGAGCACCAGCTCTTCCGTACGACTGTGTGATCACGCTCTCCGTAGCTGATGTGAGTAAACATGTTAGTATTCACAAGGTCGCAGGGCCAGACGGATTACCAGGACGTGTACTCTGAGCATGCGCTGTCCAACTAGCAAGTGTCTTCACTGACGTTTTCAACCTGTCCCTGACTGAGTCTGTAATACCAACATGTTTCAAGCAGACCACCATAGTCTATGTGCCCAAGAACACCAAGGTAAACTGTCTAAATGACTACCGACACGTAGCATTCACGCCTGTAGCCATGAAGTGCTTTGAAAGGTCATGGCTGACATCAACACCATCATCCGAGAAACCATAGATCCACTCCAATTTGCATACCGCCCCAACAGATCCACAGATTACGCAATCTCTATTGCAGTCCACACTGCCCTTTCCCACCTGGACAAAAGGAACACCTACGTGAGAATGCCTTTAATTGACTACAGCTCAGCGTTCAACACCATAGTGCCCTAAAAACTCATCCCTAAGCGGGGACTAAACACCTCCCTCTGCAACTGGATCCTGGACTTCCTGACGGGCTTCCCCCAGGTGGTAAGGGTAGGTAACAACACATCTGCCACGCTCCTGATCCTCAACAAGGGGGTCCCTCAGGGGTGCATGCTTAGTCCCCTCCTGTACTCCCTGTTCATGCACGACTGGAAAGGAGGGCCGAGCACGCCCCCATCGACGGGGCTGTAGAGGAGCCGGTTGAGAGTTACAAGTTCCTTGGTGTCCACATCACCAACAAACTATCATGATCCAAACAAACGAAGACAGTTGTGAAGAGGGCACAACAACGCCTATTCCGCCTTAGGAGACAGAACAGATTTGACATGGGTCCTCAGATCCCCAAGAAGTTCTACAGCTGCTCTACTAGAGAGCATTCTGACTGGTTTTATCACCGCTTGGTATGGCAACTGCTCGGCCTCCGACCGCAAGGCGCTACAGAGGGTAGTGCGTACGGCCCAGTACATCACTGTGGCCAAGCTCCTGCCATCTAGGACCTCTATACAAGGCGGTGTCAGATGAAGGTCCCAAAAATTGCCAGACTCCAGCTACCGTAGTCATAGATTGTTCTCTCTGCTACCACATGGCAAGCAGTACCAGAGCACTAAGTCTAGGTCCAAGAGGCTTGAATACAGCTTCTACCCCCAAGCCATAAGACTGCTTAACAGCTAATAAAATGCCTTTGCATTGACACCCCCCTTTTTTACTCTGCTGCTACTTGCTGCATAATCACTTTACACCCTGCACATTGACTCGGTACCGGTACCCCCTGTATATATCCTTATTATTGTTATTGCTATTAACCTTTCTGAATCTGAAAGGTTCTTTGTACTCTAGATCCTTTTCAAAAACCATACAGGTGTCATGAGTCTCTCTCCTTTGTGAGGATCAAAAGGACCCATCAGCTAGGCAAATGTTTGATGATAGCCAGACCCCACCCCCTTCCCACAGGAGAGGAGAGAGGTGGAGTTTGACTTAAATACTTTGCAGAAAATGTCCCTTTGGCTCTGCAGGGCTGAATATCCTTTGTTACACAGAGAGACGTTGCTGCCAAACCTGCAACATCCATACGTGGATAATGAAACACTATTTCTAACATAAAGAATGTGGGAAATGGCCGGTAGAGATTTAAAGAACAATCCTGTCAAAGTGTTTATTGTTTTGTGATTTCATTAAGGATGGTATAACTAAATAACTGTATCTCTGAGGGTGTACACATTCTAGTTGTCAGGTTTGCATCTTAATGTTGTATAAAATATATGATTAAGTATGACAATGTTTTTGAAAAGATAGAAATGTGATTTCAGCCTTATAAATGAGATAGGCTTGTCATATAAACCTGGGCCCAGTCAGTAACTACACCCACGTGATGTCACGGTCGTCCTCCTCTTCATCTGAAGAGGAGAGGCGAGATGGATCGGAAGACCAAAATGCGGCGTGGTAAGTGTCCATGGTAAATCTTTAATCAAGAAAATACTGACACTGCATACAAAACAATAAACAAATGACGACCGTGAAGCTAACAAAATAGACCTGTGCTGACACAAGCCACTGACATAGACAAACACCCACAAACACACAGTGCAACCCAGGCTACCTAAGTATGATTCTCAATCAGAGACAACTAATGACACCTGCCTAGTATGATTGAGAACCATACTAGGCCGGAAAACATAGAAATGCCCCACCCAACTCACGCCCTGACCATACTAAATAAATACAAAACAACGGAAATAAAGGTCAGAACGTGACACGTGAGAACAGACATTGTGTCGGTGTGTTGAAATGCCCCTAAGACCAGAGTGTTTAAAAGGACTTGCTAAAGAAATTTACATTAGACCAAAATATGCCGCGTTGCTGCCGGTGTGTAAAGTGGTGTGTAAAGTGGTTGTAGCTGTACCCTGAGTAATCAACCATTGAGACCAGAGAACGTGAGGCTGTGGTTCACACATTGAAATAGTGAGAAACGTTGTATTCTTTTCTTTTTTAATTTTATTTTTTTTACCCCTTTTTCTCCCCAATTTCGTGGTATCCAATTGTTGTACTATCTTGTCTCATTGCTACAACTCCCGTACGGGCTCGGGAGAGACGAAGGCTGAATGTCATGCATCCTCCGATACACAACCCAACCAGCCGTACTGCTTCTTAACACAGCGCACATCCAACCCGGAAGCCAGCCACACCAATGTGTCGGAGGCTACACCGTGCACCTGGCAACCTTGGCTAGCGCGCACTGCGCCCGGCCCGCCACAGGAGTCGCTGGTGCGCGATGAGACAAGGAGATCCCTACCGACCAATCCCTCCCTAACCCGGACGACGCTAGGCCAATTGTGCGTCGCCCCACGGACCTCCCGGTCGCGGCCGGTTACGACAGAGCCTGGGCGCAAACTCAGGGACTCTGATGGCACAGCTGGTGCTGCAGTACAGTGCCCTTAACCACTGCGCCACCCGGGAGGCCTAGAAACGTTGTATTCTAACGAACAATCCAGAACAAAAGAAGCCTACAACTAAGAAGGACATTGTGACCTCTGGTGGACAACCAGAGTCTTACAATGAACCACTTCCCATAGACGGATCGAGTGGTTTCAACAGAGAGACAACAGAGAAAGCATCTTTGTGTAAATATATATTGCATTTTTAATCCGAATGAGTAAGGTAAGGTGCTAAGTATTCTGGTTACGATGAGCGTAGTTTCCAAATGAATGTCTGATAAAATGTCTCTCTTTGTCTCTCCCTCTACTTATATCCCTCACCTTCCATTGCGTAACCAAACAGTCATCAAATCAAATCAAATTTATTTATAAAGCCCTTCAAAAATCAGCTGATACTGTATCTCAAAGTGCTGTACAGAAACCCAGCCTAAAACCCCAAACAGCAAGCAATGCAGGTGTAGAAGATCTCTTTGTTTCTTGGGACCTAAAACAAGCATCTCTGTTTTGTCTGAGTTTAAAAGTAGAATATTTGCAGCCATCCACTTCCTTATGTCTGAAACACAGGTATCCAGCGAGGGCAATTTTGGGGCTTCACCATGTCATGCTTTTGTTAGTCCACTAGGGACCTGTTTTCATTGTATTATGAATGTAATCAATAACCTAGCTGTGTGTGTTTACGTATTATGTGTGATCATTTAGTTAGTTAGTAAATAAATAGTTAGGGCAATTTGTGTATCGCTGGTTCATCACTTAGGTTAGGGTTCATGCAAATATCCAAGGATTATGCGACGTTCAGAATGAGACTGATGAGGTCATAATTAATAATTTACTGTTATTGATGTAAGAGATATTTAGATAATCTTTAGAGTTTAAGTTGGGAGATAGTAACTCGGTAAACAACTCTTCCCGTGGTGCCCCAAATTCCTAATGAGTTAATTGTTACATAATTAATTGAATTGAGTAATAATTCAAAGTAGTAGGTAATTATTCAATAAATTAGCGTTATCACATTAATGATAATCACATCACGACACGGGGTTTATTATTCTGGTCAGCCATTACATTGTTAAAATTCTATAGGTGTTAAAGTTCAATCAAGTGAGCTACCTCTGTAACAGCCCGAGGAGTCCCTGATGAGAGAATTCAGAACCACTGACTGAGTTAGTCAACAGGTACATTTTCTTCTCATGTTGTGTAAATTAGTCCAGTTTGTCTAGACAGCTATCTTAATATGTATTAATCATGGCCAAATTACCGACCAGGCACGCAGGGCACCTGCCTATAGAATTTTAACAATGTAATGGCTGACCAGAATAATAAACCCTGTGTCGTGATTTATTTAGTCACTCTCAAGCATATCAACATGGCATTAGTCATGGCAAAATGAGTAAAACAGCAGGCAATTATCCCCTACCCATGGCAAAATGTATGGAATTGCATTCAACAACAAAAAAAGTTCTATAAAGGAAACTTATTTGTTTACCTTGTGTTAATAAAATAATTTTTCTGCTAACAGATCGCTGTACAAAGTTTTTAATCCCGGGGTGGGTTAATGTGAGTTAATGTGTAGCAGCTAATTGTATGTGTTTGTCGATCGACTGAGGTGAATGAAGTTACATCAAATAATGTGACAATGGCTGGGGTAATTTTTACTTGTTTTTGTTGTTCTCCAAATAGTATTTTAAAGTTTTTCAATTGTATCGAAATGCAGTAAATGTGCTTCAACTTTATTATAATTTTTTTTTTTTTCATGGAAATTGCCATAGATTTAAGTCAAAACTGTAACTCGGCCACTCAGGAACATTCACTGTCTTCTTGGTTAGCAACTCCAGTGTAGATTTGGCCTTGTGTTTTAGGTTATTGTCCTGCTGAAAGGTGAATTCATCTCCCAGTGTCACGCCCTGACCTTAGAGAGACTTTTTTATTCTCTATTTGGTTAGGTCAGGGTGTGACTTGTGTGGGCAAATCTATGTTTCTATTTCTTTGTTGGCCTAGTATGGTTCCCAATCAGAGGCAGCTGTTTATCGTTGTCTCTGATTGGGGATCTTACTTAGGCAGCCCTTTTTCCCACCTTCAGTTGTGGGATCTTGATTTTGTTAGCTGCTGTATAGCCTGCAGAACTTTACAGTCGTTTATCTTTTGATGTTTTTTGGTGTTCATCAAAATAAAGAAAGATGTACGCTTACCATGCTGCACCTTGGTCTCATTCCAACGGACTTAACACTCAGTGTCTGATGGAAAGCTGAACCAGGATTTCCTCCAGGATTTTTCCTGTGTTTAGCTCATTCTGTTTCCTTTTTATCATGAAAAACTTCCCAGTCCTTAGCGATTACAATGGGCTCCAGAGTGGCGCAGCAGTCTAAGACACTGCATATCAGTGCAAGAGGCTTCACTAGAGTCCCTGGGTCGAATCCAGGCTGTATCACATCTGTCTAAGATTCTGGCTGTGATTGGGAGTCCCATAGGATGGCGCACAATTGGCCCAGCATCGTTCAGGTTTGGCCAGGGTAGGCCGTCATTGTAAATAAGAATTTGTTCTTAACTGACTTGCCTAGTTAAATAAAAGTTAGATTAAAAAAAATCTAAACAAACATATTCATAACACGATGCAGCCATATGCTTGAAAATACGAAGAGTAATGTCTTGCATTGGATTTGCCCCAAACATAACACTGTATTCAGGACAAAAAGTTGATTGCTTTGCCACATTTTTTACAGTATTACTTTAGTGCCTTGTTGGAAACAGGAAAAATGTTTTGGAATACATGTATTCTGTACAGGCTTCGTTCTTTTCACTCTGTCAATTAGGTTAGTATTGTGAAGTAACTACAATGTTGTTGATCCATCCTCAGTTTTCCCCTATCACAACCATTACACTCTGTAACTGTTTTAAAGTCACAATTGGCCTCATGGTGAAATCCCTGAGCGGTTTCCTTCCCGTCCAGCAACTGAGTTAGGAAGGATGCCTCTATCTTTGTAGTGACTGTGTGTATTGATTCACCATCTAAAGTGTAATTAATGCACTTAATACACTTCACCGTGCTCAAAGGGATATTGAATGTCTGCTTTTTATTTTTTACCCATCAAGCAATAGGTGCCCTTCATTGCGAGGCATTGGAAAACCTCCCTGTTCTTTGTAATTTAATGTGTTTGAAATTCATTGCTCGATTTAAGGCACTTTCAAATAATTGTATGTGTGGGGTACAGAGATGCCATAGTCATTCAATAAACACTATTATTGCACACAGAGTGAGTCCAAGCAACTTATTATGTGACTTGTTAAGCAAATGTTTACTACAAAAAATGATTTAGGCTTGCCATAACAACAAAGTTGAATACTTATTGACTCAAGACATTTCAGTCATTGATTTGTCAAAATTTTGCTGTACATAATTCCACTTTGATATTTCGGGGTATTGTGTGCAGGCCAGTGACAAAATAAATCTAAATTGACTCCATTTTAAATTTAGGCTTTACACAACAAAATGTGGAAAAAGTCAAGGAGTGTCAATACTTTCTGAAGGCATTGTAGAACCTTTAATGGTTATTTGTAGAACCTTAGGAAATGGTTCTTTATAACACCATACAGGTTACATTTAGAACCTTCTTTATAGGACCTTAAAAAAAAGGGTTCTACTGTATATAGTACCAAAAAGGGATCTGCCATGGTTACAAGCCAAATATGTCAGGTGCGTGAATGAGGACCCAAAAGCGAATTAACAAACAGAGTTTCTTTAATGATAAACACACGTGGGCTCAGATGGACAGGTAGATTCCGACAGGACAGGACAAGGTTGCAACAAACACGATGATAGTCTGGTTCAGGCATGAGACACACAAACAAGAATCCGACAAGGACAGGAACAAAAACAGAGAGAGATATAGAGGACTAATCAGAGGGAAAAAGGGAACAGGTGGGAAAAGGGGTGACGAGGTAGTTAGGAGGAGACAAGGAACAGCTGGGGGAAAGCGGGGGAGAAAAGGTAACCTAATACGACCAGCAGAGGGAGACAGGGTGAAAGGAAAGGACAGAAAGACACAACATGACAATACATGACAGTACCCCCCCACTCACCGAGCGCCTCCTGGCGCACTCGAGGAGGAAACCTGGCGGCAACGGAGGAAATCCTCGATCAGCGCACGGTCCAGCACGTCCCGAGAGGGAACCCAACTCCTCTCCTCAGGACCGTACCCCTCCCAATCTACGAGGTACTGGTGACCACGGCCCCGAGGACGCATGTCCAAAATCCTGCGGACCCTGTAGATGGGTGCGCCCTCGACAAGGATGAGGGGGGGGGGGGGGAAGACGAGCGGGGGCGCGAAGAACGGGCTTGATACAGGAGACATGGAAGACCGGGTGGACGCGACGAAGGTATCGCGGAAGAAGAAGTCGAACTGCGACAGGATTAATGACCCGAGAAATACGGAACGGACCAATGAACCGCGGGGTCAACTTGCGAGAAGCCGTCTTAAGGGGAAGGTTCTGAGTGGAGAGCCAAACTCTCTGACCGCGACAATATCTAGGACTCTTAGTTCTACGCTTATTAGCAGCCCTCACAGTCTGCGTCCTATAACGGCAAAGTGCAGACCTGACCCTCTTCCAGGTGCGCTCGCAACGTTGGACAAAAGCCTGAGCGGAGGGGACGCTGGACTCGGCGAACTGAGATGAGAACAGCGGAGGCTGGTACCCGAGGCTACTCTGAAAAGGAGATAGCCCGGTCGCAGACGAAGGAAGCGAGTTGTGGGCGTATTCTGCCCAGGGGAGCTGTTCTGACCAAGACGCAGGGTTGCGAAAAGAAAGACTGCGTAAGATGCGACCAATAGTCTGATTGGCCCGTTCTGCTTGACCGTTAGACTGGGGGTGAAAGCCGGAAGAGAGACTGACGGAAGCCCCAATCAAACGGCAAAACTCCCTCCAAAATTGAGACGTGAATTGCGGACCTCTGTCCGAAACGACGTCTGACGGAAGGCCATGAATTCTGAAAACATTCTCGATGATGATTTGTGCCGTCTCTTTAGCAGAAGGAAGCTTAGCAAGGGGAATGAAATGAGCCGCCTTAGAGAACCTATCGACAACCGTAAGAATAACAGTCTTCCCCGCTGACGAAGGCAGTCCGGTGACAAAATCTAAGGCGATGTGAGACCACGGTCGAGAGGGAATGGGAAGCGGCCTGAGACGGCCGGCAGGAGGAGAGTTACCGGACTTAGTCTGCGCGCAGACCGAACAAGCAGCCACGAAACAACGCGTGTCATGCTCCCGGGTGGGCCACCAAAAACGCTGGCGAATGGAAGCAAGCGTACCCCGAACGCCAGGGTGGCCGGCTAACTTGGCAGAGTGAGCCCACTGAAGAACGGCCAGACGAGTAGGAACGGGAACGAAAAGAAGGTTCCTAGGACAAGCGCGCGGCGACGGAGTGTGAGTGAGCGCTTGCTTTACCTGCCTCTCAATTCCCCAGACAGTCAACCCGACAACACGCCCCTCAGGGAGAATCCCCTCGGGGTCAGTGGAGGCTACTGAAGAACTGAAGAGACGAGATAAAGCATCAGGCTTGGTGTTCTTAGAGCCCGGACGATAAGAAATCACGAACTCGAAACGAGCGAAAAACAGCGCCCAACGCGCCTGACGCGCATTAAGTCGTTTGGCAGAACGGATGTACTCAAGGTTCCTATGGTCAGTCCAAACGACAAAAGGAACGGTCGCCCCCTCCAACCACTGTCGCCATTCGCCTAGGGCTAACCGGATGGCGAGCAGTTCGCGGTTTCCCACATCATAGTTACGTTCCGACGGCGACAGGCGATGAGAAAAATACGCGCATGGGTGGACCTTGTCGTCAGAGAGGGAGCGCTGAGAAAGAATGGCTCCCACGCCCACCTCTGACGCGTCAACCTCGACAATGAACTGTCTAGAGACGTCAGGTGTAACAAGGATAGGAGCGGATGTAAAACGATTCTTGAGGAGATCAAAAGCTCCCTGGGCGGAAACGGACCACTTAAAGCACGTCTTGACAGAAGTAAGGGCTGTGAGAGGAGCTGCCACCTGACCGAAATTACGGATGAAACGACGATAGAAGTTCGCGAAGCCGAGAAAGCGCTGCAGCTCGATGCGTGACTTAGGGGCGGGCCAATCAATGACAGCTTGGACCTTAGCGGGATCCATCTTAATGCCTTCAGCGGAAATAACAGAACCGAGAAATGTGACGGAGGAGGCATGAAAAGTGCACTTCTCAGCCTTCACAAAAAGACAATTCTCTAAAAGGCGCTGGAGGACACGTCGAACGTGCTGAACATGAATCTGGAGTGACGGTGAAAAAATCAGGATATCGTCAAGGTAAACGAAAACAAAGATGTTCAGCATGTCTCTCAGGACATCATTGACTAATGCCTGAAAGACAGCTGGAGCGTTAGCGAGGCCGAAAGGAAGAACCCGGTATTCAAAGTGCCCTAACGGAGTGTTAAACGCCGTCTTCCACTCGTCCCCCTCCCTGATGCGCACGAGATGGTAAGCGTTACGAAGGTCCAACTTAGTGAAAAACCTGGCTCCCTGCAGGATCTCGAAGGCTGAAGACATAAGAGGAAGCGGATAACGATTCTTCACTGTTATGTCATTCAGCCCTCGATAATCTATGCAGGGGCGCAGAGACCCGTCCTTCTTCTTGACAAAAAAAAACCCCGCTCCGGCGGGAGAGGAGGAGGGGACTATGGTACCGGCGTCAAGAGCTACAGACAAATAATCCTCGAGAGCCTTACGTTCGGGAGCCGACAGAGAGTATAGTCTACCCCGGGGGGGAGTGGTTCCCGGAAGGAGATCAATACTACAATCATACGACCGGTGTGGAGGAAGAGAGGTGGCCCTGGACCGACTGAACACCGTGCGCAGATCGTGATATTCCTCCGGCACCCCTGTCAAATCACCAGGCTCCTTCTGTGAAGAAGAGACAGAGGAAACAGGAGGGATAGCAGACATTAAACATTTCACATGACAAGAGACGTTCCAGGAGAGGATAGAATTACTAGACCAATTAATGGAAGGATTATGACAAACTAGCCAGGGATGGCCCAAAACAACAGGTGTAAAAGGTGAACGAAAAATTAAAAAAGAAATGGTTTCGCTATGATTACCAGAAACAGTGAGGGTTAAAGGTAGCGTCTCACGCTGAATCCTGGGGAGAGGACTACCATCCAGGGCGAACAAGGCCGTGGACTCCCTTAACTGTCTGAGAGGAATGTCATGTTCCCGAGCCCAGGTCTCGTCCATAAAACAGCCCTCCGCCCCAGAGTCTATTAAGGCACTGCAGGAAGCTGACGAACCGGTCCAGCGTAGATGGACCGACAAGGTAGTGCAGGATCTTGAAGGAGAGACAGGAGTAGTAGCGCTCACCAGTAGCCCTCCGCTTACTGATGAGCTCTGGCTTTTACTGGACATGAAGTGACAAAATGACCAGCAGAACCGCAATAGAGACAGAGGCGGTTGGTGATTCTCCGTTCCCTCTCCTTAGTCGAGATGCGGATACCTCCCAGCTGCATAGGCTCAGCTCCCGAGCCGGCAGAGGAAGATGGTAGTGATGCGGAGAGGGGGGCAACGGAGAGCGCGAGCTCCTTTCCACGAGCTCGGTGACGAAGATCAACCCGTCGCTCAATGCGAATAGCGAGTTCAATCAAGGAATCCACGCTGGAAGGAACCTCCCGGGAGAGAATCTCATCCTTTACCTCTGCGCGGAGACCCTCCAGAAGACGAGCGAGCAAAGCCGGCTCGTTCCAGCCACTGGAGGCAGCAAGAGTGCGAAACTCAATAGAGTAGTCTGTTATGGATCGATTGCCTTGACATAGGGAAGACAGGGCCCTGGAAGCCTCCTCCCCAAAAACAGATCGATCAAAAACCCGTATCATCTCCTCCTTAAAGTCCTGATACTGGTTAGTACACTCAGCCCTTGCCTCCCAGATTGCCGTGCCCCACTCACGAGCCCGTCCAGTAAGGAGAGATATGACGTAGGCGACACGAGCAGTGCTCCTGGCGTAAGTGTTGGGCTGGAGAGAAAACACAATATCACACTGGGTGAGGAACGAGCGCCATTCAGTGGGCTCCCCAGAGTAACACGGCGGGTTATTGATTCTGGGCTCCGGAGATTCGAAAGCCCTGGAAGTGGCCGGTGGATCGAGGCGGAGATGGTGAACCTGTTCTGTGAGGTTGGAGACTTGGGTGGCCAGGGTCTCAACGGCATGTCGAGCAGCAGACAATTCCTGCTCGTGTCTGCCTAGCATCGCTCCCTGGATCTCGACGGCTGAGTGGAGAGGATCCGAAGTCGCTGGGTCCATTCTTGGTCGGATTCTTCTGTCAGGTGCGTGAATGAGGACCCAAAAGCGAATTAACAAACAGAGTTTCTTTAATGATAAACACACGTGGGCTCAGATGGACAGGTAGATTCCGACAGGACAGGACAAGGTTGCAACAAACACGATGATAGTCTGGTTCAGGCATGAGACACACAAACAAGAATCCGACAAGGACAGGAACAAAAACAGAGAGAGATATAGAGGACTAATCAGAGGGAAAAAGGGAACAGGTGGGAAAAGGGGTGACGAGGTAGTTAGGAGGAGACAAGGAACAGCTGGGGGAAAGCGGGGGAGAAAAGGTAACCTAATACGACCAGCAGAGGGAGACAGGGTGAAAGGAAAGGACAGAAAGACACAACATGACAATACATGACAAAATAACCCTTATTTGGCACTATATATACACTACCGTTCAAAAGTTTGGGGTCACTTAGAAATGTCCTTGTTTTTGAAAGAAAAACACATTTTTTGTCCATTAAAATCACATCAAATTGTTCAGAAATACAGTGTAGACATTGTTAATGTTGTAAATGACTAAGTGACCCCAAACTTTTGAACGGTTGTGTATATTGAACAATTGTGTGTATAAGCAGACTTCTTCTTCTAGGGTTTTCTTCAAAGCACCTGTTCTTTGGCATACACATGCACCTCGGCTTGTGAGTGTGTGCTTACAGTGCTTTGATATACCGTGAACTGTACTGCCTGAAACACAACATGACTTTTCCTTGACTTTGAAGATCAATCATGTGTAATTACTGTACTTTTGTCTGCCATACAAAAGTACCATAAATTAAATTCAGAATGTAATAACATCATAACATCATTTTCACAGACAATTCAACCAATTTCTTTTTTCCTCTCTATTAAAGTCATCATACATCTTCTAAACTCAGCAAAAAAAGAAACGTCCTCACTGTCAACTGCATTTATTTTCAGCAAACTTAACATGTTAAAATATTTGTATGAAGATTCAACAACGGAGACATAAACTGAACAATTTCCACAGACATGTGACTAACAGAAATTGAATAATGTGTCCCTGAACAAAGGGGGTGGGGGGGTGGGGGGGGTCAAAATCAACAGTAACAGTCCAAATCTGGTGTGGCCACCAGCTGCATTAAGTACTGCAGTGCATCTCCTCCTCATGGACTGCACCAGATTTGCCAGTTCTTTTTTTATTTTAATTTTAGCCCTCAGATTACCCTGCACACACACACAGTATACTGTAATTCTCTCAACTATACTGGATATACTGTAAGTGTGCCTGTAACTGCTTCATCACATTACTACTGGATGTGTTGTTTTCTGTGTCGTTTTCAGTGTAATGATACCAACGTAGGTATCCACGCTGCCCAACTTCTCCAGAACCAGGAGTCTGGCAGAGCTGTGGGTGGAAGTGGACCCAGACTGGCATGGGCACTGGGAACTGGCAGGATGTCTTCTGAATCCTCCCCCACCTAAGCCCCTACACCTGCCCACCTCGACTGGCTCAGGGTGGGTGCTCCTCTCCCTCCATTTCACTTTCTATTTAACTGCTTCTGGAGCATGTCCTGCTCACGTGACAAGCCCTGTATCCCATCATGGCAAATCCAATACTGTCTGGTTCCTTCCCTGGTTTGACATTGGAATCACCGTAATAGGATTCTGAGTATACTGAATAAAACATTCAATGTCAATTTCGGTTACATGGGGAGGATATGAGGTATTTATTATGGAATAGAATACACACTTTGAAATATTTTGTAATTGTAATATGTAAATGATAAATGTGTTTGCCAGTTACAATGTAATTAATGTGCCTTTTTTGTGAATTATTGAACTTAATAAGTCAATATTTGAATTGAGAACATTGTCTGGGCAGATTTATGTATATTGTAAAGGGAAGGATTTGAAATGTGTTGACTCTGTTCTAGCTTACATGGTACAGTAGCAATGTCCACCTCACAATATCTTAAGTATCAGAACTGTACTGTGTTGAAGTAGAAAAATACCAACATGGCAAAACCCACTGTCTTTGCAGATGTAGGATCTTCATTTGATCACCCTGTCTCAGGAGAATTTCCCAGCAATTCATGGCATGTAACACTTGAAGTGTATTTGAGATTTAAAAAGACATGTGGAATTTCTAATTTCCACTTAGAAATTTCAGATCAGATTTTCCCTGATGAAAAATGTATCTACCCCTACAAGAATGTCCATTAATTATAATCCACATATAATTCACGTCCTGTTATTTTCCCAATGTAGCAAACTGGTTCAAATGAATATCCTACACCTGTATCTGAGCCCATGGGCCATTTTAATTAGCTCAACAATGATTTTACAGATGTACCTGTAATACCAAAACAATCTGCATGGAATCGCTATACAATTATACAAGTCTTAATTGGAATGCATTTAAATTACTCTTTTGAATCTGAATCAGTGAGCTTTTAACCCCACACTGAACCCTGAATCGTAACTAAGAATGTGATTAATGTGACTGATTACTGGTTTATGTGCATCCCCATATGTCAGCTCTTGCCTTCGGAAATGTACTGTAAGTGTGATGAGCGGTGTAGTGAAAGATGGAGAATCCATCAAATAGAGCCTGCTGTCGAGATAACCAGCACTGTACAGTGCATTCAGAAAGTATTCAGACCCCTTGACACATTTGGTTAGATTACAGCCTTATTCTAAAATGGATTTTAAAAATCCTCATCAATCTACACACAACACCCCACAATGACGAAGCAAAACATTTTTTTGCAAATGTATTACAAGTAAAAAAATGAAATACCACATTTACATAAGAATTCAGACCCTTTACTCAGTACTTTGTTTAAGCACCTTTGGCAGTGATTACAGCCTTGAGTCTTCTTGGGTATGACGCTACAAGCTTGGCACACCTGTATTTGGGGAGTTTCTCCCATTCTTCTCTGCAGATCCTCTCAAGCTCTGTCAGGTTGGAGGGGGAGCGTTGCTGTACAGCTATTTTCAGGTCTCCAGAGATGTTTGAATGGGTTCAAGTCCGGGCTCTGGTTGGACCACTCAAGGACATTCAGAGACTTGTCCCGAAGCCACTCTTGTGTTGTGTTGGCTGTGTGCATAGGGTCATTGTCCTGTTGGAAGATAAACCTACGCCCCAGTCTGAGGTCCTGAGCGCTCTGCAGCAGGTTTTCATCAAGGATCTCTCTATACTTTGTTCCGTTCACCTTTCCTTCGATCCTGACTAGTCTCCCAGTCCCTGCCGCTGAAAAACATCCCCGCAGCATGATGCTGCCACCACCATCCTTCACTGTAGGGATGGTACCAGGTTTCCTCCAGACGTGACGCTTGGGATCAAGGCCAAAGAGTTCAATCTTGGTTTCATCAGACCAGAGAATCTTGTTTCCCATGGTCTGAGAGTCCTTTAGGTGCCTTTTGGCAAACTCCAATCAGGCTGTCATGTGCCTTTTACTGAGGAGTGGCTTCCGTCTGAACACTCTGCCATAAAGGCCTGATTGGTGGAATTCTGCAGAGATGCCTATCCTTCTGGAAGGTTATCTGATCTCCACAGAGGAACTCTGGAGCTTTTGAGTTACCATCGGGTTCTTGGCCACCTCCCTGACAAAGGCCCTTCTCCCCTAATTGCTCAGTTTGGCCAATCAATTTAATTTACCGCAGGTGGACTACAATCAAGTTGTAGAAACATCTCAAGGATGATCAATGGAAACAGGATGCACCTGAGCTCAATTTCGAGTCTCATAGCAAAAGGTCTGAGTACTTAAGGGAGGTTTTTATTTTTAATTCATTTGAAAAAATGTCTAATATCCTGTTTTTGCTTTGACATTATGGGGTATTGTGTGTAGATTTATGAGGGAAAAAAGACTTGAATCTATTTTAGAATAAGGCTGTAAAGTAACTACATTTGGAAAAAGTCAAGGGGTCTGAATAATTTCCGAATTGTCCATTGTGAGTGAGTAGTTGAGATGGATCTGAGGGCTTACAGGCTGTGAGGAGATACAGAGATTAGCAGAGCATCAGGACAGTATAATGGTAGATAAGGCCTCACTCAGTATGGTGGAGAGGAGAGGGCATTGTTGCTGGTCCTGGATAAAACTGATGGAACTACATAGAGGAAGGGGTCTGACGGGGCAGAACTGAGAGAGTGGCACAGCAAGACCTGCGTGACAAAGCAGTTGATCCCTTTTACAGTTTACAATGCTGTTTGAGGGAAAGTTGAAACTATAAACTAAAAAATAAACGGGCTAGATTCATGATCAAGCAGTCAAACACGAGCGAACTTCTCATAAATCAAACTATTCAATGTGTATCAAATGAATCCTCTATCATTTAGCCATAATAAAGATGGGGGCTTCTTTATAGCAACTGACTGTCACGGTTTTCTTCGTGAGAAGGAGAGTCGGACCAAAATGCAGCGTGTAGATTGCGATCCATGTTTTAATGAACAAACGTAAAACACGAATCAATACAAACACTACAAAATAAAGAACGTGATGAACGTAACGAAAACCTAAACAGCCTATCTGGTGAAAACACATAGACAGGAACAATCACCCACAAACACACAGTGAAACCCAGGCTACCTAAATATGGTTCCCAATCAGAGACAATGACGAACACCTGCCTCTGACTGAGAACCATATCAGGCTGAACATAGAAATAGACAAACAAGACATGAAACATAGAATACCCACTCAGATCACACCCTGACCAATCAAAACATAGAAAATACAAAGTAAACTATGGTCAGGGCGTGACAGTACCCCCCCCCCAAGGTGCGGACTCCGGCCGCAAAACCTGAACCTATAGGGGAGGGTCTGGGTGGGCATCTGTCCGCGGTGGCGGCTCTGGCACTGGACGTGGACCCCACTCCATGACAGTTTTAATCCCCCTCCTAAACGTCCCTAAATAGGTTACCCACCACAATGATAACATGGGACAGAGGGACAGCTCGGGACAGAGGTAACTCGGGACAGATGGGTAGCTCAGCACTGAGAGGAAGCTCAGCACTGAGAAGAAGCTCAGCACTGAGAAGAAGCCCAGGCAGGTAGTAGAAACTACCAGATCCTGGTCGACTGGCGGATCTGGGAGAATCTGGTCGACTGGCGGATCTGGGAGAATCTGGTCGACTGGCGGATCTGGGAGAATCTGGTCGACTGGCGGATCTGGGAGAATCTGGTCGACTGGCGGATCTGGGAGAATCTGGTCGACTGGCGGATCTGGGAGAATCTGGTCGACTGGCGGATCTGGGAGAATCTGGTCGACTGGCGGATCTGGGAGAATCTGGTCGACTGGCGGATCTGGGAGAATCTGGTCGACTGGCGGATCTGGGAGAATCTGGTCGACTGGCGGATCTGGGAGAATCTGGTCGACTGGCGGATCTGGGAGAATCTGGTCGACTGGCGGATCTGAGAGAGTCTGGTCGACTGGCGGATCTGAGAGAGTCTGGACGACTGGCGGATCTGGAAGAGTCTGGTCGACTGGCAGATCTGGAAGAGTCTGGTCGACTGGCAGATCTGGAAGAGTCTGGTCGACTGGCAGATCTGGAAGAGTCTGGACGACTGGCAGATCTGGAAGAGTCTGGACGACGGGCAGATCTGGAAGAGTCTGGTCGACTGGCAGATCTGGAAGAGTCTGGTCGACTGGCAGATCTGGAAGAGTCTGGACGATTGGCAGATCTGGAAGAGTCTGGACGACTGGCAGATCTGGAAGAGTCTGGACGACTGGCAGATCTGGAAGAGTCTGGACGACTGGCAGATCTGGAAGAGTCTGGACGACGGGCAGATCTGGAAGAGTCTGGTCGACTGGCAGCTCTGGGAGAGTCTGGTCGACCGGCAGATCTGGGAGAGTCTGGTCGACCGGCAGATCTGGGAGAGTCTGGTCGACCGGCAGATCTGGGAGAGTCTGGTCGACCGGCAGATCTGGGAGAGTCTGGACGACCGGCAGATCTGGAAGAGTCTGGACGACCGGCAGATCTGGAAGAGTCTGGACGACTGGCAGATCTGGAAGAGTCTGGACGACGGGCAGATCTGGAAGAGTCTGGTCGACTGGCAGATCTGGAAGAGTCTGGTCGACCGGCAGCTCTGGAAGAGTCTGGTCGACCGGCAGATCTGGGAGAGTCTGGTCGACCGGCAGATCTGGGAGAGTCTGGTCGACCGGCAGATCTGGGAGAGTCTGGTCGACCGGCAGATCTGGCTGCTCCATGCTGACTGGCTGCTCAATGCTGACTGGCAGCTCTGGCGGCTCCTTGCAGACTGGCAGCTCCTTGCAGACTGGCAGCTCCTTGCAGACTGGCAGCTCCTTGCAGACTGGCAGCTCCTTGCAGACTGGCAGCTCTGGCTGCTTCATGTAGACTGACAGCTCTGGCTGCTCCTTGCAAACTGACAGCTCGGGCTGCTTCATGCAGACGGACAGCTCAGGCTGCTCCATGCAGACTGACAGCTCAGGCTGCTCCATGCAGACTGACATCTCAGGCTGCTCCATGCAGGCTGGCAGCTCCTTGCAGGCTGGCAGCTCCTTGCAGGCTGGCAGCTCCTTGCAGGCTGGCAGCTCCTTGCAGGCTGGCAGCTCCTTGCAGGCTGGCAGCTTTAGCGGCATCCTGCAGACAGGCAGCTCTGGCGGCTCCTTGCAGACTGGCAGCTCCTTGCAGACTGGCAGCTCCTTGCAGACTGGCAGCTCCTTGCAGACTGGCAGCTCCTTGCAGACTGGCAGCTCCTTGCAGACTGGCAGCTCCTTGCAGACTGGCAGCTCTGGCTGCTTCATGTAGACTGACAGTTCTGGCTGCTCCTTGCAAACTGACAGCTCAGGCTGCTCCATGCAGACGGACAGCTCAGGCTGCTCCATGCAGACTGACAGCTCAGGCTGCTCCATGCAGACTGACAGCTCCTTGCAGACTGGCAGCTCCTTGCAGACTGGCAGCTCATTGCAGACTGGCAGCTCGGGCTGCTTCATGCAGACTGGCAGTTCTGGCTGCGCTGAACAGGCGGGAGACTCCGACAGCGCAGGAGAGGAGAGAGGCTCCGGCTGCGCTGAACAGGCGGGAGATTCCGGCAGCGCAGGAGAGCAGAAAGGCTCTGGCTGCGCTGAACAGGCGGGAGACTCCGGCAGCGCAGGAGAGTAGAAAGGCTCTGGCTGCGCTGAACAGTCGGGAGACTCCGGCAGCGCAGGAGAGGAGAGAGGCTCTAGCTGCGCTGAACAGGCGGAAGACTCCGATAGCGCATGAGATGAGAGAGGCTCTGGCTGCGCTGAACAGGCGAGGCGCACTGTAGGCCTGATGCATAGTGCTGGCACAGGACGTGCAAGGCTAGGGATGGGCACAGGAGGCCTGATGCGTGAGACTGGAACCAACTTCACCAGCCGACTAAAACGGACCTCAGGACGAGTATGGAGCGCTAACCCAGGTGCCATCAAATCCCTGACACGTTCCGTCAGGCGAATTCTATGCAAAATGCACCAACACAGCAACTCCCTCATTTCTCTCTCCTCCAATTTCCCCATTAACTCCTTCACAGTCTCTGTTTCACTCACCTCCAACACCGGCTCTGGTTCTGCTCTCCTTGGCTCCTCACGATAAACAGGGAGAGTTGGCTCAGGTCTGGCTCCTGACTCTGCCACACTCTCCCTGAGCCCCCCCCCAAGAAATTTTTTGGGCTGACTATGGGGCCTCCGTCCGCGCCGCCTTGCTTGCTTCGCAAACTCCATTCTCCTATATCCTTCCGCGCACTGCTCCATCGAATCCCAGGCGGGCTCCGGCACTCTCCCTGGGTCGGCCGCCCACCTGTCGATCTCCTCCCAAGTCGTATACTCCATACTGCACTCCTCTTTGGGCTGCTCCTGTTGTTTCTTCTCCCGCTGCACCTTTGGGCGGCTACACTCCCCTGGTTTAGCCCAGGGTCCTCTCCCGTCGAGGATTTCCTCCCATGTCCAGAAATCCTTATTGCGCATCTCCTCGCGCTGCTCCTGCCTGTTGACACGCTGCTTGGTCCTTTTGTGGTGGGTGATTCTGTCACGGTTTTCTTCGTGAGAAGGAGAGTCGGACCAAAATGCAGCGTGTAGATTGCGATCCATGTTTTAATGAACAAACGTAAAACACGAATCAATACAAACACTACAAAATAAAGAACGTGATGAACGTAACGAAAACCTAAACAGCCTATCTGGTGAAAACACATAGACAGGAACAATCACCCACAAACACACAGTGAAACCCAGGCTACCTAAATATGGTTCCCAATCAGAGACAATGACGAACACCTGCCTCTGACTGAGAACCATATCAGGCTGAACATAGAAATAGACAAACAAGACATGAAACATAGAATACCCACTCAGATCACACCCTGACCAATCAAAACATAGAAAATACAAAGTAAACTATGGTCAGGGCGTGACAGTACCCCCCCCCCAAGGTGCGGACTCCGGCCGCAAAACCTGAACCTATAGGGGAGGGTCTGGGTGGGCATCTGTCCGCGGTGGCGGCTCTGGCACTGGACGTGGACCCCACTCCATGACAGTTTTAATCCCCCTCCTAAACGTCCCTAAATAGGTTACCCACCACAATGATAACATGGGACAGAGGGACAGCTCGGGACAGAGGTAACTCGGGACAGATGGGTAGCTCAGCACTGAGAGGAAGCTCAGCACTGAGAAGAAGCTCAGCACTGAGAAGAAGCCCAGGCAGGTAGTAGAAACTACCAGATCCTGGTCGACTGGCGGATCTGGGAGAATCTGGTCGACTGGCGGATCTGGGAGAATCTGGTCGACTGGCGGATCTGGGAGAATCTGGTCGACTGGCGGATCTGGGAGAATCTGGTCGACTGGCGGATCTGGGAGAATCTGGTCGACTGGCGGATCTGGGAGAATCTGGTCGACTGGCGGATCTGGGAGAATCTGGTCGACTGGCGGATCTGGGAGAATCTGGTCGACTGGCGGATCTGGGAGAATCTGGTCGACTGGCGGATCTGGGAGAATCTGGTCGACTGGCGGATCTGGGAGAATCTGGTCGACTGGCGGATCTGGGAGAATCTGGTCGACTGGCGGATCTGGGAGAATCTGGTCGACTGGCGGATCTGAGAGAGTCTGGTCGACTGGCGGATCTGAGAGAGTCTGGACGACTGGCGGATCTGGAAGAGTCTGGTCGACTGGCAGATCTGGAAGAGTCTGGTCGACTGGCAGATCTGGAAGAGTCTGGTCGACTGGCAGATCTGGAAGAGTCTGGACGACTGGCAGATCTGGAAGAGTCTGGACGACGGGCAGATCTGGAAGAGTCTGGTCGACTGGCAGATCTGGAAGAGTCTGGTCGACTGGCAGATCTGGAAGAGTCTGGACGATTGGCAGATCTGGAAGAGTCTGGACGACTGGCAGATCTGGAAGAGTCTGGACGACTGGCAGATCTGGAAGAGTCTGGACGACTGGCAGATCTGGAAGAGTCTGGACGACGGGCAGATCTGGAAGAGTCTGGTCGACTGGCAGATCTGGAAGAGTCTGGTCGACCGGCAGCTCTGGGAGAGTCTGGTCGACCGGCAGATCTGGGAGAGTCTGGTCGACCGGCAGATCTGGGAGAGTCTGGTCGACCGGCAGATCTGGGAGAGTCTGGACGACCGGCAGATCTGGGAGAGTCTGGACGACCGGCAGATCTGGAAGAGTCTGGACGACCGGCAGATCTGGAAGAGTCTGGACGACTGGCAGATCTGGAAGAGTCTGGACGACGGGCAGATCTGGAAGAGTCTGGTCGACTGGCAGATCTGGAAGAGTCTGGTCGACCGGCAGCTCTGGAAGAGTCTGGTCGACCGGCAGATCTGGGAGAGTCTGGTCGACCGGCAGATCTGGGAGAGTCTGGTCGACCGGCAGATCTGGGAGAGTCTGGTCGACCGGCAGATCTGGCTGCTCCATGCTGACTGGCTGCTCAATGCTGACTGGCAGCTCTGGCGGCTCCTTGCAGACTGGCAGCTCCTTGCAGACTGGCAGCTCCTTGCAGACTGGCAGCTCCTTGCAGACTGGCAGCTCCTTGCAGACTGGCAGCTCTGGCTGCTTCATGTAGACTGACAGCTCTGGCTGCTCCTTGCAAACTGACAGCTCGGGCTGCTTCATGCAGACGGACAGCTCAGGCTGCTCCATGCAGACTGACAGCTCAGGCTGCTCCATGCAGACTGACAGCTCAGGCTGCTCCATGCAGGCTGGCAGCTCCTTGCAGGCTGGCAGCTCCTTGCAGGCTGGCAGCTCCTTGCAGGCTGGCAGCTCCTTGCAGGCTGGCAGCTCCTTGCAGGCTGGCAGCTTTAGCGGCATCCTGCAGACAGGCAGCTCTGGCGGCTCCTTGCAGACTGGCAGCTCCTTGCAGACTGGCAGCTCCTTGCAGACTGGCAGCTCCTTGCAGACTGGCAGCTCCTTGCAGACTGGCAGCTCCTTGCAGACTGGCAGCTCCTTGCAGACTGGCAGCTCTGGCTGCTTCATGTAGACTGACAGTTCTGGCTGCTCCTTGCAAACTGACAGCTCAGGCTGCTCCATGCAGACGGACAGCTCAGGCTGCTCCATGCAGACTGACAGCTCAGGCTGCTCCATGCAGACTGACAGCTCCTTGCAGACTGGCAGCTCCTTGCAGACTGGCAGCTCATTGCAGACTGGCAGCTCATTGCAGACTGGCAGTTCTGGCTGCGCTGAACAGGCGGGAGACTCCGACAGCGCAGGAGAGGAGAGAGGCTCCGGCTGCGCTGAACAGGCGGGAGATTCCGGCAGCGCAGGAGAGCAGAAAGGCTCTGGCTGCGCTGAACAGGCGGGAGACTCCGGCAGCGCAGGAGAGTAGAAAGGCTCTGGCTGCGCTGAACAGTCGGGAGACTCCGGCAGCGCAGGAGAGGAGAGAGGCTCTAGCTGCGCTGAACAGGCGGAAGACTCCGATAGCGCATGAGATGAGAGAGGCTCTGGCTGCGCTGAACAGGCGAGGCGCACTGTAGGCCTGATGCATAGTGCTGGCACAGGACGTGCAAGGCTAGGGATGGGCACAGGAGGCCTGATGCGTGAGACTGGAACCAACTTCACCAGCCGACTAAAACGGACCTCAGGACGAGTATGGAGCGCTAACCCAGGTGCCATCAAATCCCTGACACGTTCCGTCAGGCGAATTCTATGCAAAATGCACCAACACAGCAACTCCCTCATTTCTCTCTCCTCCAATTTCCCCATTAACTCCTTCACAGTCTCTGTTTCACTCACCTCCAACACCGGCTCTGGTTCTGCTCTCCTTGGCTCCTCACGATAAACAGGGAGAGTTGGCTCAGGTCTGGCTCCTGACTCTGCCACACTCTCCCTGAGCCCCCCCCCAAGAAATTTTTTGGGCTGACTATGGGGCCTCCGTCCGCGCCGCCTTGCTTGCTTCGCAAACTCCATTCTCCTATATCCTTCCGCGCACTGCTCCATCGAATCCCAGGCGGGCTCCGGCACTCTCCCTGGGTCGGCCGCCCACCTGTCGATCTCCTCCCAAGTCGTATACTCCATACTGCACTCCTCTTTGGGCTGCTCCTGTTGTTTCTTCTCCCGCTGCACCTTTGGGCGGCTACACTCCCCTGGTTTAGCCCAGGGTCCTCTCCCGTCGAGGATTTCCTCCCATGTCCAGAAATCCTTATTGCGCATCTCCTCGCGCTGCTCCTGCCTGTTGACACGCTGCTTGGTCCTTTTGTGGTGGGTGATTCTGTCACGGTTTTCTTCGTGAGAAGGAGAGTCGGACCAAAATGCAGCGTGTAGATTGCGATCCATGTTTTAATGAACAAACGTAAAACACGAATCAATACAAACACTACAAAATAAAGAACGTGATGAACGTAACGAAAACCTAAACAGCCTATCTGGTGAAAACACATAGACAGGAACAATCACCCACAAACACACAGTGAAACCCAGGCTACCTAAATATGGTTCCCAATCAGAGACAATGACGAACACCTGCCTCTGACTGAGAACCATATCAGGCTGAACATAGAAATAGACAAACAAGACATGAAACATAGAATACCCACTCAGATCACACCCTGACCAATCAAAACATAGAAAATACAAAGTAAACTATGGTCAGGGCGTGACACTGACACACATTTCACATGACAGACGGTCTTCTTTTCCACTTACTCTTAGTTAAAAGCCTTAACACTTTACATTTTCTGTCTTAATAATACCCCAGCTTGATTTGGCGTTTATTGCCAGTAATAGCTGGGTTGTATTATTGCCAGTACTCACAGCAAATGTGGAAATCCCACTGGAGTCTCAAATGCTTCCTTCCACATGCTTCACCGGGTTCTGTAAAGAAGAAAAAGCACATTGGGTGTTACTAAATGAATCAATAAATCATCCTATTTTATGGCACTGTTAGCATACTACCTCCATATGGCATCATCAATATTGTACTCAGTGTTTGGATGTGTAAAGCAGGGAGAGTGCACAGAGAAAAAAACGTTTGGGGCTGACTAGGGGGATCGCCAGGGATGGTGTGGATTTGACTCTACACTGGCCAAGGTACACGGGTAAGAACTCCCAAATGTTTTGCTTTGTGCACAGAAGGTAACCAACGGGAACACATGCCACCGGGCACAGACGTCAGTTCAGCATCTATTCCACTTTGGTACAATGTAATTTCATCGGAATGACATGAAAAAGAACGTTGATTCAACCAGTGTGTGCCCAGTGGGATGCCTGTGTCACAATCCATTTGATTCTCTTGCAAGGATACGTAACAATCTGTTGTTTTAATTCTTCCTACGTCGAGACCGAAGAATGACCTGCTCCTTGGCAAGCCGGATTTCATCTTAATTGTTCAGTCAAGGGAAATGTAAAAAAAA
This sequence comes from Oncorhynchus mykiss, assembly GCF_057628025.1. Lineage (NCBI taxonomy): Eukaryota > Metazoa > Chordata > Actinopteri > Salmoniformes > Salmonidae > Oncorhynchus > Oncorhynchus mykiss. Next base: position 16,613,593 of record NC_143041.1, on the reverse strand, counting down.
GTTCTTAGCCTATGATATTTTTCATGAGATATTCCTCCAGGACAGAATCCACCCAGACAAGTGCCTTCTTTGATCAAGCCTGAAACCACCAGCCTCCCCTGAATAGACAGCCAGGGATAGTTTACTGAATCTGGCCTTGGATATCTTGAATGGGAGCAACAGGTCTCGTAGCCCAGAGTGCAGCAGACTAGTGCTTGTTAGCATATGGTGGCCTGGATGGTCCAACAGTTTGAGTCGGCTCCAGCTAGTCAGTGCAGCTAAACTCAAGGCCATCTGACACAGTGGCCTCGATGCAACAGATCTCTGCCTGCTAGACGTGATGCTGTCTGACAGCTGAGTCAGGGAGCAGAGCTGGAACACATGGGAACCACAGCTGAGATGACGATTGGACTATTTGTCACAAGAATACACACAGTACTTACTGGTTATAGATTGCATGTATACAGAGATCAGTATATATTTCCCATCTTAAGTCCTATAATGTACATGTACTGTATGAGTAGCATACGATATTCCTTGAACAGGATGAAACGTAGCTTAATAATAAGATAACACAAAACATCTGAGGTGTTCATACATGACCAGCCTGATAATCCTCATTTCCTGATACAGTACACTCACCAGACCAATCATTCAGTACTATTCCTGGTTGTGTCTCCTCTCTCATGGCAGCTGGTTTTCCAAAAGCCAGCATATTCGCGGACGAGGAAAGGGAAATGGCATCCTTACTTAAATACATCTGCTGTGGCATATATGCAGGCTATTTCAAAAGGTATAATTGGGAGCACTGGAATTCAAACACATTAGTCACCCCCAGTACCATTCACCCGTCTCCCTCTTGGCTCGGAGTGAGACGCCAGCTCTAATTCAGGGTTGGGGCTGTAATCAGAATCAAACGTATTGTTTCCAGCATTAGATGCATAACACATCATTTAAAAAAATCTACGTAATTGAATCCGTTCCCCCTGTTTGTTATTGTTGCCGTTGTTGCTTTGATTCCTTTTTTAATCCAAAACATGAATGAGAATCAATCAAAACATTCAACATCTGCGCTGCCGGGGATGGTTTAAATTTACACCAAAGGGTGGATGAGGACAAATTAGGAAATTGCAAGACATCTTCGGCATATGATACTTCTCCCTTCTTTTTAAGTCTAACACAATGATGATGCATGTGCTGACTGCTAGCCTTCTGACATTGCTCAATTCAATTCATTAGCATTTAACATTTCCAATACTAACCATATTACATTATACCTTCATTCAAACTAGGGGATTGATGCTAAATCAAATAATAGATAAGGTTCAGTCCAGGCAGGGGAGTTGTGCACGCCCAAAATATGAGGGGGCACAAAGTTTGTGAGGATTGTTGGGGGGTGGTCAGGAGGGGGGCTATGCCCCCCGAGAATATATTTTAAAAAGCCATAATCATTATGCTTAATTCTATGTATAAAACAATAAGTCTATTTTCAAGCTGTGTCCTCCTGATAAGTGGTTATAGAAACTAAATTTGCTCCAGGCATCCTCTACTAAAATCTGGGTGAAGTATTGAAAGGAATCATACAACATTTTATTGGTCACATACACATATAGCAGATGTTATTGCGAGTGTAGCGACATGCTTGTGTTCCTAGCTCCAACAATGCAGTAGTATCTAACAATTCACAACAATACACACAAATCAAAAAGTGCTCCATTATTAATGTGGCCTATGTTTATATTTACGTGTATATGTTTATATGTTTATAGGGCAGCAGACTCTAAGTTGCAGGGTTGTGTAACCGGGTAGAAAACAGCTAGTGATGGCTATTTAACAGTCTGATGGCCTTGAGATAGAAGCTGTTTTTCAGTCTCTCGGTCCCAGCTTTTGGTCCCAGCTGACCTCGCCTTCTGGATAATAGTGGAGTGAACAGGCTGTGGCTCGTGTGGTTGATTTCCTTGAATGTCTTTTTGGCCAGGGTTTAAGGGGTGACAAGCCAAATTTCTTCAGCCTCCTGAGGTTGAAGAGGCGCTCTAGCACCTTATTCACCACATTGTCTGTGTGGGTGGACCATTTCAGATCATTAGTGATGTGTACGCCGAAGAACTTGAAGCTTTCCACCTTGTCCACTCCAGTCCAGTCGATGTGGATAGGGGCATGTTCCCTCTGCTGTTTCCTGAAGTCCACGATCAGCTTGTTTGTTTTGTTGACGTTGAATGAGAGGTTATTTTCCTGGAACCACTCTCCCAGGGCCCTCACCTCCTCACTGTAGGCTGTCTCATCATTGTTGGTAATCAGGCCTACTACTGTTGTGTCGTCTGCAAACTTGATGATTGAGTTGGAGGCGTGCGAGGACACGCAGTCATGGGTGAACAGGGAATACAGGAGGGGGCTGAGTACGCACCCTTGTGGGGCCACTGTGTTGAGGATCAGCGAAGTGGAGGTGTTGTCCTACCTTCACCACTTGGGGGCAGCCTGTCAGGAAGTCCAGGACCCAGTTGCAGAGGGCGGGTTCAGACCCAGGGCCCCAAGCTTAATGATGAGCTTGGAGGGTACTATGGTGTTGAATGCTGAGCTATAGTTAATGAACAGCATTCTTGCATAGGTATTCCTCTTGTCCAGATGGGATAGGGCAGTGTGCAATGCGATGGCGATTGCATCGTCTGTGGACCTATTGGGGCGGTAAGCAAATTGAAGTGGGTCTAGGGTGTCAGGTAAGGTAGAGGTGATATAATCATTAACCAGCCTCCCAAAGCATTTCATGATGACAGAAGTGAGAGCTACGGGGCGATAGTCATTTAGTTCAGTTACCTTTGCTTTCTTGGATACAGGAACAATAGTGGACATCTTGAAGCAAGTGGGGACAGCAGACTGGAATAGGGAGAGATTGTATATGTCCGTAAACACTTCAGCCAGCTGGTCTGCACATGTTCTGAGGACAAGGCTAGGGATGCCATCTGGGCCGGCAGCTTTGCAAGGGTTGATACGCTTAAATGTCTTGCCCATGTCGGCCACGGAGAAGGAGAGCCCACAGTCCTTGGTAGCGGGCCGCATCATTGGCACTGTGTTATCCTTAAAGTGGGCGAATAAGGTGTTTCATCAAGGTGTTTGCAACATGTTTTTTTCCTTTTGTAGTCTGTGATTGTCTGTAGACCCTGCCACATATGTCTCTGGTCTGAGCCGTTGAATTGTGACTCCATTTTGTCTCTGTACTGACTTTTTGTTAAATGCGGTGGTTCCCGCTTTCAGTTTTACACGAATGCTGCCATCTATCCACGGTTTCTGGTTTGGGTAGGTTTTAATAGACATAGTTGGTACAACATATCCTATACACTTCCTGATGAACTCAGTCATCGTAACCATGTATTCGTAGATGTTATTCTCAGAGGCTACCCAGAAAATATCCCAGTCCGCGTGATCAAAACAATCTTGAAGCATTGATACGGATTGGTCAGACCAGCTTCCAATTAACCTTAAAACTGGTACTTCCTGTTTGAATTTGTGCCTATAGGAACGGAGGAGCAAAATGGAGCCATGATCAGATTTGCCGAAGGGAGGACGGGGGAGGGCTTTGTAGGCATTTCGAAAAGTTGAGTAGCAGTAGTCCAATGTTTTACCAGCACAACAACTACAGTAGAACTTTGGTAGTGTTTTCCTCAAATTTGCTTTGTTAAAATACCCAGCTACAATAAATGTGGCCTCAGGATACGTGGTTTCCAGTTTGCATAAAGTCCAGTGTAGTTCTTTGAGGGCCGTCAATGTATCGTCTTGAGGGGGAATATACACGGCTGTGACTATAACCAAAGATATTTCTCTTGGTAGATAATGAGGTCTGCATTTGATCATGAGGTATTGTAGGTTGGGTGAACATAAGGACTTGAATTTCTGTATGTTATCGCAATCACACCATAAGTAGTTAATCATGAAACATACACCTCAGCCTTTCTTCTTCACGGACAGTTCTTTATTCCCGTCTGCGTTATGTACTGAGAAACCAGATGACTATGTGGACGGGGACAGTATATCTCGAGAGAGCAATGTTTCCGTGAAACAGAGTATGTTACAATCGCAGATGTCTCTCTGAAAGGAGATCCTCGTCCACTGAAAATATGTTATTTGAAAGCCAATACACAAAAACTGCCTTTCTGTCAACAACAACAAAAAACTATAGGCAGTCAGAATTTTTATAGTTTTCACCATGCCTGGTACTGCCCAAACTTCTGGCCTGCTATACACCAGACACCACCATAAAAACTGGGATGGATTTCACTGGGCTTTGAAAGCTACTCAAGATGAAGGCATTAGGGTAAAAAAAACAACAATAATAATCTGATCAGCAAAGGCATGGCTGAGTTCCAGCAGGGCCACAAGGGGGGCCAATGGTTCGCTGCCTGTTTCAATACACACACAACCCACAGTCAGGGAGGACCTGGCTCTGCAACACATACCACCACAATCTTACTGCCTCACAGACATATGAAGGTAGTTATCAGACCATATTAATTTAATGAATATAAAAAAAGCCATTATATTCCACAAGTTGAGTTTATGTTAAAATATAATTTCAATATTGACACAAATTACTTTATAATCTGACAGGAAAGGTAGAAAAAGAGGCTTAATTCCATGAGAGAAATATTGAGCATGATGATTCAGACAGGTGTGCTGCTCAGAGAGGATGACATTCTGTACCCCTTGTAAACATCACCTTCTATAAGTGAGCACCATTTCATGAGCAGAAATAAAACATCCCAGAAATTATTAATATGCACTAAAAGTTTATTTCTCTCATGTGTACAAATTTGTTTTCATCCCTGTTAGTGAGCATTTCTCAATCCAAAACATTTGCCAAAAGAATCCATCCACCTGACAGGTGTGACATATCAAGACGCTGATTAAACAACATGATCATTACACAGGTGCACCTTGTGCTGGGTACAATTAAAGGCCACTCTAAAATGTGCAGTTGTGTCACACAAACAATGCCACAGATGTTTTTCAGGGAATGTTCAATTAGCATGCTGTCTGCAGGAATGTCCACCAGAGCTGTTGACATAGAATTGTATGTTCATTTCTCTACCATAAGTCACCTCCAATGTCTTTTTAGAGAATTATGCTGTACATCCAACTGGCCTCACAACCACGTGTAACCACGCCAGCCAAGAACCTCCACATCTGGCTTCTTCACCTGCGGGATCATCTGAGACCAGCCACCTGGACAGTTAATGAAACTGTATGTTTGCATAACCGAAGAATTTCTGCACAAACTGTCAGAAAGCCTCTCAGAGAAGCTCAATTGTGCTCATCGTCCTCACCAGGGTCTTGACCTGACTGCAGTTTGGCGTCATAACCGACTTCAGTGGGAAAATACTCACATTCTATGGCCACTGGCATGCTGGAGAAGTGTGCTCTTCACAGATGAATCCTGGTCTCAACTGTATGGGTCCCATGACACAAGACGGAGGCAGGATGGGTTTGAGAGCTAGGTTCGAGGAAGGGGCGTCAAATAGACGGGATAAGGAATCAGCCTTCACATTTTTCTTGCCGGGCAGATAGGTGATGTTAAAGTTGAAGCGGGTGAAGAAGAGTATCCAGCAAGCCTGTCTGGGGTTGAGCCTCTTAGCACTTAAGTACTCCAAATTGAGGTGGTTGGTAAGGACAAGCTCCCTCTAACCAGTGGCGCCACTCTTCGATAGCCAGCTTAATGGCGAGGAGCTCTCGGTTCCCGGCATCATAGTTCCTCTCAGCGGGTGACAGTTTCTTGTAAAAAAGCCACATGGGTGTAATTTGGGAGGTGTCCTGACCCGCTGAGAGAGAGAACTGCTTCCACGCCGACCTCGGACGCCGATCCATCTCCAGAACAAAAGGAAGGGTAGGATCTGGCTGCAGAGGTGATTCAAGGTCTCAAATGCAGCAATGGAGGTGTCAGTCCATTGGAGGGTACAGGTTTTTTGACTGGTGAGAGCGGAGAGAATAATCGGTTGTGCTGCTGCAGTTTTGGGCGAACCGGTGGTAGTAGTTGGAGAATCCTAGGAAGCAATGTAGTTCCTTTACGGTGGTAGGTTTCTTCCAGTTAAGCATGGCTGTGACTTTGCCTTCGTCCATGTTGACCCCTCCTGGTGTTAGCACGAACACTAGGAAGGTTACCGTAGTAATGTGAAAGGCCCTCTTCTCAGCGTTGACATAAAGATGGTGGTCCTGTAGCCGTTTCAGGACTTGTTGCACATGCTGTTCGTGTTCTGCAATGGAGTGAGAGTAGATCAAGATATTGTCAATGTACACAAAGAGGAACTGGCTGATCATGTCCTGGAAAACGTAATTCATGATGGACTGGAAGACTGCGGGAGCATTGGTGAGACCGTAGGGCATAACCAGGTATTCGTATTGACCCCTAGCAGTGATGAACTCCGTTGTCACGCCCTGGCCTTAGTATTCTGTGTTTTCTTTATTATGTTGGTTAGGCCAGGGTGTGACATGTGTGATTTATGTGTCTTGTTTTGTCTAGGGGTTTTGTAGTCTATGGGGTTGTGTTCAGTTGAGTGTTCTAGGTAAGTCTATGGTTGCCTGGAGTGGTTCTCAATCAGAGGCAGGTGTTTATCGTTGTCTCTGAATGGGAACCATATTTAGGCAGCCATATTCTTTAGGTATTGTGTGGGTGATTGTTCCTGTCTCAGTGTTTTGCACCAGTTAGGACTGTTTCGTTTTTTCCACATTTTCTTATTTTGTATAGTGTTCACGTTTTCATCTTTCATTAAAGATGTTTATAAATAATCACGCTGCATTTTGGTCCTCCTCTCCTTCCCAGGAAGAAAACCGTTACAGCCGTCTTCCACTCACCCCCACTTCGGATACGGACCAGGTTATAAGCACTGCGTAGGTCCAGTTTGGAGTAGATGGTAGCCTGTCCAACTTATTCTAGCGCGGCCGGAATCAGAGGGAAGCGATTCTTGATGGTAAGGTCATTGAGGGGGTTGCTAATCTATGCTGGGACGGAGACTACCATCCTTTTTAAAAAAAAGAAAAATAGACTGGATGCAGCCGGAGACATGGATGGACGGATGAATCCCATGTCGAGAGCCTCTTCTATGTAGGTTTCCATAGCCTCATTCTCTGGGATGGACAAGGGGTAGATCCAATCCTTAGGGGGCGATGCCCCAGGAAGGAGGTCGATCGCGCAGTCCTCCAGGCGATGAGGGGGCAGAACGGACACCTTTCTTTTTCTCGCTGAAGACATTCAGGAACTGGGCATATACAGGTTGGATATGGGTTGGAATGGCAGACTCTGATCCTTCTATAGAGGTGGCTCGACAGGTTAGACTGAAGCAGTTCCTACAACAGGCAGGAGACCATGACAGCAGTTCCCTTTTCTGCCAGGAGATGGCAGGGTTATGAAGGCTTAGCCAGGGGTGACCGAGGATGAGGGGTTCTTTAGGTGAAGACAACACCATTAACTGAATGACCTCCGAGTGAAGGAGGCCAATCTGAAGGGTGATACTTTCGAGACCAGTTCCGAGTCCCTCCACAAACTGAGTTACCCCATTAGCAGAAAGAAGAGCCGGGATCCCAAACTGCCTTTAAGTAATGTTCAAAAAGATAGAGGTGCTTACCAGGGAGGAAGTGGAGGGGTTGTGGTTACTCTCTCCACAATAGAGGCACAGGTTTTCACGTAACCTCCAGTGTCTCTCGGCAGGCGTGAGAGGGTTGCGGCCAAGTTGCATGGTTTCGGGGCTGTTGGACCTTGGTGGACGAGAGAAGGGAGTGGAAGCCTCACATGCCTTGGGCGACTGTATTGGTCTGCTTTCCACCAGTAGGATGCCAATGGACATCCGGATGTATTGGTTTAGGTCCGTTAAATCTCCTCTACAGGCCAGTTCAGTGTGACGACCTGAAACTGATTGGTCGAATACCTCCTTGAAGAGGGCGTGGAAACGTGATTCAGAGGACAGATCAGAACTTTGAGTGGCACACAGGGCTGTGACCCAATCCAGAGCTTTGCCTGTAAGTAGGGAGATGACGAAGTCCACCCTGTCTTTGTCAGAGGTGAAGTCAGCGGGGGGATGGTCTATGTAAGGTTACACTGCATGAGAAATCCTTGACATTTCCCTGGGGAGCCGTCGTATTTATTAGGCATGGAGATCGGGGAGATGAACGAGGGGAGGTTGTGGCACCTGATATCGGTGAAGCAGGAATGGACTGGCAAAGGAGGTCGCAGAGTTCATCGATTCGTTCCTCCTGTTGGGTCAGACGTAGCTGCAGCTCCGCTGAATCGGTCTGTCATTTTGGGTAAGGTATTCTGTAATGATCACGAGGGGAGACAGAGAGCTGGATTCAAGTGCAGGGCACAGCAGATGTTTATTGCTAAGGACCACAGAAGGAGGCTGGGTTCAGGGGCAGGCAGAAGGTCGTACACAGGGGGAGTAAATCACGGGAAAAACAGCGCTCAGCAAGACGTGTCACAAAACAAACAATACCTCACAGTGATGGGGTGCAAAGAACTGAACTAAATAGTGTGGGATAATGACATACAGGTATGTGAACAAGTAATTAGAATTCAGGTGATTGTGATCTGGAGAGTGAGCTGCGTTCAGGGGATCTAGGTGTTTGAGAGTGTGAGCTGGAAAGTGGGCTGGAAAGTGAGCTGCGTTCAGGGTATCTACATGTTTAAGGGTGTGAGTTGGAAGCAGACATTACACCAACATCTAGTGGAATGCCTTCCAAGAGGAGTGGAGGCTGTTATAGCAGCACAGGGGGGGATCAAATCCATACCAATGCCCATTTGGGAATGAGATATTCGACGAGCACTAGTCCACATACTTTTGTGTAGCCATTAGTGTGGTTCTCACTCATGTTCTAGGGATTCAGTGTTGCTAGTCTGGTTGTTAGCTAGACATTTACAATTTTATAGGTAAAATGTTATATCATATTGTATCATTGCTAACATGTGCATAATGATATTCAATTGAATCTAGTATAGGGTCCCCAGACACCGTTTCAGGATTTGTGTTCCATTTTTATTTTTCTCTTCTAAATTAACAATGCTAACCACTTAGATTTTTTTACAGCCTTTAAATTAGTCAGTTGAGACAGTGTTTCAATATCCTGAAGTATGGCTATATAAATTAGAATGCGTGTCCAATAAATAGTAATATATAAAATTGCTCCATACTTTGTGATAATGCTGTCACATGTCTGAGTCCATTGATTTATCATTGTCTCAACTTGTTTCCTTTCCTTAATTCATCATATCTTAATTTACTCATCTTTCTGCCTACATTATTTCTACATTATTACTCTTACCGATCATGTTGAACTCGTTCCCTGCAGTGTTATCACGTGCACACTGTTCGTGTGCAGCTGGTACAGCTTTTTGCAACCATAGAGTTGCGCCGCTGTACCAGGCAGGACACATTATTCACAGCTCAAAACTCCAGTGGCCCCCCCAGTCCTTAGCTGTAGAGAGCGAGCAGTGTTGGCACATGCCAAGAACCGTGGTCAGTCTGTGTGGATATAGATACACATGCACATGGAAAATCAGTATCTAAACAATTGTGTGTCACATTTCAATCAAATAGGGTGTGAAGCCAGGCCCAGGAAGCAATATGTTAATCTTATCAGCCAAACTGAAACTGAAATGTAAATCCCTTATTAACTTTTACAACAGCCACAGGAAATTATTGAGATTATGAGATTACTAATTATGTTTTGCACAGGAGCACACTCTACAAAGGCCTCTATTTTGGATTTTATGTATTATTTATTCTAAGGGGAACTGCCTGACCTGTCTGTCCTGTGTGTGTCTGAGGTGTACAAGGACTTTCACATTGAAACGGCGCCATTGATCACCACAATGAGGATCAACAGCGAAGTCCCGTTGGTCGACTCTGCTTTTAGAAAAGTCCAAGCGGGAAGTCCCCTATCCTACCAGCATGTTTGCGTGCAGTGATAGGGAGCAGCTGTATGTCAGATCGTTATGGCTCACACCATTGAAGGGGCAACCAAGGAGCAGAGCACCTCATTGGACTGGCATAAACTAAGAAGGCCACGCCTTACCACCTCCCGCTTCAGGGAAGTCTTCCCCGTCCGAGGGCAGAGCTTAGCGGAGAACCTGGTAGACCAAATTATCAAAGGATCTCCTCAGACGGCAGCGATGAAGAGGGCTTTGGCCATGGAGCCTGCTGTTGTCTGTGAATACAGCCACATCAAGAATGTGAACTACATGCCCCTTGGCTGGGGTCTTCACCTGACGGGCTGACCTACGACCCCATTGAAAGCCCACCATTTGGCTTACTGGAGATCAAGTGTCCAAACTCCAAGAGCTATGTTGACTGCACCTACCTGAAGCTCCATCATGGCAAACTAGAGCTAAAGCCACATCATGCCTACTACTAGCAGGTATAAGGCCAGATGCTAATAGCAAGGCTGGAGTGGTGTGACTTTGTGGCGTTCGCTGAAGAAGACACTGATACAGTGCATCTACAGTTGGGTGGAAAACACCATCAGGGAATATTTTTTACATGCCTAGATGTCTACATGAAATGCTTAACTTCATACATGGCTATGCCTGAAAGATGTAGAACAAATAAAAATGTGTTTTGGTTTACAATTTGAGTGCATCCTATCTTCATCATTGATGTTGACTGCTAAAACATGTTACAGCTCCTTGTGGAGCCTACAGGTTAATTGTGTGTTCCAATTCTCCTAAACAGGTTGGCAGGTGAAGAGGTGTCATAGTGGTAGTGCAACAAGATGAGACGGTCTTTATTGATAACTTTAAGTTTGTAATACACAATTAATATGGACATTCATTGACTCGATACACAACATGCACGTATCAAGACAAGAAAGACAACTCATTGTATTGATTAATCTACTGGATTAAATTACATGGTCACTAATTTAGAAGTGAAGGATTTACAAGTGAATCTTGTTATTCTATCAAACAGGATTATAATGAACTGATTAAAGGACTTAAATGAGAATTTTTCTATTTCTGAAGAAATGTTTTGATGTAAATGGCATGTTACAGAAGGGTCCAGACATGTTTTGGGGGATTTGGCTTGTTCAAGAAACTTAGTCCAGCCGCGTGACACTTCCTCATTCAAATAAATAATCATAAAAATGTAGGTAAATACAAGTGTCTTATCTCGGTTGAAAGATTAAATTCTTGTTAATCTAACTTCACTGTCCGATTTACAGTTGCTATTACAGAGAAAACATGCCATGCGATTGTTTGAGGGCGGCGCCCATAGGAATTGCATCCTGGGAGCTAGAATTGAGAATGCCCTTATACTTGCCATTGTAAGAGCATGGTCTCTCCAAAAATAAATTCTGGTTGGTTTTTCTTTGGATTTTCTCCTACATTATTTTAACATTTCTACAAACTTCAAAGTGTTTTCTTTCCAATGGTACCAATTATATGCATATCCTGGCTTCAAGGCCTGAGCAACATGCAGTTTCAGGCGGAAATTGAGAAAAAAGGGGCTTAGCTCTAAGTTAAAAGTGAATCATGTAAGCTAATCCTATAAAACATAATTATAAAATGAACTGATTCCAACATCAAAATCAAAGGCACCTAGGACATTGGAGTTCATCAAGATGCCCTGAGTGACAGTTAAGGGTGCTCAGGCTGGCTATGGGTATTCATCAGAGGAAATTACTTTACCCCAGTCCTCAGCAGTCCAATTGCTGTAGCTTTTGCAGAATATCAGTCTGTCCCTGATGTTTTTCCTGGAGAGAAGTGGCTTCTTTGCTGCCCTTCTTGACACCAGGCCATCCTCCAAAAGTCTTCTCCTCACTGTGCGTGCAGATGCACTCACACCTGCCTGCTGCCATTCCTGAGTAAGCTCTGTATTGGTGGTGCCCCGATCCCGCAGCTCAATCAACTTTAGGAGACGGTCCTGGCGCTTGCTGGGCGCCCTGAAGCCTTCTTCACAACAATTAAACTGCTCTCCTTGAAGTTCTTCATGATCTGATAAATGGTTGATTTAGGTGCAATCTTACTGGCAGCAATATCCTTGCCTGTGAAGCCCTTTTTGTGCAAGGCAATGACGACGGCACATGTTTCCTTGCAGGTAACCATGGTTGGCAGGGGAAGAACAATGATTCCAAGCACCACCCTCCTTTTGAAGCTTCCAGTCTGTTATTCAAACTCATATCAGCATGAAACAGTGATCTCCAGCCTTGTCCTCGTCAACACTGACGCCTGTATTAATGAGAGAATCACTGACATGATGTCAGCTGGTCCTTTTGTGGCAGGGCTGAAATGCAGTGGAAATGTTTTTGGGGGATTCAGTTCATTTGCATGGCAAAGAGAGACTTTGCAATTAATTGCAATTAATCTGATCACTCTTCATAACATTCTGGCGTATATGCAAATTGCTATCATACAAACTGAGGCAGCAGACTTTGTGAAAATGTATATTTGTGTCATTCTCAAAACCTTTGACCACGACTGTAGATACATAAAGTGTTTTCATTGCTAAACGGTAATACTAATATGTCAAATATTACATTCTGTACTTTCGCTTCATATAAAACATTTGATCTCAAATTCAAAATGCTAGAGTATAGAGCCAAATTCTAAGTTTTAGCTTCACTGTCCAAATAAAGTAACAATGTCAATACTGGCCAACATACCTGGTTATTTACATAGATTTTCCTATATTTCTATCTGTAATGGGTATCACACTTATTTGAATGCTTGCTTCCAAGTGTCTAGCAAGTCGATGCGGTTGTTCTGTGCTCAACTTTCATGCCGCAAAGAGAGAATAACGGATCCTTTGATCTGCCGTGGAATCCGTCCCTCCTTTGGGACACAATCTTGTGACTGTCCGATCTCATTCTTGTCAGCACAGCTCTAAGAGTACCAGAATGTGACCTGGCCCTGTGCTTTTTGAGGAATAACAAGCATCAGCTTTACAGTGCAGAGCCCCATGTTACATCTTCAAACGACAGAAAGGGCTGAACTGACTTATAGTATGAATTTTGGTTCTCTAAAAAAGTATGAAAAGGGAATTAGAGACCCAATTTGAAGAGCACAATTACTGTATGTTAAATATTTGTATTTTATTTCAGCTTTATTTAACAAAGTAGGCCAGTTGAGAACAAGTTTTCATTTACAACTGTGACCTGGCCAAGATAAAGCAAAGCAGTGCGACAAAAACAATACTGAGTTACACATAGGATAACTTCACTAGGGTAGGGAGCAGCATTCGGAATTTTGGATGAAAAGCGTGCCCAAATTAAACTGCCTGCTACTCAGGCCCGGAAGCTAGGATATGCATATAATTAGTAGATTTGGATAGAAAACTCTAACGTTTCCAAAACTGTTTAAACAATGTCTGTGTGAGTATAACAGAACTGATATGGCAGGCGAAAACCAGAGGAAAATCCAACCAGGAAGTACTATTATTTTGAAAGGCTGTTTTTCCATTGTAAGCCTATCCACCATCCTCTACATGTGGCCAGTCTTTAGGCATTGTTTCAGGCTTTTACTCTGAAAAATGAGGGAGATACACCACTTTCAATCAGTGGACAGTGGAAATTTCCAGACATCAGCCATGCGCCTGATCGGGAACATGCCTTTCTTGTTTCTCCTTTCTATTGACAAAGCTTTGGTCCAGTTGAAATATTATTGATTATTTATGACAAAAAGGATTGATTGATTTTAAACATCGTTTGGCATGTTTCTACAAACTTTTATTGTACTTTTTAAAAACTTTTTGTCTGGACTTAGTGCCCGCGCCTTGTGTATTCGGATTACTGGTCAAAACGCGCAAACAAAAAGGAGGTTTTTGGTCATAAAGAGGGACATTATCGAACAAAACCAACATTTATTGTGTAACATGAAGTCCTATGAGTGCCATCTGATGAAGATCAAAGGTTAGTGATTAATTTAATCATTATTTCTGACTTGTGAGCCCTTCTCCTTGGCTGGAAAATGGCTGTATGGTTTTCTGTGACTAGGCACTGACCTAACATAATCGCATGGTGTGCTTTCGCAGTAAAGCCTTTTTGAAATCGGACACTGTGATTGGATTTACAATAAGTTTATCTTTAAAATGGTGTGTAATACTTGTATGTTTGAGGTATTTTAATTATGGGATTTCTGTTGTTTTGAACTTGGCGCCCTGCAATTTCACTGGCTGTTGTCGAGGTGGGACGCTACCGTCCTACTTGTACCAGAGAGGATAAACAAACGTACAGTCAATAACACAATAGAAAAATGTGTATACAGTGTGTGCAAATGATGTAAGGAGGTAAGGCAATAAATAGGCCATAGTTGTGAAGTAATTACAATTTAGCAATTAACACTGGAGTGATAGATGGGCAGATGAGGATGTGAAAGTAGAAATAATGGTGTGCAAAAGAGCAGAAAAACAAAAACAAATATGGGGATGAGGTAGGTAGTTGGTTGGATGGGCTATTTACAGATGGGCTGTGTACAGCTACAGCGATCGGTAAGCTGCTGTTGCCTGTATCGCCTCCCACTATATAAGGGACATGGAACCATTTACTCTTGGAGCTCCTTCCCTGACTGCGATCATAGAGGGATCTACTTTGCAGCTGATTGTATGTATTAAAGATTCCCTGTTATAAAATGTAATTAGTCTCTGACTAATCTTTGTAACTAATTTTCCACAACATTTGGTGCCGTGACCCAGATGAGAGCGACTTGATTTTTTGACCCGTTTCGCTAGTCTTGAGCCCAGACATCCCTCTGGCCACAACTTTAAAAAGTTAAGAGACCCTTTAAAAAAATCTCTGAGTCTTAATGGTTAGTGGCGCAAGATCTCTTGTCCTCCTCATCCACAACATTTTGAGGTTCAATTTGGCAGAACTATTTTCCTATAATACTGAATCTGTCTGGTGTCTCCAATAGTGGGAATCAGTTTGCCCACATGTTGGGATCGGTTTACCTACAATCACGTGATAGCAGGAATCAGCCTACATCTGGGAAAATAACTTTATAGCTGGAATCAGAAAAATAGATGAGTTATAATATATATATAATCTGTTTGCACACATGAGAGGGAAGTTGATAAAAGTAACTTTAATTTTTGGGCGTATCCTCCACTGAAAATAAGAGCCATAACAGCAGCAGTGTTCCACCGCTACCCTACTCGAGTTGATTGTACCAAAACTACATCCTGTGTTATGACTGAGGGGGAAGATGCCCACGGTTTTAAAGCAGAATGAGAGACATCTTTTTCAAACACTCTGGAATGACGTCTGATGTGGAGGGGCTTAACGGCCGCCTGGTATCAGCATACGTGTGTGGGTTACCTAAGACGGTCTCTGGTACTTCAGGTTGGCAGGCAAAAACCCTACTGGAAATTACACTCCTAGCTCAGCATTTCAAACTATTAAACATAAATCCACCAAAACTGACCGTCACTTACAGGCAGCTCAGCTACCGT
The DNA here is from genome assembly GCF_057628025.1 of Oncorhynchus mykiss. Taxonomy (NCBI): domain Eukaryota; kingdom Metazoa; phylum Chordata; class Actinopteri; order Salmoniformes; family Salmonidae; genus Oncorhynchus; species Oncorhynchus mykiss. The sequence continues at coordinate 16,598,195 of NC_143041.1, read as the reverse complement.
TTTACATGGCAGGAGCTGGGGGCCGCGGTCGCAGCAGGGAATGGGGTCGCAGCCGTGGGGGGTGGTAACAATGGAGCAGCTAGGGAGATAGGGAGATAGAGAGAGGGATAGGAATAGAGATAAAGGCAGCTTCTATTGTCGCGACCCCAATCACTTAAGAATACTAGAAAGGAAAAATAGTACAATTTGAAACAAAACCCATGCCCTGTTGTATAGGACCAGTAAACGTTGAAGATGATTATATATGTATTCATCCACTCAACCATTTACTGGGAAGAGACTTGCCGACCACACTAAACGCTCAAATGTATTGTACTCCCGTTTTCGCTGTTTTCTGTCTCAGTCGATTCTGTCTCAAGTTCCAGACTCATGATGGACAGAGCACTCCAATGACAGTGGACTGGTAGGCAGTGCTAGCCCAGGAATAATAAATGTGGATCCTAGAAAGACACTCTTGTCTCGAGAGCTACCTTAACCTTTTCACATGTGAAGTTCCAAATATCTCTAACGGTCGCCCCAGCGTGAGTTGTTTGATGCACGTAATGTCAGAATGCACTCACTGTTTGAAAATTTGATTGGTACGCAATAGGAGAGTTAACACACGCTGCCTGCTAATTATCTACAGGCTGTGTTTCAACTTGTCAATTTCAAATGATTTTGTGAGCCGCCTCCTCATTAATTGACATAGAAGTAGCCCATTTCAGTGTTGAGGACAATTTATGTTTGAGGCGTTACTGAGCCGGACAAATTTTATTCTTTCTTTGGGCATGTGTAAGTTCCTATCAAAGTAAGTGCCTTGTTTTCTCTATATCATGTTGTTGTTTCTACTGTAGAATACAGTATGTATGTATGCATGTATGTATGTATGTATGTTTGTATGGATGGATGGATGGATGGATGGATGGATGGATGGATGGATGGATGGATGGATGGATGGATGGATGGATGGATGGATGGGATGGATGGGATGGAGCATAATGTATTTACAGTTTTATTCATGTTTTCAAGTACTGGTGACAAATAATGAATTCTGATTATTGCATATATTATAATGGACACCTATGATGTGTGTAAAATACTTTTTTGAAGGTTGTACTGATTGTAATGAGCTAATGCAAAGCTATTTGCCAGCTATGTGTGGCGCCATATTTGTTGACATTATACAATGCATTCTGGGTGTCTGTCAAACCAAAGCTGTTATAATGAGGTGAAGGAATGGTTCACTCATCTTTCGAATAAACTTCCGGAAGTGAATGATCATAGACGACACACCCTCTTCGACATACATACTGCAAACAGACCAAACTCCTCTTGTCTCCTCTTATTATCTTTGGTTGACACGATAAAAAACAAACGTGGCGGCGTGCACAAACTACCCATCGTTAGGATTACTTTAGATTTCTAGAAAATGTTTTACACAATCATGTCAATCAGTGTTGAGCTCATCCGCGATGTGATGAATTATAAATAGTTATTGCTATTAGCTAATTCATATTGTGGTTTCTGTCAGCTGAAAGTTCTCTAAATATGACAGCTTGTGTCATGTCAATCTTTCCTCAGTTAGCGCTAGGACTAATGTAGCCTACATTTAACGTTTGGATGATTGTGTTATGCTATAGGTGCTTCTGTGAATATCTGAACATTGCATCCAAAAAATAAACTGGTCACATTCAGGACATAACTTTGTAAGGACTGTGTTTGTGCAAAATGTTTCTGTGAAAAACGATTGTGGCCAGCTCAAATGCTGACTGTTGCGTCAATTCAAACTGGATTTTCTAAATAACTTTCTAAATTGTGCGTACGCTGCAGAGACCACTATAGAATGATCACACCTGTTTGTTGGTATGTATGAAAAGGTTAAAAAGTAGAATGAGTAGAAAGCAAAAAGTGAATAAATTGGTAATAAATATAAACAGTAACATTGTTAGGGTAGACTATAATACAAACAATGCTTTCCAATAAGGAGAAAGTAAAAGGAGAAAACGGCATCCCGGTAAACAGAAATTATCATGTTTGTTTTGTTTGTTTTAAAACCTTACAATAAGGTTAAAAGCAGAATATTTTTGGAGAGTGATGTGTGTATTAGCAGTAGTGATTGAGAGGGCTTTACTATTGGGAAGACTAGAAGGGTCTTAGTTGAAGGAAACATATATGGAGACTAGTGAAAGTAACAAAGAAAGTGATTAAAAAAATTAAGTGGGCAGATTCAAAGTACAAAGTATGGTCTATCACTTGATTGGTATATAACATTTAATGAATGTTGACAGTATGGTGAATGGTAATGTTGTATGTTATTATTAGCTTTCAGGTAGCACTCTAATAATGCAATATCTTAGTAGTTTGACAGCTTTGGTTGCCAATGTTTGGTTTTATTATGTGCCTAAGCGATTGAGCCTTGGGACTGATATTAAATCAGAGGCCGCCATCTGGTGTTTGGGTTAAAGATACGCTTCCTGTGAACCTATGGATAAGCTGCCATTGAAAGTGAGTGGCACTTTGTAACGGCTGTCGTGGGAAGAAGGTGAGGACCAATGCGCAGCGTCGTACGTGTTCATCTTTTTAATAAAGTAAACTGGACACTGAATAACAAAGAAACAACCGGAACAGTTCTGTCTGGTGTAGACACACAAAGACTGAAAACAACCACCCACAAAACACAATCGAAAACAGGCTACCTAAATATGGTTCTCAATCAGGGACAACGATTGACAGCTGCCTCTGATTGAGAACCATACCAGGCCAAACACAGAAATAGAAAATCATAGAAAAACTAACATAGACAACCCACCTAACTCATGCCCTGACCATACTAAAACAAAAGACAAAACAAAGGAACTATGGTCAGAACATGACACACTCACTGAATACAAACAGGCTGAATGGAACACAGTGGGAAAATTTGGAACAGAGGTATGAATAATTGAGTAGGATACAGTTTTGTTAATCTGACAGGACTTTACAATGAATTTACAATTATTATTTCTCAATTATTTCTCAATTCGAATGAGTTTGAATAACACCAGTGATTTAAGTAAGAAGGTAATGTCATCCAAAACAATAATTTGTTTCCATTATGTGGAACACTGTCCAAAATTGAAGTAGATCCAAATAAATGTTTTTAGTACCAGGGCTGTGAGGAAAAAAAAGAAGCTGATAAGCCAGCTCCAACTTTTTTGAAGGCCCTAGCAGCTGTGTTTAACAACAGGTTTCATATTCTGACTAGTTGATGTCCTGGGGACAGAATGTACAGAACACAAGCCATACGTCAATGCAACAGGTGTAGATGATAAGATAACAAGAAAGGGACTCTGGGATTGTTCATTTTAGAAGGTGCCTAAATTAAGTCATGCCTGGCCATTTGTTTGTTTTTGCCCTACGTTTTATCACACACACACCTGCACGCACACACAACCCACTCGTCTATACTTATAAATAATACCCTTTATAATTTGTCAATAGTTCCAATTCTAATTCAGACGGGCGAGAAAGAGAGAGACAGAGCGCTGTCCCTGAACTGTGAAGAAAGCACAAAGGGAGGGGGAAAGGGGAGGGGGCGGGTGTGCTACTCACACACAACAAGTGCATGAGTGGTGTGAGATGTATTATGATTGCCGCACAAATCTGTGCCCAATGTCTAATTTGCCAAGAACACAACATAACTGACCTCTTTGTCAAGCCTACCAGTCCCCTGGGGCCCTTTGGTAAATATGCAAATTGAGTTTGTTCACATGCCTGCCTGTAAAATAAATAATATATGTTGGTAATAGTTGACAGATGCTCCAAATGGATTGAAGTCTTCCCCACATCTAATGAGGAAGCAAACAAAGACTGTGGCTAAATGCCTTTTATATGATATAATTCCACAATTCCACAATAGCGATAGGGGTACACATTTCAACTCAAAGATAATGAAAGAGCTGTGTGATATGATGCAAGTTTAAAAGAACGCTACGTTGGCATTCTGAAAAAATAAACTGGCAAAAAGGTGTGCTCAAACAGGACTTACCTGGGTGGATGCGCTACCCATCGCCTTGTTTTCAATGCGTTCCACCCCAGTCCGGAAAACTGGCCTCAGTCCACATGAGGTACTGATGGCCCGTCCCATGAGGACCCCCGTGTCACCACCAGCTGCAGTCCCAGATCTGCAGCTGTTGGATGACACTATGATGAAGTACTGTATAGCTCTGAGTAACTGTTTTCAAGCTGTTCACTCACAGGTCCCTGCTGCCAAAACTCCCCCAGACAACTGTCCCCATCACAATCTCCAGCCCTGGGGTTGGGTCAATGGTCAGGAGGCACGACAAAGGTAAAAAACCTTTGAAACCCAGGTGGAAAGGACACATCAGATAGCCCTCAAGCAAAGTGCTTAGGGAAAGACACCTGCATCTACACATCCCACTGTAAGAAAATAGCAGAGACAGAAGATGTTACTACTGTTACAACCCAGTAGGGGCACTCTGCTTACCCTAGGACTCACAGCTGTAGTGGCTGTGGGCATCTTCTGGGTGGTAGCAGACTTCGAGCCAGAGTAGGGTGAACTTGCTAGTAACCTCTCCCAGACCTCTCCGCTCCAACGAGGCCCGGCTTCCACGGGGGGAAGCCCAGAAGTAGATGACCCTCACCGCCTGAACCTGGACTCTGATAACCATGCCAACCTGAACCTGGACGCTGATTACCCAGCAGACCTGAAAATAAGAAAAAGAGGACATGAACATCATAGGGTTTTCCCCCAGGTCAAACACTTTCTTACAATTAGCTAGTAATGTTTCTGTGCTATAGAATGTATCCGATGGGTTTGTGGACCCATGTTGGGTTTGTAGACTGTTCCCAGACAGTGCTGAGACAATAACATTGTTAGCTATAACCCTTAAAGCTTATGAAATATAGATCTGGACCAAAGCAGGTAACCTTACAGACCGAGAGCTTGAATAGGTGGAGGATGAGGTGTTTTATTTGAGAAGGTTTGATTTTAATAATCCCACCTCTCTGCCCAAGCAATCCATCACCGTGGCTGACTCTCCCCCAGGGTATTTGTGTTATATAGAAAATGGAACCGGTCACCAGTTAGGTTATATTTACATTGACTTTACCCCTTCTGTCTACAATAACTTTTTCCCTACCCTTCCCATTGAGAAATGGAACATGCCACCCTAATATGTGCTTGGGAATACATTATAGACTCAAGAATACCACTGTGTATATGCAAAACCGACTTCCTCAGTAACTCAGAACTACATGTACAGTACCAGTCAAAAGTTTAGACATACCTACTCATTCAAGGGTTTTTATTTTTTACATTGTAGAATAATAGTGTAGACAGATTGGAATGCATTTCAATTAACAGGTGTGCCTTGTTAAAAGTTCGTTTGTGGAACATCTTTCCTTCTTAATGTGTTTGAGCCAATCAGTTGTGTTGTAACATGATAGGTGTGGTATACAGAAGATAGCCCTATTTGGTAAAAGACCAAGTCCATATTATGGCAAGAACAGCTCAAATAAGCAAAGAGAAACGACAGTCCATTTAAGACACGAAGGTCAGTCAATTCGGAAAACTTCAAGAACTTTGCAAGTGCAGTCGCAAAAACCATCAAGCGCTGTGATGAAACTGGCTCTCATGAAGACCGCCACAGGAATAGAAGACCCAGAGTTACCTCTGCTGCAGAGGATAAGTTCATTAGACTTACCAGCCTCAGAAATTGCAGCCCAAATAAATGCTTCAGAGTTCAAATAACAGACACATCTCAACATCAACTGTTCAGAGGAGACTGTGTGAATCAGGTCGAATTTCTGCAAAGAAACCACTACTAAAGGACAACAATAATAAGATACTTGCTTGGGCCAAGAAATGCATGCAATGGACATTAGACCTGTGGAAATATGTCCTTTGGTCTGATGAGTCCAAATTGTAGATTTTTGGTTCCAACGCAGAGTAGGTGAACGGATGATTTCAGCATGTGTGATTCCCACTGTGAAGCATGGAGGAGGAGGAGGTGTGATGGTGTGGGGGTGCTTTGCTGGTGACACTGTCAGTGATTTATTTAGAATTCAAGGCATACTTAACCTACTACCACAGCATTCTGCAGCGATACACCATCCCACCTGGTTTGCGCTTAGTGGGACCATAATTTGTTTTTCAACAGGACAATGACCCAACACACCTCCAGGCTGTGTAAGGGCTATTTGACCAAGATGGAGAGTGATGGAGTGCTGCATTAGATGACCTTGCCTCCACAATCACCCGATCTCAACCCAATTGAGATGGTTTCTGATGAGTTGAACCGCAGAGTGAAGGAAAAGCAGCCAACAAGTTCTCAGCATAAGCATTCCAGGTGAAGCTGGTTGGGAGAATGTGCAAAGTTGTTCAAAGCTGTAAAGGCAAAGGGTGGCTACTTTGAAGAATCTTAAATGTAAAATATATTTAGATTTGTTGAACACGTTTTTGGCTACTACATGGTTCCATATGTGTTGTTTCATAGTTATGTCTTCACTATTATTCTACAATATAGAAAATAGTACAAATAAATCAAAACCATTGAATGAGTAGGTATGTCCAAACTTTTGACTGGTACTGTATACAGTTGAAGACGGAAGATAACATACACCTAGGTTGGAGTCATTAAAACTCATTTTTCAACCACTCCACACATTTCTTGTTAACTAGTCAAGTCAGTTAAGAACACTTTCTTATTTACAATGACGGCCTAGGAACAGCGGGTTAACTGCCTTGTTCAGGGGCAGAACGACAGATTTTTACCTTATCAGCTCGGGGATTTGATCCAGCAACCTTGTTGAGGCCATGTGCTAAACAGAATAGTAAAGTAGTGTAGTAAACAACCAAAGATTAAGACAAAAAAAGGTGAAAGTAGTAGCAAAAATACACTTCAGCTCATCCTTGGCACTTCATCTAGTCCTCCTAATCTGACTTTGGTGCAGGTCATGTTGTTCTTCACATTACCGTCTCTGGTAAACACACACTATTTCAAATTAAATCAACATTTATTTGTCACATGCACAGGATACAGAAGGTGTAAATGATACAGTTAAATGGTTACTTGCATAATCGCATTGTAGCAATATCAAAAACAGAAAGTGTCCAGATAAATACTGAATACATTGTTTTGAGTTATTAGAGGATTCTTACCTAGACACACTTTTCATGTGGGGCGGCAGGTAGCCTAGTGGTTAGAGCGTTGAACGAGTAACCGAAAGGTTGCAAGATCGAATCCCTGAGCTGACCTGTTCTTCTGCCCCTGAACAAGGCATTTAACCTAGGCCATTATTGAAAATAAGAATTTGTTCTTAACTGACTTGCCTGGTACAATAAATGTGAAATAAACTCTATAACCACTGTTACGCACGCCTCTATGAAGAGGGAACGCAACACCCTGCTACAACTAAACTCTCCGTGAAGCAAAAAAGGTATGGACTGTAGGTGCGAGTAAGAATGACAACAGACAGAATGTGGTACTGTTTACAAGGACTTTATTCCTTTACACGGTAATATGGGGAAAAGGGGCTGGACGGAACCAAAGCAAAGAAAGTAAATCTCAAAGCCCCCCCTCTCCTTATCTTACCTGCCTAACCACTTTTACCTAATTTAGCACCACCTGGTGCCCTAACCAAAATACAGGGGGTGGTCCGCCCAGGTCTTACCTAGTGTGCCTAGACAGTGAATATACTACGGGTATATGTATGCCCGCGGGCCTCTTGCCTAAGCACTCCCAAGGTGCCTTCCCCTTCTCCCCTGGGAACAAATGAAACAGAATATTAAACAATTTCACAAACAAACTAACACAAAACATACCAACTTCCCAGCAATGAACTCCCATCAAAATCAACCTCTAGCAAAATCTCTCTGCAATGACCTCCCAGCAAATCTCTCTCAGTAATCCCTACCTCAAATCTCTCTCCTGAACAGAACACTAGCTTTTATATAGCTTCAGAAGGAATGGGTAATTGGAGACAGCTGTGTCTTGACGAGGGGGCGGGGTCAGCTCTCCAATTAGCCCTGGAGTCGACCAATCAGCTGCTTGAGGGTTTTCAGGAAGCCATTTCCTGAAATAAACACATGCAAATACACAAACTACAACACAAACTGGGGAACGTAACACGCCCACCACAAAAATTGCAAACCTAGTTTTGCAATAAGAAAAGCCATCGCTTCCCCAGTTAGTAAACCCGTGATAGAGCGTCAGCAACAACATTCGCCGAGCCCTTCACATAAGCTATCAATACAGTCATCTAAGCGAGGTAGAGGAAAATAATCAGACTTTGTAACTGCATTTACGCGACGATAGTCCGTACTGGGTGTAGGAGATAAGATATGCTCCTTCAAAACTTTAAGCGGACCCCGTTGTGTGTGTCCAAACACAAGGTCAGCAGGGCTGAACCCTAAGGACTCTTGTATCGTTTCCCTTATAGCAAATAGGACAAAGGGTACCCCCTCATCCCAATCAGTACTGGTATCCATACAATACTTGCGTAGCATTGCCTTCAGCGTCTGATGCCAGCGTTCTAGAGCCCCTTGACTCTCTGGATGATACGGACTAGAGACCTGATGGGAAATACACAATGTCTTTAACACATTTGAAAACAGTTTAGACATGAAGTTGGATCCCTGATCAGTTTGGATTACTTTAGGGAGTCCAAACGTAGAGAAGAACTTCACTAGTGCCTTCACCACAGTCTTAGCCGTTATAGTACGGAGAGGAATAGCGTCTGGGTATCGAGTAGCACTGCACATTATTGTTAGTAGGAACTGGTTACCTGACCTGGTTTTCGGCAATGGACCTACACAATCAATTATCACTCTTTCAAACGGTTCCCCCACCACAGGAATCGGGCAGAGTGGCGCTCGTGGAACTGTTTGATTCACTTTCCCAGTGAGTTGACATATGTGACATGTTTTACAAAATTGGACCACGTCAGACTTCAAACCTGGCCAGAAGAAATGACGAAGGACCCGGTTATAAGTCTTTGATCCCCAAGTGTCCAGACCACGCCTGGTCATGGGCGAGTGACAGCACCTGCTGTCGGAACGGTGTAGGAACAACCACTTGACACACTTCACTCCAGTCATTAATGGTGTCATGAGATGCCCATTTACGCATCAAAACTCCTGCTTCCATAAAGTAGGCGGTCTCTCTAGTTTTAGCTTCCTCAATGGAAATTACCAAAGCAAAACACGCGAAGACTGGTGTCTTCTTTTTGACATTCAATCACCTTCTCGGGGGTGACAGACAAAAGAATGTCATGTAATTGGGGCACAATTTCGTTTTCCCCTGCCTTAGTTTTTACGGGGGTAAAAACTGTCTGCATTGCAGAAGGCATACTCGGTGCATTGTCTTCTACCTTAACATTCTCAAAAATGGAACTTGCCAAATCCACCACATCTCCTAGCTTGCGAGATTGTGCCCTCGTTAACACACAAGCAGGAAAAACATGTGGAAATGCTTGAACCAATTTCTCATCTGTAGTTCTGATTTCTGGATTGTCTACTACCTCTAACACAGGAGTGACATTACCACCAGCAATATCATTCCCTAGTAGCAATGTGACTCCTGATACTGGCAGTGTAGACACTACACCAACACGGAAACGTCCTGATACCAAGTCTGACACTAAGTGGACCCAGTGTAATGGTACAGGTACGGTTTTTGTCTCTATCCCCTGTAATATGACATGCGAGCCACAATACGTTTCAGGAGACCAGGGTAAAGCATCAGTAATGATTACTGACTGCGCCGCCCCGGTGTCTCGTAGGATTTGGATAGGCTTTTGATCAGCTTGTTCTCCTGTTAAGGAAACATAACCGGCAGAGATAAACGGAGCATAGACAGGATCCGGTTTCTCAAATGCTGAATCAACAACTCAATCCAATGGACGAGCCAAAGACTTGACTAAACCCAAACTTTTCATTTTTGGGGACGGTGACTGGGACTGTTTCGGTTTATTTTTCAAAACTGGGCAGTCCGCAATCAAGTGACCCTTTTGGTGACAGTAAAAACATTCACGGATTTCATGAAAAGGCTTAGGGTTGTCAGAGGAAAAGCGACCTGAACGAGGAACTGATGACGTAATCGTCCGTCCTTCAAAACGTGGTGCACCAAAGACAGTCTTGTGTGTCAAAGCGTACTCATCTGCCAACACTGCTGCTTGGGCCAATGTCGCCACTTTCTGTTCATTTAAATGAACTACAATTCTATCTGGGAGGTTGCCTTTAAAGTCCTCCAACAGCAGCAACTCCTTAATATCAGCAAAGGTGTTAGCTTTGCTGGCTGAACACCAGCGACTAAACAGAGACTCTTTGTCCCTAGCAAATTCAACAAATGTACGGTGAGATGTTTTTTTGTGGTTCCTGAAGCGCTGTCTATAAGCTTCAGGCACCAACTCATAAGCCCGCAACACGGTAGTTTTAACTGTATTGTAGTGTAAACTGTCTTCCAGGGAGAGAGCAGCTACTACTTCCTGGGCTTTCCCAGACAATTTACATTGTAACAGGAGCGGCCAAACCTCGAGTGGCCAATGCAGCGCAGCGGCCACACGCTCAAACGCAGAGAAATAAGAATCCACTTCCGACTCTCGGAATGGAGGGACTAAAGCTATGTTTTTACTCACATCGAAGTGGGTTTGATGAGCAGCTTGTGGAGTCGCATTGGAGCCAGCGTCTAGCTCCAGTTGTCAGATCCTCACCTCCTTGTCAGCTTCTATTTTCCTAATTTCAAGTTCAAAATTCATCTGTCTCTCTTTATCTTTTTGCTCCCTTTCTAACCGAGCCAGCCTCACCTTCAGCCTAGCAGTTCCATCTGAACGACCCGAAGCAGAAGATAAAGGATCGAATCGGGGCAATGTAAAAGGGGTTCGAGGAACCCCTTCCTCCGCCTTGTCCTCCGACTTGGCATCAGAAGGTCTACCCGTCTCCTCTCCTTGCAATGAGAATCCGTTCTCTCACTAAACCCTCCCTGACTAGCACCAAAAGCTCAGCCTTTAGGGCTTTCTCAGGGACAACAAATCCATAATGGTCACCTATAGCTATAAGGTCTACTTTACGAAACCTACCCAAACAATCAATAGAGGGCGCTTCAAAAAACTTGGAGATGGCTGAGGCAGCCATCTTATACAATGCAGTCTACTGAACACACTAACTAAACAAGTCATCCAAACTCACAACCTACCATCACACCTCAATCACTAACCACAGAGAGCTCAGAGCAGCAGGGTCCGGTGGGTTTAATGGAAAAATCCCGGATGAGCCCCAATTATGTTACGCACGCCTCTATGAAGAGGGAACGCAACACCCTGCTACAACTAAACTCTCCGTGAAGTGAAAAAGGTATGGACTGTAGGTGCGAGTAAGAATGACAACAGACAGAATGTGGTACCGTTTACAAGGACTTTATTCCTTTACACGGTAATATGGGGAAAAGGGGCTGGACAGAACCAAAGCAAAGAAAGTAAATCTCAAAGCCCCCCTCTCCTTATCTTACCTGCCTAACCACTTTTACCTAATTTAGCACCACCTGGTGCCCTAACCAAAATACAGGGGGTGGTCCGCCCAGGTCTTACCTAGTGTGCCTAGACAGTGAATATACTACGGGTATATGTATGCCCGCGGGCCTCTTGCCTAAGCACTCCCAAGGTGCCTTCCCCTTCTCCCCTGGGAACAAATGAAACAGAATATTAAACAATTTCACAAACAAACTAACACAAAACATACCAACTTCCCAGCAATGAACTCCCATCAAAATCAACCTCTAGCAAAATCTCTCTGCAATGACCTCCAAGCAAATCTCTCTATCACAAACAATCGCTCTGCAATGACCTCCCAGCAAATCTCTCTCAGTAATCCCTACCTCCAAAATCTCTCTCCTGAACAGAACACTAGCTTTTATATAGTTTCAGAAGGAATGGGTAATTGGAGACAGCTGCGTCTTGACGAGGGGGCGGGGTCAGCTCTCCAATTAGCCCTGGAGTCGACCAATCAGCTGCTTGAGGGTTTTCAGGAAGCCATTTCCTGAAATAAACACATGCAAATACACAAACTACAACACATAAACTGGGGAACGTAACAACCACCTTCCTGCCACATCAAACTAAGTGGATGGGTCATTATTGTCTAGACATGTACACATGTTCATGAAATACAATAGATGACTGTAGATCACCTCCAGACACACCTCTTTTGAACACGGTAATAATTCCAACCAATACTACTAGCAATACAAACAGATTGTCATAGCTAGCCAACATGCATGAATCTGCAGGTAGCTAAAGCTAACCAACTAGGTTCAATGTCATACCTAGCTAGCGTTCAAATGCCTCTCCTGTGAAGTACAGTAGTGACATGTGACATACGCCTAGTTTCCTGAAATGAGTCAAATGACACCGGAGGAGATGGATGCCGTTTTACAGTCCCTTGACCAATTGTGCTATTGTGTGTGTTTTTTCAAGTTATTCATTTTGTTCATAATGTTTCTCCCACCGTCTCGTATGAATGTAAAAAAAGTGCTTCTAGACGTCAGGACAGCGATTACTCACCCCATACTGGAAAAATAATATTTTTTCTTTAACAAGTCAGACGCGAAGGATTTACTCCAGACACCTGACAAGGCCCTCATCCCCGTCATTCGCAGGAGAAAGAGACGTAGGTCTAGGTGCCTTGTAAGAAACCAACGGCGAGTGGGTAATCTGCCTTTGCCATCCATCCTATTAGCTAACGTACAATCACTGGATAATAAAATAGATGAACTACAGGCACGTATATCCTACCAACAGGACATTAAAACCTGTAATATCTTATGTTTCACCGAGTCGTGACTGAACGACGACATGAATAACATACAGCTGGCGGGTTTTACACTTTTTCGGCAGGATAGAACAGCCGCCTATGGTAAGACAAGGGGTGGTGGTCTATGTATATTTGCAAACAACAGCTGGTGCATGAAATATAAGGAAGTCTCGGGGTTTTGCTCGCCTGAGGTAGAGTAACTCATGATAAGCTGTGGACCACACTATTTACCAAAATAGTTTTCATCGATATTACTTGTAGCTGTCTATTTACCACCACAACCTGATGCTGGCACTAGGACCACACTCAATGAGCTGTATACAGTATTAAGCAAACAGGAAGACACTCATTGAGAGGCGGTGCTCCTAGTGGCCGGGGACATTAATGCAGGGAAAATTAAATTAAATAACTTCTACTAGCATGTTAAATGTGCAACCAGAGGGAAAAAACTTTAGACCACCTTTACTCAACACACAGAGTACAAAGTTCTCCCTCTCCCTCCGCTTGGCAAATCTGACCATAATTATATCCTCCTGATTCCTGCGTACATACAAGAATTAAAGCAGGAAGCACCTGTGACTTAGTCAATAAAAAAAGTGGTTAGATGCTAAGCTACAGGACTGTTTTGCTAGCACAGACTGGAATATGTTCCAGGATTCTTCCGATGGCATTGAGGAGTACACATCAGTTACTGGCTTCAGCAGTAACTGATGTAACTGATTACATCGTCCCCACAGTGACTGTACGTACATACCCCAACCAGAGGCCATGAATTACAGGCAACATCCGTACTGAACTAAAGGGTAGAGCTGCCTCTTTCAAGGAGCGGGACTCAAACCCGGAAGCTTATAAGAAATCCCACTATGCCCTCCAAGAGTCAATACAGGACTAAGATTGAATCATACTACACTGGCCCTGACGCTCGACAAATGTGGGGCTTGGGCTTGCAAACTATTACAGAGTACAAAGGGAAGCACAGCCGCTAGCTGCCCAGTGACACGAACCTACCAGACGAGCTAAATTACTTTTATGCTCGCTTCGAGGCAAGTAACAATGAAACATGCATGAGAGCATCAGCTGTTCCGAACAACTGTGTGATCACACTCTCTCACTGACATTTTCAACCTGGCCCTGACCGAGTCTGTAACGCCAACATATTTCAAGCAGACCACCATAGTCCCTATGCCCAAGAACACTAAGGTAACCTGCCTAAATGACTACCAACCCGTAGTGCTCTTGTCTGTAGCCATGAATTGCTTTGAAAGGCTGATCATGGCTCACATCAACACCATTATCCCAGAAAACCTAGACCCACTCCAATTTGCATACCGCCTCAACAGATCCACAGATGATGCAATCTCTATTGCACTCCACACTGCCCTTTCCCACCTGAATAAAATGAACACCTATGTGAGAGTGCCCTCAAAGCTCAACACTAAGGTAAGGACCCTGGGATTAAACACCTTCCCCTGCAACTGGATCCTGGTCTTCCTGATGGATAGGTAACAACACATGCACCACACTGATCCTCAACATGGGGGTCCCTCAAGGGGACTCCAACACCATTGTTAAGTTTTCCGATGGCACAACAGTGGTAGGCTTGATCACCGACAACGATGAGACAGCTTATAGGGAGGAGGGAGGTCAGACACCTGGCCGTTTGGTGCCAGGACATCAAACTCTCCCTCAACGTGATGAAGACAAAGGAGATGATTGTGATCTACAGGAAAAGGAGGACGAAGCACACCATTCTCATCGACGGCGCTGTAGTGGAGCAGGTTGAGAGCTTCAAGTTCCTTGGTGTCCCCATCACCAACTAACTATCATGGTCCAAATACACCAAGACAGTCGTGAAGAGGGCACGACAAGCCTATTCCCCTCGGGAGACTGAAATGATTTGACATGGGTCCTCAAATCCTCAAAAAGTTCTACAGCTGCACCAAAGAGAGCATCCTGATTGTTTGACTCACTGCCTGGTATGGCAACTGCTCGGCCTCCGACCGCAAGGCACTACAGAGGGTAGTGCGTACGGCCCAGTACATCACTGGGGCCAAGCTTTCTGCCATCCAGGATCTCTATACCAGGCGGTGTCAGAGGAAGTTCCTAAAAATTGTCAAAGACTCCAGCCACCCCTACTGTTTTCTTTGTTACCGCACGACAAATGGTACCGGAGCGTCAAGTCTAGGTCCAAAAGACTTAACAACTTCTACCCCCAAACCATAAGAATCCTGAACAGCTAATTAAATGGCTACACAGACTATTTGCAATCCCCCCTTCTTAACGCTGCTGCTGCTCTCTGTTTATTATCTATGCATAGTCACTTTAACTCTACCTACATGTACATATTACCTCAATTGACTCTGTACTGGTACCCCTCTGTATATAGCCTCGCTAATGTTACTTTACTGCTGCTTTTGAATGATTTGTTACTGTTTTTTTTTTACTTATCTATTTTTTACTTAACACTTATTTATTGTTAAAACTGCATTGTTGGTTAAGGGCTTGCAAGTAAGCATTTCACTGTAAGTTGTGTTGTGTTCCGCGCCTGTGACAAATAAGATTTGATTTGATATGCTAACCGGTAGAGCGCCTAGGCTATGTCCACATGATATGGTGCAATGGTTACAACACAATAAGATCAACTCAAACTGCAATTATTAGACTACGTACTATACCTCCACACACTCGCTTTGATGCCTTTTCTCATCAAACGCGTCTCTATATTTTGGCACAGCACCAGATCCAGTCCAGAGGAACAGAGAAGGAACTGCAGTCCCACTGGGCAGAGACATCAATTCAATGTCTAATTTCATTGAAATGATGTGGAAACAACGTTAATTCAACCAGTGAGTGTTTATTCATTGTTTTGTTTCCATCATTTCCAGTTGTACCGTATGTCTCTTTCGTAATCATTGTCAATGAAGTGCTTACTACACACGTTGTCACACCTTCTCTCGCTCTTCCCCGAGCGCCAGGCTCCCCAGCGCCAGGCTCCCCAGCGCCAGGCTCCCCAGCATTGCACACTCCTGCCATCATCATTACGCACACCTGTCTTCCCTCCGCCACGCGCATCAGCGATTATTGGACTCACCTGGACTCAGTCACCTCTGTCATTACCTTCCCTATATCTGTCTGGTTCCCCACTCTGTTCCCAGCTTCTGCATTAATGTTCATATGTCCTTGTACACCCGTGTGCTGACGCTATTTCTGTCCTGTTAAATGTTTGACTCCCCGTACCTGCTTCTCATCCCCGGCATCGGTCCTTACACATGTAGATTTGCAAGATTGGCTGTATGAGTGTTTACATCATATTTACAGTTTTTATTGTTTCTAGCCTTCTTCTGCATCTGTCTGTACCTTTCAAAAGGAAAACAGTGACATTTTGTGCCTTCTTCCCTAGATTTCTTATATATAGTGCAGCCAGGGCCCGAATACCAGCCTGGTTTTGATTCCATCTCTTCGTATTTCCACTTTTCAGTGTATGGAATCACTTGGGAAATTCTGGATTTTAGGTTTTTAAAAAAAAGGACATTATTTTGACAGAAATTATAAAATAGTTTGACAACAATGTTTGTAAGCTTCAACCGTTTATCTTTTCCAGTGATGATGTCTTAAAAAGTCACTTTCTGAGCACTTCTACAATGGGCAAATATTTATGAAAGGTTTTATTCCAATCAAAAGGGCTGCTGTCAAAAAGTGATTGAATTCAAATGGACAGCAGTGGCCGCAGGCAGAGGAAACGTTACCGGTTCCCACAAACTTCTCTGCCCGATCGCAATGGGAGAAGTATGGCTTCAGCATGTTTACATGACACAGCCTGGTTTTTCTATGCGTGTTTTTCGCTCCGGTGTGGCGATGAGCTAATCCGGATTACTAACTTTTTACGGTGTAAGGGTCTTTAAAAGTGATCTTTCAACGGTGATCCCAGAACGGTCAACAAAACCAAGACTTGATCACCCCCATCGAAAGTGCGATTTGTACCAGACGTTCCTTTTTGTTTGAACCTTCTCACTGGCAAACTCACAGGCACGGTGCAACCTGTATTGAAAAGCACTTACGTGCTTCAACAGATTTGTCTTTAGATTTTGAGGTGTTGTCCTGTAACAACCTCTCTCTTAGCAAACTCAATGGACCTCTGACATAATATCCAAACACCAGCTCATTCGGACTGAAACCTCCCGTGCTGCAAATAGCACTAGAGGCACCCCTTCATCCCAATCTTTCTCAAACTCAAAAAGCTTTCGACGTAGACTTGAAAGTCTGATGAAATCTCAAGAGCGCCTTGAGACTCTGGGTGATATGCACTAAAGGGGCACTGGGAAACACACAACTGCTGTAGCATTTACTTGAAGACCTTTGAAATGAAATGTTAATCTTGGTTCAAATCTGCAGAACCCCAAATGTTGAAAATAATTTCACAAGGGCCTTAACAATGCTGGGAGCAATGATGTTCCTCAATGGATTGGCCTGAAGGAAACGAGTGGCAGCACACATTGTCGGGCTCACCTAGGGGTCATGGAAAGGGTTGTACAAAAATGTTTGATGTATTAGAATAATTGAATATGCTTATGTTTTATTAATAGAAGGGGAGGGGTCATAGGACCCCTACCTCCTTACATTTATAGGGTCCTAGACTACAGATTAACAATATATATTCATTATAAAGTTTTAGAATTGTTCCACAGTTGTTTGCTCTCTCTCTCTCTCTCTCTCGTATAAAGAAGACCCCTCTTAGAGATGTGTGACTGAGACAGAACTCTGCAAGGGAGTGTGGGAGATAAGAGACTACTCAGACATTCCAAAATAAATCAACTTTGGGGAGGGGGACAATTATTGCCTAGCTTTTATAACACTGAAACTATGTTTGTATAGCTATGGATGTAGGGTTTTGGCCTCAGGAGTAAAAAGGTAATGACGTAGTCAGTGACCTCACTAAGGCGGGACTTCAGTTTAATAAAACAACTTGAGACCTTTTGTTTGATGCAGAACAAACTCAGAAACATGCACGATATGTTCCTGTTGGTCAACTTCTGTCTGCAATTGCATTAATAAAGGTTTTTGAATGATTGAATTAAAGATATTGTAATAATGCTAATATCACCAATGAACCAATGTTTGACAGAGAAGGACGTAAGGAACGAACCCTAACAACATGATGGTGTCTACTCTTTTCATTGAGCAAAGGACCAACACAGTTCACCTGAACCCTGCTGAAAGATTAGCCAAAAGCAGGTATAGGCTGCAAAGGTGGAACCAGGCACAGTTTGGTTCAGTTTACCCATCAGCTGGCAAATGTGACAGGTTTGACAGTAAGCCACAACATTCTGTTTCAGACAAGGACAGAAGTTACACAAGATACTGTCACACGTCTTGTTGACCCCAAGATTGTCCAGCCATGCTTCCATTATGAGCCAACCTCAGTATGTCTTGTCAGAGTGTAACTGGAACAACAATTTTAGGTACACTGGGTCTATCGTCTTTCCCAGAATTGGCCTGGGAACACAATTTCCTCATCAGAACATCATCTCTGTCAAACCCATATGTTCTCTGTTCAGCAATCAGCTGTTTCCTAGACATCGAAGTGTTCACTGTAGGGACCCTTTCCTCTTTCAGAGGTCGTACAGTACCAGCTTGCTCACTGAAGTCAAGACCAAATATAAATGTCTCAGACAGATCAAACTTGGTGGGATAACTGACATCCTCCTCAAAATTACACTTGCTCTCGGCAATCTTCTTAGACACAGCATGTGTAACAGCACACGCTGGGGACACGCTAGAGTACTTCTCTGAAAACCAATCAGGTTCCTCTACTCGAGGCACCTTACAAATTACAGGATTTGGCACAACCTTCCCACCAGCCAAACCGTTGCCCAAAATGAATGAGGCTCACTTCACAGGTAGGCTAGGCCTCACTCCCACAACCAGACTTGAGTTTAACATTATGCAAAGGGACTTCCATGCAGCCCATCTCCAATCCTGTCATCTGTAGTGTCAAACAAAGGCAAAACACCCTCCAAAATGAAGGACTGGGCTGACCCAGTGTCCCGCAGTATCTTCACAGGCTGCTTAACAGCATCACCACTCTGCAAACCCATCTTACTTTTTTTCCCATACAAACTGATCCAAAATCTCATTTAGGAGATAAACCAGTCCCAACCAGAGATGTAATGGTCTGGAGAGCTCCCACGAGAAAAAAAACGTCTATTTCTCTCTCAAATTCTTCTGTTTCAACTTAGGACATGAGACAATATGCCCATTCTCATGGCAGTAATGGCAAACTGGCAGATAGAAAGAACCAGTTGTCTGCCCATCCCTGTCTTTGGGCAGACTGAAACCTTGTAGTGGAAGGTGACTTGGAATGGGAGGTGACTCCTGGTTGTTTTTTGTGTAGGGATTGTGTGGATTGTTTGTTGGTGCCTTGCATGTGAAGGTAGTTTTCTGTGTCAACACACTCATCTGCAAGGACTGCAGCGTTCTCAAGAGTGAGATCCTTCTGCTCATTAATATAGGTAGCAGCCCTTTCGTGAAGGCAATTCTTTAACCGCATGAGTAGTATGAGTCTTTAAATCCTCAATGTCCTTGACCTCTTGAGAAGCACACCAGAGATCAAAAAGAAATGCTTGTTCCCTTCCGAATTCAGCATGACTTTGTGACTCTGTCTTTCGCAATTTACGTTACTGTTGTCTGTATGCCTCTGGGACCAACTCGTAAGCCTGAAGAATAGCAGCTTTAACAGTGTCATAATCTGAACTCTGGTCAAGAGAAAGCAGCGTACACTTTCTGAGCTTTTTTTTCACAAGAATACTTTGGAAGAGCAGTGACCAGATATTGCAGCAATCAGCTCCAACAGAGTAAAAAATACAAGCCGGATGGATACAGAGTGTTTCCAGATCTAACCCTTTTAATCAAATGGCTCCAACTCCAGTTCCCTTTTCTTGTACTCAAACTCTAATCTCTGACGCTCCAATTTTGCATGTAGTTCTACCTCCCACGGTTGCACGTCTATGGGATTTACTATACTACCCGTAACACCGTTTCCATCATCCTCTCCCTCCGGGAGGATATCCTTCTCCACCAAAACAGTATCGCATAACTCTTGACTACTGCTTTTGAATGGGCAGATGTCATACTGATGTGATAATGCTTTACAATGACGATCAGATTTGCCTTTGTCCATTTATCTAGTACCTCCTTCGTACATTAATCTAGTTTTACACAAGTGTTCCAAATTATGGTTAATGATTTTTTTTTTCGGTTTTCTTATGCAACTTTCAAACATATTTCACCAATTGTATAACCCCCCCACGTTGGTTGTTAGTGACAGAAACTCTACAATAAAAGTGTTGTTTGAAAAATCAAGTACCTGGCTAACAAAAGAGTCACATTGACAAGCAAATAAAACAGATGGGGGTTCTGAAAGACACCAATGGGGGTGCCCACTGAAAGTTGGATGGATGCCCACCATGGATGCCCACTATATTTTCTTCATAAAAGACCAACTAAAGGAAAAACCCACACCAACCTAGGATAGGGTGTAACAAATATGGACCAAATTAAACAAGGAAAAAGGCCAGATTCAGGCTTTGTTTGGCTACCTAAAGTGGAAGCGCTAACGTGTGGTGGAAGCGCTAACGTGTGGTGGAAACGCTAACGTGTGGTGGTGGAAGCGCTAACGTGTGGTGGAAGCGCTAATGTGTGGTGGTGGAAGCGCTAACGTGTGGTGGTGGAAGCGCTAATGTGTGGTGGAAGCGCTAACATCTCCTCTCCAACTGATGCACTGGGCCAGCAGGTATTAAATACCAGCTAGGCCAGCACAGGTGAAACACATCCTGACTAACGAGGTGACTCCAATCAATGTGTGCCACCGCTCATCAGGACCTATGCGTCCAAAACCAACCTCGAAATGCAGAGGATAACCAACATATTATTTTCTTATTTACAATAAAAGTGACTCCAAAATGACCCAAACCACTGGGCACACCACATAATTGATTCCAACCCATTTTCACACACTCAAAAAGACAGCCAAAAGTTTGTTGAATTCCCAATGTGTTATCATTATGCTTTCAACCATCTAAAAGCACAACCAAATTCCAGTGGAAAATCAATGTCTTGTTTTTGTTTGTCACCTAAATGTTTTATCACTGCACTTTCAACCATTAAAAAGTTCAAATGGGAATACAAAGTCAGATATTTTCTTCATTTATCTATTCAAGAAATATACCTGTGCTTTATCTAATAGCACAACCAAATGACCTGGATTGCAATTGAGATTATTAAAGTACATGGTCCAATTGATCAATGCCATTTGAGATTTTGTGCAGATGATTTTAGCAATTGTGAATATTTCCACAGACCTGAGACCCTGAATGCTTTCTATGATTACAAAAGAAGACATTTATTGTTACAGTAATCTCAAAACGTGGTCATGGATGTTACTCATTTTAAGATTGAATAAATACTTACACTAGTTTGTAAGCCTTAACATTAGGATATTTACTGTCTCACAGAAGTCAAATTGAATCATGTTTAGATGACAATGAAACCAAATATAAACTTTTAAAGGAGACGTATCTACTGCTTGGATAGTTCCATCTGAGCCACTGACTTAATCCTATTCTTTAACTTTTATTTTTGGTTGAAATGGAGACGTGAATCCAACATATAATTTCTTAACTTGTTGACAAGTTAATAGGCTATTTACCATATTGAAAAAGTGATATTGAATTATGTTTAGCTGTAAAAGCAACCAAATGTCAACTATCTCCAGCTTGGATAGCTCCATCTGTGCCATTGAGTCTGGCTTTAATACCAGTTTGTCTACAAATGAATCATTTATATGTTGGATTCACAAAACTCTAAGTTTAAGAAAATGACTAAATCAATTCAAACTTAATGAAATGCAATTTAAATCCAGTTTGATTTGAGTTGATCAGATTCTTTCACTTTGATTTTTGGTTGTGATGTAGACTGAAGTGATGTGAATCCAACATATTTATTAATAACTTGTAGATCCCATTTGAAAGCAACCAAAGCTTGAAACCCTAGGCCCAATTGAAACTATTTAAATGTATTCACACACCTAGACTTTTTCCACAATTTTGTTGTGTTACAGCCTGAATTTAAAATGGATTAAATGTAGATGTTTTTGACACTGGCCTACACACAATACCCCCGTAATGTCAAAGTGGAATTATGTTTTTCAACATTTTTTTAACAAATTAATACAAAATGAAAAGCTGAAATTTCTTGAGTCAACATGTATTCAACCCATTTGTTATGGCAAGCCTAAGTAAATTCTGGAGTAAAAATGTGCTTAACATGTCACATAATAAGTTGCATGGATTTTTTAATACAACCTCATCCATGTACGCCACACATACAATTATCTGTAAGACACCAATGGGAAGCAGTACATTTCAAACTGTTAAGGGAATTTTTATCTATAATGACAAATTATGTATACATTTCAATCAGGATGTACTAATCAGAATACTATTATGCTACTGTACATGTATGAATTCTCTCTCTTGGTACAAATTAATGAACTATATCTCCAGACTGTCTAGAATGCTTATCTACACTGACTGACCTTGGCTCTAGGCGAGGAGGGAAGGCTTGAGAGCTATAGAGCCTTTCTACCAGTGTCAAGAAGACACGGAACATTTAGAAAACGCTGACGTCATTTTCAGTTTATAACCTGTGATAAAATGTGTGTGCACTCAGTACTCTCTTGAATAAATGCTGTTACTTGACTTTTAAGACCAGGCTCTGTCCATTCCCATAAAATAAGGGTCTTACAAATTCTTATGAATTGACAGTGTTTAATTTTAACTGGGAATTAAAACAGAGGAATTAAATTCCTTCAACACAAACACAGTTTTTGACTTAAATCTGTTAGAAAATCTATGGCAAGGGCTGAAAATGGTTGTCTAGCAATGGTCAACAACCAATTTGACAGAACTTGAAGAATTGTAAAAAATAATAATGGGAAAATGTTGCACAATCCTGGTGTGGAAAGCTCTTACATGCTGACAACACTACTCACACTAAGTGTGCGAGCATTGCAAAATAAAATGTACACATACAGTACCAGTCAAGATTCAACGACCAACTCATTCAAGGGTTTTTGTTTATTTTTTATTTTTTTCCCTACATTGTAGAATTGTAGTGAAGACATCAAAACCATGGAATCATGTAGTAACCAAAAAAGTAGCCATCTTTTGCCTTGATGACAGCTTTGCACACGCTTGGCATTCTCTCAACCAGCTTCACCTGGAATGCTTTTCCAACAGTCTTGAAGGAGTTCCCATATATGCTGCGCACTTGTTGGCTGATTTTCCTTCACTCTGCAGTCCAACTCATCCTGAACCATCTCAACTGGGTTGAGGTTGGGTTATTGTGGAGGCCATGTCATCTGATGCAGCCCTCCATCTTGGTCAAATTGCCCTTTTACAGCCTGAAGGTGTGTTGGGTCATTGTCCTGTTGACAAACAAATGATAGTCCCACTAACTGCAAACCAGATGGGATGCCGTATCGCTGCAGAATGCTGTGGTAGCCATGCTGTCACACTTGCTACTGCTCTCCCTCTGTGGTGCTCGAGGGCCCCAGGCTGCCTTTCATTACGCACACCTGTCACCATCATGACGCGCATCACTGTTCATTGGACTCCTTCACAATTTGATTGCCTTCCCTGTTTCAGTCTGTTTCCTCTGTTTCATCCCTGTGTCAGCATTATTGCTGTTTAAGTTTCCCCTATTCAGTCGCTGTCCGTTTTCTGTTCCTGTCCATTGGATATTAAATGTTGATTATAGAATGCTGACACCACTATACAAAGCATCAGGGAGGGTTTTGTTTTTTGTTTTGTTAGTGACATTGCGACCAGGTGCCGCCGCAGATGGAACCGGGGATGCCTCAACTGGCTCGTCGGGCTTCCACGCCGTAGCTGGCTCAAGAGGTTTCCTTGCCCCAGTTGGGTCGGCAGGCTCCAATCCCATATCATGCCTCAGCCGGCTCGTCGGGCTCCCACTCCTCAGCGGGATCGTCAGGCTCCCACGCCTCAGCCGGCTCACTATGCTCCTACGCCTCTGCCGGCTCGTCGGGCTTCTACATCCCAGCCGGCTTGTCCAGCGCCCATGCCTCGGCCGAACCTCCAGGCTCACCCAGGTGGGACGCCGGGTGGGGCGCCCCTAGAGGGGGTACTGTCACATCAGGCTGCCTTTCATTACACACACCTGTCACCATCATTACGCGCATTGGACTCACCTGGACTCCTTCTCGTTTTGATTGATTTCCCTATATCTGTCTGTTTCCTGTTTCATCCCCGTGTCAGCATTATTGTCATTTTATGTTGCCCCTGTACAGATGCTGTCCGTATTCTGTTCCTGTCCGTTGGTTATTAAATGTTCACTCCCAGTACCTGCTTCTCGTCTCCAGCGTCTGTCCTTATACATGCTGGTTAAGTGTGCCTTTAATTCTAAATAAATCACAGACAGTGTCACCAGCAAAGCACCCCCACACATCACACCTCCTCCTTCATGCTTCATGTTGGGAACCACACATATGCGGAAATCATCCGTTCACCTGCTCTGCATCTCACAAAGACACGGCAGTTGGAACCAAAAATCAAACATTTGGACTCATCAGACCAAAGGACAGATTACCACCAGTCTAATGTCCATTGCTCATGTTTCTTGGCCCAATCAAGTCTCTTCTTATTGGTGTCCTTTAGTAGTGGTTTCCTTGCAGCAATTTGACCATCAAGACAGTTGATTTTGAGATGTCTGTTAAGCATTTATTTGGGCTGCCGAATTGTTTTTTTGATTTCACGTTGAATTCACATTAGTTTATAAATCAACCAAATGTAAATCAAAACTAGACGTTGAACTGACGTCTGTGCCCAGTGGGCTGTGAGTGAAGACATGCCTTCTGAAAGGGGATCAACAACAACTTTTTTTTTTTTATAATACTGATGAAAGAAATGGTGCAGCTCTCACACCTATCATCTCTGAAAAGTGTGAAAATGTTCCAGCAGTAACCAAAGAGAAGAAACCACAGAGAGAAATACAAACGTAGTCTGTTTGACTCTGCCAAGAAAGACTACTTGACAATAACCGCAAGATGAGCTTTTAAGGTATTTCAGAGGCCAAGGGAACACGAAGCTTGTCTACTGAAATAACCTTCTCATCTTCTCCTGTCTCTCAGGGGGCTTGGCCGTAGAACCAGCCCAGCTGTAGTGCCTCTCTGACTTGCAACCTCTGATGATCAATCACCTGTCTCTGGAGTCTGTTCACTACCATAACTGCAGGATGTCACATTGTCCAAGGGCAATCATGAAGTGACACTTTTAGCCGTACCTATATGCACATTTGAATGATGATGGGGCAGTGATGAGACCTGTCATTGTGTGTAACTTATGCGATTTCATAGCCTATACTTGTCATTCTACAGAAGTGGTGCAAATTGGGGATTGGGAGAAAAAAAAAATCTAATTTGTATCCTATTATTCCTCAACTTTAAGCACACGTCTTCCAACATACAGTATGTCAGGTAGATATACAGGTAACTGCCAAAATAAAGGAAACAACTGAGTAAATTGCAAAGAGTTTGATTGGAAAATTTGATATGATTGATGTGTGTGTGTGTGTGTGTGTGTGTGTGTGTGCGTGTGTTCAACCCAATTGAACACTTATGGGAGTTCCTGGAATTAAAATAGATTTACACAACATGCCTACCACTTTGAAAATGCAAAATATTATTTGTTGTGAAACAAATAAGAAATAAGACAAAACAACTGACCTGTAAAATTCTGACCAGTTTCCCAGTTCCTGGCAAAAGCATCCCCACAGTGAAGCATGGTGGTGGCAGCACCATGCTGTGGGGATGCTTTTGTGTCCTCGGGGTGATGGATGTGTTGGGTTTACGCCAGACATAGTGTTTTCCTTGACGGCCAAAAAGGTCAATTTTAGTCTCATCTGACCAGAGTACCTTCTTCCATATGTTTGGGGAGTCTCCCACATGCCTTTTGGTGAACACCAAAAGCGTTTGCTTATTTTTTTCTTTAAGCAATGGCTTTTTTCTAGCCACTTTTCCATAAATCCCAGCTCTGTGGAGTGTATGGCTTAAACCACTAACCACTACCCTGAGAGCACTTGATTCAGTGTATCATGCAGCCCTCAGGTTCATTACAAAACAAACATGTCTAACACATCATTGTGATCTCTACAGCGCTGTTGGCTGATTGTCATTGACCTAGCGTAGGCTAAAACACTGGTATACACTGATTTATAAGGCCATTACGGTCCCATTCTCATTTGCTTCTAACAGTACCAAAAATTAGAACAGGTCATGGTAGAAATAGTTTTAGTTACTTACAGTTGTAGTCGGAAGTTTACATACACCCAGGTTGGAGTCATTAAAACTAGTTTTTCAACCACTCCACAAATGTATTGTTAACAAACTATAGTTTTGGCAAGTCAGTAAGGACATCTACTTTGTGCATGACAAGTCGTTTTTCCAACAATTGTTTACAGACAGATTATTTCACTTATAATTCACTGTATCACAATTCCAGTGGGTCAGAAGTTTACATACACTAAGTTGACTGTGCCTTTAAACAGCTTGGAACATTCCAGAAAATGTCATGGATTTAGAAGCGTCTGATAGGCAAATTGACAGAATGAGAGTCAATTGGAGGTGTACCTGTGGATGTATTTCAAGGCCTACCTTCAAACTCTGTGCCTCTTTGCTTGACATCATGGGAAAATAAAAATAAATCAGGCAAGACCTCAGAAAAAATAATTGTAGACCTCCACAAGTCTGGTTCACCCTTGGGAGCAATTTTCAAATGCCTGAAGGTACCACGTTCATCTGTACAAACAATAGTACGCAAGAATAAACACCATGGGACCACGCAGCGGTCATACCGCTCAGGAAGGAGACACACGCTGTCTCCTAGAGATGAACGAACTTTGGTGTGCGAAAAGTGCAAATAGATCCCTGAACAACAGCAAAGGACCTTGTGAATATGTTGGAGGAAACAGGTACAAAAGTATCTATATCCACTGTAAAACGAGTCCTATATCGACATAAACTGAAAGGTCGCTCAGCAAGGAAGACGCCACTGCTCCAAAACCGCCATAAAAATGCAAAAATACGGTTTGCAACTGCACATGGGGACAAAGATCGTACTTTTTGGATAAATGTCCTCTGGTCTGATGAAACAAAAATAGAACTGTTTGGCCATAATGACCATCGTTGTGTTTGGAGGAAAAAGGGGGTAGACTTGCAAGCCGAAGAACACCATCCGAAATGTGAATCACAGGGGTGGCAGCATCATGTTGTGGGTGTGCTTTGCTGCAGGAGGGACTGGTGCACTTCACAAAATAGATGGCATCATGAGGTGGGAAATTTATGTGGAAATATTGAAGCAACATCTCAAGACATCAGTCAGGAAGTTAAAGCTTGGTTGCAAATTGGTCTTCCAAATGGACAATGACCCCAATCATGCTTCCAAAGTTGTGGGGAAATGGCTTAAGGACAACAAAGTCAAGGTACTGGAGTGGCCATCACAAACCCCTGACCTCAATCCTGTAAAAAAAATTGTGGGCAGAACTGAAAAAGCGTGAGCGAGCAAGGAGGCCTATAAACCTGACTCCGTTACACCAGCTCTGTCAGGAGGAATGGGCCAAAATTCACCCAACTTATTGTGGGATTTAAAGGCAACGCTACCAAATACTAATTGAGTGTATGTAAACTTCTGACTGAGTTTAAATGTATTTGGCTAACTGTAGCTCCGTTGTCCTGGAATTCTCTCCTGAACATTTAAAGATATTGTTTCGTTGGTGGAGTTTAAACACTTGATATATCATAGAAATATCATATAATTGTCTTTAGGACAGCTGTTTTTAGTCAAGACTTTTGTGTTTTTAACATAATACGTAATTGTTGTACTGTATGTGTGTTTATAGTTTTGTTTAATGTTGTGTTCATTTATGTAAGTTGTTTTGTCTTGAATGTTGTTCCCCCTTCTGCTATCGGACCAGGTCTCTCTTGTAAAAGAGATGCTATATCAATGAGAAAAACCTGTATAAATAAAGATTAAATAAATAAATCAAATAAAGTGGTCCTATGGACGGATACTCCAATCTCCACTGTGGAGCTTTGCAGCTCCTTCAGGGTTATCTTTGGTCTCTTTGTTGCCTCTCTGATTAATGCCCTCCTTGCCTGGTCCGTGAGTTTTGGTGGACGACCCTCTCTTGGCAGGTTTGTTGCGGTGCCATATTCTTTCCATTTTTTAATAATGGATTTAATGGTGCTCTGTGGGATGTTCAAAGTTTCTGATATTTTTTTTATAACCCAACTCTGATCTGTACTTCTCCACAAATTTGTCCCTGACCTGTTTGGAGCGCTCCTTGGTCTTCATGGTGCTGCTTGCTTGGTGGTGTTGCAGACTCTGGGGCCTTTCAGAACAGGTGGATATATACTGACATCATGTGACAGATCATGTGACACTTAGATTGCACTCAGGTGGAATTTATTTAACTAATTATGTGACTTCTGAAGGTAATTGGTTGCACCAGATCTTATTTAGGGGCTTCATAGCAAAGGGGGTGAATATATATGCACAAACCACATTTCTGTTTTAGAACAAGTTATTTTTTAATTTCACATCACCAATTTGGACTATTTTGTGTATGTCCATTACATGAAATTTAAATAAAAATCTATTTAAATGACAGGTTGTAATGCGACAAAAATAGAAAAAACTTCGCAAGGCACTGTAGATGCTAGCCATGTTCAATAATAAACTGCACTCTGGCTATCTGTCCATAGTCTTTTTTTTGTTGACAAGAACTGATTTCGATATCTCTTCTGTGCTTTGCTCATTGAGTGTCAGAGGTTAGCAATGGGCCAAAGCATGTGCTGCTTAAGGGGGCAGAGAGACAGATCCCCTCCAGGACTGACTCACAGACACCTGGCATCAGTGGAACTATGCTTAACGTGAGTCTTTGACAACACACAATCTCCTCAGTATGTCACTCCCATGCTGTACCTCAGAAGGAAACAGAATATGATAAAGATCAAAACAGTCCTGCAACAAAAAAAATGTACATTCTGCGTCAATGGCTGAGATCACATCTCAACCAGAAAAAAAACGATGGAAAAGTCTTGTATGTTTGTATTGTCTTTAATACATCTTATTCAGTCAATGTCCATTTTTGTTTCCGGTCTTCATAAAATGACATATCCACAATGTGAAATCAGTGAAAAGCAAGTGAAAAACAAGTGAAAAGCAAGATGACTGTAGCGGTAAAGAATTGCAGTGGTGGTGGTTGTGTAGGAAGGCCTAATGTTTGGGGGAACGTAAGTGATATAAATTACTTTTCACATCCCACGGCAAGGCAATCCATTCTAGGGGAACAGGTATCGGGGCTGTGGATTATTAATCATTACTCTACATCAGCTGGCACATCAGTTCATTCCAGTTTGACTCAAGCCTCTTTTTCAGGCACCGAGTGCTTTCAACTCGTCCAAATCCACTAGGCTTCTTCTCTCAAAGCTCCTCCTCTCATATGTTGACAGATCCTGTCATGTCAACCCATCTCTGCACAAATACTGCAGATGAGATGCGGTGGTTTTCTGACACCTGACTGACACGCAACTGCTATCCAACATTTCCCACGGGATCAGTGAAAACAAACAGAAAAAGAAAACATATCAAAGAGCAAAAACTAATTATTCTAAAAAGGCTATTTGAGGATAGAAAGACGGCCTATATGGCCTACCACAAACATCAGTTCTAAAAGTCCTAATTAAGGGTGAATTCTACCATCTTGGTAGTTTGAGGATGTTTTTTCCCCCCCATCTTTGTATCCCTGGGGACCAGAGTGTTCAAGGCTGTCTTTTAGCACCCTGCTGAACCTTAAAGAGCGCCAACGCTTCAACAGTCTGACTTGATCGGAGGTGAAAGATGCTCAATATGTTCCATATCATGAGTAAAAGCAGAAGTGGCGGACTTCATTTGGTCAAAAGGCTTAATCAATAAGACACATTCCATCATTATGCTATCCCCTTCTACATCATTCATTCAACTGAAAGAACCTAACACTAGATTGGATTAGACTTCAATTAAACAGCCCCATTAAGGAAATACACTTATTGCACGGCCAGTTGCTATGAGACTCTCTTTATGCCGGCAGATTTACCTACAGGGATATCTTACTTGAGAAGATGCACTGTATCTCCTCTCAAGGTACTAATTAAGGTATTGGTATAATCGGTAGTCTATTTTAAGAAGGTCAGTATCATACAGCTATGAACATTACGAACTGAACCACATGTAGAAAATGTAATGTATTGAGCAGCCAGATAAATGTTATATTAATACATGCATTGAGACAATGTCACTGAAGAGAATGAACACCACAACCGATTAATATTACCTGTAATCAAGGTCTCAGCTTTAAGGCTATGTTAATCAATCGTCTCTGAATTTAGCTAGGTAAAAGATAATATCACTTTGTAACAACTTGAATACTCAAATGACTGAATTTGCGACGGGTTATTTGTGTGAGTGATGTAAAGTGGAAGGGCGTGAAGTTGGCCGTCTGTGGGCTGTGTTTCACTGGTATTTCATAGTTGTCGTTTCCTCGCCCCATCAGTAGGCTCCTGTTGATGCGCTTCATAAGATGCCCAAACATTCTCAGGAGTGGAGTCGGTCCGGAAAACACAACTGATGTAATACATTGTTTATCCCGTTTGACGTGTGTCTGGAGAATGAAAATGAGATAAGAAAAGATGTCTCATTTGATCCACAAGGGAGAGATCTCTATCACAAACAGTACAGTACTGTACTGTGAAAACATTGGGCCAATAGTGGGTATTTACAACAGTGACATTTACAAAAAATTCCACCTGTTATTTTCCAGAGGGTATAAAACATGAAAGGGAGAATAACGTGTAAAATAAATATTTGGGCATGAGGGATGAGATCTTAAGATAAATTGTAATAGGTTCTTGCCCTTAGCATCTCAAATAACACGTGGGCATACCATTTTGATAGACAAATCTATCACGCCTGCTCCCGCTCCCCTTCCCTGGCGTTCGAGGGTGCCAGGCTACCCGCCTTCACACGCATCTGTCACCACCATTACACGCAGCAGCGCTCATTGGACTCATCTGGACTCCTTCACGTGGTGTTCCCTGTGTCTGCGCTCATTGGACTCATCTGGACTCCTT
Source organism: Oncorhynchus mykiss (assembly GCF_057628025.1). NCBI lineage: Eukaryota > Metazoa > Chordata > Actinopteri > Salmoniformes > Salmonidae > Oncorhynchus > Oncorhynchus mykiss. Next base: position 16,567,167 of record NC_143041.1, on the reverse strand, counting down.
CACGTGGTGTTCCCTGTGTCCGCGCTCATTGGACTCATCTGGACTCCTTCACGTGGTGTTCCCTGTGTCCGCGCTCATTGGACTCATCTGGACTCCTTCACGTGGTGTTCCCTGTATCCGCGCTCATTGGACTCATCTGGACTCCTTCACGTGGTGTTCCCTGTGTCCGCGTTCATTGGACTCATCTGGACTCCTTCACGTGGTGTTCCCTGTGTCCGCGTTCATTGGACTCATCTGGACTCCTTCACGTGGTGTTCCCTGTGTCCGCGTTCATTGGACTCATCTGGACTCCTTCACGTGGTGTTCCCTGTGTCCGCGCTCATTGGACTCATCTGGACTCCTTCACGTGGTGTTCCCTGTGTCCGCGCTCATTGGACTCATCTGGACTCCTTCACGTGGTGTTCCCTGTGTCCGCGTTCATTGGACTCATCTGGACTCCTTCACGTGGTGTTCCCTGTGTCCGCGCTCATTGGACTCATCTGGACTCCTTCACGTGGTGTTCCCTGTATCCGCGCTCATTGGACTCATCTGGACTCCTTCACGTGGTGTTCCCTGTGTCCGCGCTCATTGTTGTTATGTGTTCCTGTTCTGTTTCATGTCCGTCACTTATTAAACCTTCACTCCCTGTACCTGCTTCTCCTGCGTTGATCCTTTCAGAATGCGTACACCATTGCAAGAAGCATCAGGGAGGTTTAAGGGGTTTTGTTTTGTTGGTGACGTCGGACCCGGGGGTGCCTTAGCTGGTTCGTCGGGCTGTCATGCCCTAGCTAGTTCGTGAGGTTTCCTTGCCCCGGTTGGCTCGGCAGGTTCCCATCCCACGCCATGCTTCCGCTGGCCCATGGGGTTTCTATGCTGCAGCGGAATCGTCAGGTTGTCACACCTCCGCCTGCCCGTCCGGCTCGCGCCCCTAAAGGGGGGGGGGGGTACAGTCATGCCTTCTCTCATTCCTCCTCGCGGGCGCCAGGCTGCCTGTCTTTACAAGCACCTGTCACCATCATTACTCGCAGCAGCGCTCATTGGACTCATCTGGACTCATCTGGCCTCCTTCACGTGGTTGATTGCCCCTCTACAACTGTCTGTTCCTCGGTGGTTTTCCCTGTGTCCGTACTAATTGTTATTGCGTTCCTCTCCAGATGCTGTTCCTGTTCTGTTTCGTGTCCGTCAGTTATTAAACGTTAACTCCCTTTACCTGCTTCTCATCTCCTGCGTCGATCCTTTCAACATCAAAAATCCATTCAACCCCAAAACAGGAAGAAAAAAAATAAGTGAAACGGGAGTAAATGGAAAGTGCACACACCTGTCGCTGTGCTGGGCTAATTGGCATTATTTTCTTTGGCATTAAAGAAAACATGTGGAAGCAAAATGGCTCAGGGGCCCTTTAGACCTCAGACATTTTTTTAGTTTTTTACTTAAGACTTGTAAAAGCTACATTAGGCTGTTTCCTCCAAAACAGACTCGAGGTTAATGTAATCCAGTGTTCTCAGATGAATTAAGAGATGTCAGAAGTAATACAAGTTTTTAGCACTAACGAACCTCTGCTGGAGGAATTTTCCAGTGATATCTCAACAGAGAGTACAGTCGAGAAATTATAGTTTGTTCAAGAAAGTGAATTGCAAGCTGCATAGTATCAAGAGACTCCTACTTTGTTGAATTGTGTATACAATATTCATGAAAACACTGAGGCCGGATGTTTAATCAATATTCAACTATGATGGAAAACATGAACATCTACTGGATGAGATATTTATCATAATGCCGTATCTCATCAAATAAAGAATGCTAAGATGTGCCAAGCAGTCCTTGTGTCCAATTTATAGTAGTAACCACTGCATATTCTGTTCTCTGAAGGCAGTGCTAGCCCAGCCATTTGGAGTGAGAGTGGTGTAATAACAAAAAGAGGTAAGAGAAATGATCGCAACGTACAACTTTGTTTGACAGCATAGAAGACGGAAAATGAATACTAGAGGCAGAAATTCAATTAAAGTCCACAGGCAGTGATCTGAGGTCACCATACATTTCATCTAATCTGGGAAGGGTTGAGCTGTGTGCTATGTGACTGGACAATGGAGGCATATGGATAGGAATTTCCACACTATTGTTGTTCTAATATATTACAGGGTCTACTTTGTTAAACCACCAAAATAAAATGTTGTTTCATGGATGTGGTATGACGAAATGAATTAGACAAGTTAGATTGTGCATCTTATTTTTGCACTCCTCTGTAGATTCTGTTTCACTCTAAAAATCCCCCGTCATTGGTGTCCCAAGAGGTGTGCGGGTGTATTCGGTCTGTATTGTTGACATGCTATCTTTTCGGCACCATTATGGGATGATAGTCATGAAATTAGCTTTCATACTGGTATCTCGGATGCTCTGAGCTGATCTGTGGTTCACCCCTATACTTTAGTCATTTAGTTGATGCTCTCATCCAGAGCCATTTACAGTAGTGGGTGCATACATATTCATACTTCTTTTTTCTTCCATACTGGTCCCCCGTGGGAAACAAACCCACAACCCTGGCGTTGCAAGTGCCAACCTCTACCAACCTAGCCACACGGGACCTACTCAGTATGCTTTACTGAAAAGTAAACAAAGAGCAAAAAATGTGGTCCCCGTAGCAATTTAAAAAAAAATATTTTATGGATTAGATTAGCATAAAATGCTACAGCAATCCCTCCAGAGTGCAACACTCAACGTCAAAACGTGGCAATGCCCCACTACCTGACATATGAGCTTCTGCACTGAATGTAGGCTCTGATTTGAATATCAACCCTATCCAAACACAGTGTAACTGGGCAGGTAGTTCTGATAGGAGTTTGAAGGGCAGCAAATATCAAATATCAAACCCAAAGGCAAAAGGATGGACACAGGGGTAAAATGTATTGTTTATTTGGAACTGATAAAATGACTTATATCCTAGGTAATCTGATAAAGAAAATACGAAGGTAACCCTCAGCTGAGTGAGAAAGGTCAGGGCGTCTCTGTCTGCACAGGCCACTGTCTGTCTGCACAGTATTCTGATTCTGCCAGGCCAAATGTGCCTGGAATATGCTAGGTAAATGGCACTGGCAAAAGTTGAGTTGAGAGTTGTAAGTGATTGACACAGGAATTGCGTAATACAGCTAAAGTGCCCCCTGAGATGGACAATTTGCAAAAGTAGTTCTGAGCAAAGAGAGAGGCACGTGGTACATGAAGGAAGGGGTCTGTGGGATAGGGGGGTCTCTTCCCCTTCTGCTCAGCACATCCCATGCAGCTCTCAAATACACAGGGTCAGGGTGATATTTTCACTGTGCAGACACACAACAGGTGTCCCAAAAATACCAAGTACATCATTGCTCTGGTCTTTTGGGGGGGGAGAAATTAATCTCCCAGTCTGATAATCGTTAACCTGAACATTTATGGGCCGTTTGAACATTACCCAGAGATATCCCCCTTCTCAGCGTGATATCAAAATTGTATCCGGGGTAACTTATTAAATGGTTGTGAGAGACTGGTGCAATTACAGCTTCAGAGGAGCCCGCTGTGCCAGACAATTTTTCTCTGGAAATCCAGTCCCTGCTCAGTGCTAACCAACAAAGGCAATAGGACTAATTTCATATAAGTTAATGGAACTCAATTTGAATTTCTTAATGCTAAAACTACAATTTTGAAATGTAAAATGACACTTGAAAGGAAATTGTCGTTAAGGAAAAGGGAAGAAGTTGAAGTGTTTGAAAAGACAGGGGATTGCATAAATGTGAAAATACACTCTTCTCCATCACACACTATATTTAGTGATTGCAACTCTAAAAGTAGTGGTAAGGGCCCTGAAAATATCCTCAAATATCTATCCCAATAACATACATAAAAACAAAATTGGTATTTTAATGTCCCATATAGTTTTTTTCTGATAAAGATCTATAAAACCCTGACTGTGCCTCCACTGTATCCACAATCCTTTTTAAACTGTATGCATTTTGCACCTCAACTACCTCTTAATGTTCTGACCAGACCTAAACAGCAATAGGGACCTAAACAACAATATAACAAAATGCCAATGTTTGACTCTACCAAGGGCTGGTTTTACTTGAAGTCTTCAAAGCTCAACAGTGTGTATGAATCTGTTCTTGGGTTGTCCTTCTTTCTGGTCCAAAAATAAAATGACTCAAGAACCACCTGCAGTGGTGCGGATCAATTCTCCACTGTTGGGATTGTGAACATCAGTAATCCCAAGGCGAAGCATCAAGTTAAGATTTTGATTGGATAATACTGACTGACTGGTTGCCTGGGCATGTTTTTAGAATGTGAATAATATCTGGAACTGACGGGATTGTAGTGCAATATTGAACCTGGGATCTCACGCAAAGTATCCACTCACCTTGCCTCAAGAGCAGCATCAACATCAGAACATTTAGCCAATCTACATGGCGCAGAACTGAGCATATTTTAGAAAAAAACGTGTTTATTCTCCAACCACGGCCAAATGCTTCCTCTTGGGAACATGAATTGGTGTGAGGCCAGGCCATGTACTGAGCATTCAATGTATCCCCTTTAAGGCACCACAGGCTGAAATTACATTTTTCCTTCTACCCATCAATTTAGAGATTATTATTTTTTTGTCCATTAATATTAATAATAATAATGATTTTGAACCATTTTAAAATGGATATACATAAATAATTGTGAAGCTCACTACATTAAATGATGCATCATTTAAAAGCTAATTTCATAGAGAATGTTACAAACGGCACAATTTTTTTGTAACTTACTTTGAAGACATAGATGGTGATTTGGTCTAAATACTGTAGGCATTTGGCGTTTGGTAGTCTAAATTCAGTGTACATTAATTTCCATTTCCCAAAAGTCAGACTCTTCTCACACGCCGACTCATTTTTCTCAGCTTCAGAAGTATCTCCACTCGCCAAATTAGGTGTGGTTATCCTTAGAAATGTTCTCCAGACTTTGTTGATATGTTTATGTATCAAATCAATGCTAGTTTCTAATATCTAATTAGAAAGGTTCATGCAGGTGACTGACTGATCGTGTATAGAGGTATCCTCACAATCACTGTTTCTCAACTTGGCGGTATGCCCAGAATATCAATTTCAAGGTCTCAACTTGGAGAGAGAGAGAGCCTCGTGAGGTATTGGTCAGTCACATGTGCGAGCCATCGGTAGTGATGAATTAATTATGCTAAATCATGCAAATATAATGTATAGCCATTGTGGCAGTCAGCAGGGAGAGGTGAGGGGAATGGTAATTGAGGAGAAATATATTGCAGGTTGCTGGCTCCACTCCCAAGCCCTATATGGACTTCCTGCCCCAACAAGGCAAGACTGAATCGTTAAGCCTGGGAGTGCTTGGGGATAAAGGAGAAAGCAGCCTGCACAAAGGGGCAGAGGAGGAGCGAACCGAAAGAGTGATGAAGAGCAATACCTGTGTGGTGACCTGGACTGTCGGCTTACCCCCCTTGTGTACCGGACCGGATTGGCTGAGGACCCGAGTGTGAGGAGTACCCCTGGAAAACGGAACAGACAATGAGAACTGCTTGTGGACTGTGAGGTGATTGAGGGCATTCCCCCCTCTTACTTGGTATACCAAAAAACCCTAATAAACGTCCAATTTGCATTCTATTTGTCCTACTGGTGCCTGTTTGTTATTGAACTTGGTGACGTGGAAACTCCACACCCTTGATCTTGCTACACCGTATATAAGACAACTGTTGGAACCGCCCCAACAGGTCTTCTGATAGACCTGATAGTGCAACTTGTTGTAACCTCTCCATTTTGCTGATAATAAAGAGTGCTTCATTTTAAGATTGGCTTCGGGTGTCCCTGGTGTCGAATTTCCCACCGCAATCTGGCGTCATGGACTGGATCAGTGATTCCACCTGTGGAGCATCCCAGTGAAGATCTGTGAGGGAGACACCATTGCCGCATTCCCTAGGGTGAAAGTGGAAAGGAAATTCCCGTCTGATCAGAGTCGACGTACACCCGCCCAGACCAGATTTTTACTGAGAGCTGCCCGTTGGAAAATACCTGCTCTGCGAATGTCTACTGCATTTCAGTAAGTAAGTAAGTAAGTAAGTAAATGAATCGGTATAAGATAAAACAGAAGATAAAGATGTAGAAGAAGGGTACCACTAGTCTACGTGGCTAGAGTGAGGGCAGGGCCCCACGGACAATTTTCTGAAGGCATTTATAAGAGAAGTGTCTGCGTGGTCGGGGAACCACTGAGAATAGCATAAGGTGCTATTCTACAATGTATGGGAAGTGGCAAGACTATAGAGTCTATAGAGACCATAACATTTATGACTGCATAAACTATTGATACTATTGGATAATAAGGGACTGTAGGTGCTGAGGGACTATAGATGCTGTAGGGACCATAGATGCTATACCTATAGGGACTATGGATTCTATTGGGACTATTCATACTGTAGAGACTATGGTAACTATGGAGGAACTGCAGAAGATACATATGTATGCAAAGGAGGTAATGACGAGTGGTATGGGAGATTACTGAGTGTGTGAATGTGGATGAGAGTATTGTGTGCTTGACTAATTAACTGAACAAGGGTTAAGACCCGGTGTGAGTGTGGGATGACGTGTTAAGCTGGATGTTTTTTTTCTAAAGATTTCAACAAAGGGTTTGATTATGGGACAGGGGAATAGTAAGAGTAGGATGGAGGATCCATGCTGAGAACCAAAAGGGCCGTCTAGTGTAATGGCAACAAACAAAAAAATGATAGGGGGGTACTGGACAAAATGGACAGATGGACATTTCCCTGTTGATGGGACACTGAGCACAGAAAGACTGAAGTAAGTGAAAGGCCAACTTGAAAGTAAAGAAAGAAAACACAAGAAGGTTATGGTGAAGTGGGACAATTTCAGAAAGTGGGAGAGAGAAGCAGAAAATGCAAAGGATAAAGTTGTAAGAGGATTGATGGTCAAGCAAGTGGAACTGGAGAAGAAAGAGGACGATGAAAAAAGGAAAAGAAGAAGCCTGGCTGGCTGGCTGGCCTTTCTCTGAGGGGAACCCTTGCATGGGGCCCCCCTTGTATCCGCCACTGCCAAATCCTCCACCAGCACATGGAGATGGTGGCCTCCCACCCCCTCCTAACCCAGGACGGATTGGGCCTGTGCCAGGTGAAGGAGTCATGGGATTAGGAGCTGTTGAAGGCGCTGCAGGTGCTGGAGCTAGAGACAGGAAGCTAACAGCAAAAACAAGGCCCAAAGCGAACCAGCAGAGAAGAACAGAGGAGAGGGAGAGTGAAGAAGAGGAGCTCGAAGAGCTAACAAAAGAACTGGAGAAACGGAAGCAAATTAAGGAGTGCAAGCAATAGAGAAACAAAAAGAAAATGAAGGAGTGCAAGCAGGAGGAATGTAGAAGAAAGTAGCCAAGACAAAGATAAAAGGAGCAGAAGCAAGGACAGCAATGGAGGGCCAGCAGAAGGATAGAAAGAAAACCTTCAGAAAGAAGCTTGAGGGAATGTTTCCAATAACACGCTACCCCAACCCCAAAACAAATGGATAAAACGTAGAATGTTGACAAAATAAAAGCAATAGTGGGCGATCTCATTGACCCAGCCAAGGACGCTGTGAGGTTTGAGGAAGAGGTAAAAGCAATCATCTCAAAGTACAACCCCACCACCAGAAAAATTGAAGAAATACTGCACTAGTGCTTGAAATTTTAATGGAAGGACTATAAACACGTGGGACCGCAATGTACCCGTTGATGGTCGTGGTGATCAGCTGGATGCAGTTTTAACCACAATAAAGGCTGATTTCCTCAAACGCACAGACTGGCAGAAAATCCATTCCACCAAACAGGGAACTGATGAGAAATTGAGTGACTACATGGAAAGAATGGAGACAGTCTTCCTCCAGCACTCAGGTCTGACGGCTGACAAAGACTCATACAGTAGCCTGCTGTGCAATGCTGTGGTGACAGGCCTGAGACAAGATCTGAAGACAGCTGTAACTACAACTTGTATTGCATTGGGAAATGACAGTTGAAGGAAAATGAAATTAAGGACAGAAAGACACTGAAGAAGGCACAGCTGATGTACTACTCTGGAGGAGGAAGAGGACATTGGGGGAAATGGTTGCAACCAAGGAAACCAAGGAGGTAGAGGCCGAGGGGACCCGAGACTGGAGTTGCTGCAACTGTGGGAAGGTAGGGCATCATTCAACACACGGCCCAGTAGGAGAAGCCCAAGGAGAGCGGTCGTCCCCACCTGCAGGCGTGCAGGTGAACAACCCATTGGGAAGAGGTGGCGGACGAGAGGGCTACCAACCATAGGATGAGGCGGAAACAGAAGAGAAAAACAAATGAAGAGAACAATGATGAAGAACCGGGAGAAAACTGTCAAATGCTAAAAAATTGACCACTTTGTCAACCCAAAACCAACCTTATTGATATCTTAGTTAATAAACATACAATTACATTTTTTGGTGGACACTGGGATCGCGGTCTCAGTGTTGAAAATGTCTGCCCTGTCTGTCTCCCCCCTCATAGAAAACAATGCCCACAGTCAGAGCGTCTGGAATTCCCTCTGAAGAATGTTTGACTTTTCCCCCGGACGTGAAGTAGGGAGAGGGCAAATGGAGACACCGATTCCTGTACTCCTCCACCTGCCCAGTAAATTTACTAGGAAGAGATTTGACGAGTAAAATGAATCTCTGTTGCCTGTACTGAAGAAGGATTATTATTGGGATCGAGAGAAAATGGAGTCTTCCCATGCCTGATGAACTGTTACCATGCTTGGCACCTGAATGATCACCATGTTGAGAGACAGCCGAGAGAGCAATCCCTTTTTTCCCCCGTTGCATGGTAACTGGGAAGTGTCTGAATACTTGCTGCTGCTGTTCCCTCATCTGAAGAGGACCCTGAATACCAACATAGATGGTCAAAAAGAGAAAGAGAGAACCATGAATGGGTATATTCAGAGGAGAAGACTTCGTAGCAGCTGGAGTGTTGTTGACCGATACTCGGATGAGTTTGCATGAAGCCCCTGACTCTGTTCCCCATTGTAGCTTGTCAAAAGCTCCAGGAAAACAATGAAAATATGTGGGTATTTTGGATGAAGAAAGTGATGGAAGCAACTGATTGGGTGGCCTGGGAAGGGGAAGGACAGTGGTCAGCTTCTACAGCAACTTTCTATTCCCCATACTGGGCTACTCCAAGAAAATAACCAATTCCCGTTGAAACCATGTCTGTGGTTTTACAAGATAAATCACACATTAATTGGCTAAAAGATATCCCTGAAGAACTGTGGGCTAAATCAAAGACCGACATTGGACGCATGAAAGGAGCTGCACCTGTTGTGGTAATTCCAAAAAGCACCGACAGACCTTACAAAGCTCAGTACCCTCTTAGCAAGGAAGCCGGAAAGGGTATCATTCCCATTCATAGTGCGTTAGTTGAAAGAGGCGCTCTGGTTCACTCCTCGAATTCACCTTGTAACACACCAATTTTATCTGTCAGGAAACCATCTGGTGATTATCATTTTGTGCAAGACCTTAAGACTAGTAAACAAAGCTGTACATGCTAGAGCACCCCTGGTGCCTAACACTGTTACCATTTTATTCAAGGTGCCTCAGGGTAGTTGTTGTTTTTCAGTAATTGATTTAGCTAATGCTTTCTTTAGCATCCCTGTGGCTGAAGAGTCACAGGACTGGTTCTCATTTACGTTTTGTTGCTCCGGGAGGGAGTACTGGTTCAGTATGTTGACGATTTGTTGGTTTGCTCAAAATCAGAGAAGATATGTCATGAGGTCATTGTTGATTTTTTTGGGCAGAAAATGGTCATAAAGTTTCCGAGTTAAATGCAATTATGCCGGAGCTCTCTTAAATATTTGGGTCATGACATTACTTCTGGGGATCGCGCCCTCTCCAAAGATAGATTAGAGGCCATTAAAGCTTTGCCTAAAACTGTTACCAAGCAGCACATGATGTCCCTGTTAACATTTACACCGATAGCAGGTATGCGTTCGTTGTTGTGCATGATTTTGGAACATTGTGGAAGAAGAGTTTTTAAATTTTTTTACCTCGTCTGGAAAACAGTTTGCGCACAGTAACCTTATTTTGTCTCTCTTACAGTCTGTCCCTCCTTCGTTTCTATAGTCAAGTACTTTCTTCCTCTAACGTCAACATTCCTCTGGGGAACGCTAAAGCTAACCGTGCAGCTAAATTAGCTGCTTCCTCTTCTGTTTCCCCCCCCCTCCTACAGATGGCAGCAATTCCAGCTCCCACCAACCCTTTCTCTGTTTAGGACATGGTTGCTTTGCAGGCAACGGTTGATAAGTCAGAGAGACGCAAGTGGGCTGGGTGTTGTTTGGTAAGATGCATCGGGTGTATGGCTGGATGAGAGGAGCAGACCAGCCACGCCCCGTTGTACTTTCCATTTCCTTGCTAAGTTGTCACATGGTCAGGATCATGTGTGCAAAGCAGGGAGGGTGGATCTTGTAAATAAATATTGGTGTACAGTAGGTTTTACTGTGTTTGCAGAAAATGTCTGATTTGCATGACATTCCAGTATCCACAGCGTCCCATTCAAGGCCTGAAGGACCTTTTGAGCACTTAATGATGGACTTCATTGAGTTGACCCCTTGAGAGGGGAACAAGTATTGTTTGGTGGTTGTTGATATGTTTTCTAAATGGATTGAAGCAATCCCTTGCAGGAGTGCCACAGCGGTTGCTGTGGTGAAAGAACTCATAAGCGAGATCATACCCAGGTGGGGTCTGCCATCAAAAATCTCTTCCGACAATGGTTGGCATTTTATGAATGAGATTGCCCAGTCCCTGTCAGAGGCTTTGCAGATTGATTTGAGAACACATTGTGCCTATCATCTTCAACTGGGCGGACGATAGAGAGGGCGAACCAATCTATGAAAATGAAATTGGTTAAATTGATTGGTGAAACAAGCCTGACACAGGTGAAGGTGCTTCCATTGGCACTGATGAGTATGAGAGGCAGAGCCCATACAGTCACTGATCTCTCCCCACACAAGGTGATGACTAGCCATACAATGCAAATGACAGATGCACCTTTCGTCCAGAACAGGTTGTCCCCGCAAGGAATGGAGAAAGACATGGTTGAGTATTGTGTCACCCTTAACAGTGTTCTCAGGACTCTCTTTCCTCGAGTGAAAGCGTCTTTGCCGAACTTGTGGAGGTGGAGCTGAGCACTGTTTGAGCCCAGCTGATTCCGTGGAAGTCGAAGACTTCAGGGGAAAGCGTTGGAAGGACCCCCGTGGGAGAGGCTCGCACCAAGTTCTTCTGACCACCCCCACCGCGGTGAAGGTTGCTGAGAGACATACCTGGATCCACGTGTCGCACTGCAGACGAGTTCCTGATCCAGGAGAAGATGGGGCTTCGCCAATTCCGGGGGTGCAGCGTGGCCCTCCTCTGCATTAGCACAGGAGTTCTAATTAGAACAGCAGGTTGTCCTCTTGTTGGAAACCTGACAGAGGGTGAGATAAGTCCCGAGCCAAAGGGGCCAATTCCGGTCCAGAGTAGTGGCCCAGAAGTGTATGATCATCGGAGAAGGAGAGCCCTACTGGGCCCTCATAACCATGAGGAAAATCTGTTCCTCTCTAGAGCAGAAATGGTTGCCAATCTTACATCTGGACAAAAAAAAGTGTTGGGTGTGTGGGTTGGGGCCAGTTAAGGTAGGAGCAGGTTTACTACTTGTGGGAGTTCTCTTAGGGGTAAATCTGACTATACAAATGGACTTAATGTTCCTGGAAGTGATGCCACGTGACCCTGACCCCATGACGTTTTCTGCATTATTTAACCACATAGGCCCACCATCGTTTGCTAGGCCAGACAATACTTCACTCCCACCCATCTCAGTAGCAGGGGTGATGACAACCCCTTGGTGTATTAGAGGAGAAGGAAGTAATCATTTGGGTGAACTACAATGTAATTGTACAACGGGTCCAATACCTGTAAATTAACTGTTAACAATGCCGACACTGGGGAACCTGGTAATGTAAACTTATGGCATTTCAGTCTATAATGTTCTTATCTCTTTAAGGGAAGCCCCAAATGGCACCTATTGGTTGTGTGGAAAAATGTCTTACTATAGCCTGGCCCTGAACTGGGGAGGTAGTTGCACTGTTGGGTTTGTGGTAACAGCTATGAGAACCGTTCCAAACAATGATAAGAGTCTGAAGGCTCTGTTTAGAGACTACAAACCTTCTGGAATGAAGAGAGATAAGAAGTCTCTGGCTGACATCACTCCCACCAGGTTCTTTGGTGTGTTTTTTCCGGGGTATGGAGATGCATGCGCCCTAGATCAAATGTGTGATATCTCTAAACCGGTGGAGGAAATTGGCAATGCTACCTGAAATGCCCTGGAACAATTGAATGATGTGTTAATTGGCTCTGCAAAACAGAGAGGCTCTTGACTATATATTGGCAGGTCAAGGGGGCACTTGTACAATAATTGGAGATGAATGTTGCACTTTTCCCCCAGATTGGTAATCTGTCACCGATCTCGCCGAATACATTGCCACTGTGGCTAAGAACAATTCCCCACAGCCCGGGTGGATGCTTGCAACTTGGTTGAAATCTGTGTTTGGGAGTTGGGGATCCCAGATTGCACAATGGGCTGGAGCGTGTGTTTTTTGCTTAGTCTGTCTAATTGTATTACTAACATGTTGTAAGGTTATTTGTGCCTCCCTAGCTGAGAAGGTTTCGCACGCCATTATGTTTAATGCTCCCCAAGAGGATGGTGAGACTGATGAGCTGCTGATACTGGATGAGCTTCCTTTCCCCCCTGTGGATAAGGACGATGTGTGAGAATTGGGGGTTGTTTATGTTTGACACGTTTAGGAAGGCCCAAGCGGATTTTTTAAATGTTTTGACTCGTCTCAGGAACAGTTGGTGCAGAACAGATGTCGCTGCAACCCGATGGTGGTAAGAACTATGTAAACAATGCTTAAACATTGAGATATTTAATCAACCCTGATATTTAATCAACCCAGTTAACAGATCCCTTGTATGTGTGTATTTTAGATTGAAAAACCCAGAGTAAAGGGCTTGTAAGGATGGAGTGTCTGGTGCAACGTGTTGATTTAATTTACTTTAATATAAATATTTTGATAGAACCTCCTTTTATAGACGCAGTAATCTGATGCTTACATTAACATTTAACAGAAATTATTAGAGTGATTAAAGGAGGGAAAGTGAGGAAAATGTTATGTTTATGTATAAAAGTATCGAATCAATGCTACTTTCTAATAACTCATTAAAAAGGTTCATGCAGGTGACTGACTGATTGTGTATGGAGGAATCGTCACTATCACTGTTTCTCAACTTGGCGGTATTGCTATGGGAACAACCAAGGTATCTCAGTTTCAAGGTCTCAACTTGGAGAGAGAGAGAGCCTCGTGAGGTATTGCTCAGTCGCATGTGCGAAGCACCGGTAGTGATGAATTAATTATGCTAAATCATGCAAATATAACTTGTCTGTGTATAGCAGTATATAAGACAACTGCTGGGACTGCCCCAACAGATAGACCTGTACGGTGTGCAGAGTTTGTTGTAACCTCTCCAGTTTGCTGATAAGAGTGTTACATTTGGTTGAGTTCAACAAATGTGAATTCAATGTGAAATCAACAAAACATTTCATCATGTCATTGGATTTAGCTTAAAAGTGGGGTGAAAAAAATACAAAATGCTCTCATGTTGATGTGTTGACTTATTACAAATCCAATCAGTTTTCCACATTGATTCAATGTCATCACATACATTTTTTGATGTGCAAAATCACACATATTTAATGACAAATCCTCATTTGCATATTTCAATAAAATATTTCTGAAAAAGAGTCATGCAAAAAAGTATTATATTTGTGCCTACATGTAACGGCTTTCCTCTTCCTCTTCTGAGGAGGAGTAGCAAGGATCGGACCAATACGCAGCGTGGTAAGTGTCCATGATACTTTAATAAGAACTGAACACGACTCAATACAAAAATAACAACGTGAATGGAATCGAAAACCGAAACAGTCCTGAATGGTGACACAAACAACAAAACAGGAAACAATCACCCACGAAACACAGGTGGGAAAAGGCTACCTAAGTATGATTCTCAATCAGAGACAACTAACGACACCTGCCTCTGATTGAGAACCATACCAGGCCAAACACAAAACACAACATAGAAAAACGAACATAGACAACCCACCCAACTCACGCCCTGACCATACTAAAACAAAGACATAACAAAAGAACTAAGGTCAGAACGTCACACTACATTTAACTGGTAAATGTTGATTGTGGTATGATTAAGGGGGGGGGGGGGGGGGATTACCCCAAGAGGGTGTGGTGCCTGGCCTTAACTGTTATAAAAGACAGCTCCCTAATAAGAAGCCTGTTCTGATGGCTGAATAATTATTTGAAGAAGTAAGGCATCTTTGTGGGATAGATCTGTTCACAGCAGACAGAGCATGATAAAAACCCTTATTTTACCCACCGGAGATGTGAGAGGCATTTAAATATGTCTCTGTTGACCGCCACTGCTGCGTCTTCCTCCCTCCATCCTCCCTCCATCCCTCACCACTTGTTCTTATTAGGAAACTGTCTTTTGTGCTTAAGTACTTACCATACTAAATGACCCATAGCACCAGGGAGGTCAGAACCGGTGAATGCATGTGTCTCACAATATTATTCAGGATAATAATGAGGTAGTTATTTCTTTACTGGTACAGAACTCTCATTCAAATGTTCAGAATGTCAATTCTATTAATGATGTTATAACTAGGCCTATACCAATATCTCTTGGAAGATTCTTCCTCATAGGGCTCAAGTCCAACCCATAATAAAAGCATCGCAAACATGCTGAATGGGTGATGTGTCCCGTGAGTATGCAGGCCATGGAAGAACTGGGACATTTTCAGCATCCAGGAATTGTGCACAGATCCTCGCGACATGGGGCCATGCTGAAACATGAGGTGTTGGCGGTGGATGAATGGCACAACAATGGGCCTCAGGATCTCATCTCGGTATCTCTCTGTATTAAAATTCCCATCGATAAAATGCAATTGTGTTTGTTGTTTGTAGCTTATGCCTGTCCATATCATAACCCCACCGCCACGTGGACATCAGCCACGCCATACACGTGCTCTGTGCTTGTGATGCCGGTTCGACGTACTGCCAAATGATCTAAAATGACATGGAGGTGGCTTATGTTATATCAATTAACATCAATTCTCTGGCAACAGCTCTGATGGACATTCCTGCAGTCAGCATGCCAATTGCACACACCCTCAAAACTTGAGACATCTGTGGCATTGTGTTGTGTGACAAAACTACACATTTTAGAGTGGCTTTTTATTGTCCCCAACACAAGGTGCACCTGTGTAATGATAATACAGTCTAATCAGCTTCTTGATATGCCACACCGATCGGGTGGATGGATTATCTTGGCAAAGGAGAACTGCTCGCTAATAGGGATGTAAACAAATTTGTGCACAACATTTTTGAGAAATAAGCTTTTTGTGCACATGGAACATTTCTGGGATCTTTTATTTCAGCTCATCAAACATGGGACCAACACTTTACATGTTGCATTTATATTTGTTTTCAGTGTAGTTACGCAAGAGGTCTGAACCTCTCGATGAGGTTACTAGGTGTTAGGTTAAGATTACTACATTAACCCCTTCCTTTGGGAGAGCATGTCCCCACACTTCTCTATACCAAGTCTCTCACGCATATACGCTTCTCCGATGGCCTCACAGGCGCCATCCCACTTCTGACACCAAGGTACTGAATGTGGGGGTAGGCTCGACTGGGACTCGAGGGCAACACCTTAAGCGCTGCACCAAGAGGTCCGATCCCTTCGAAGAGTTTGCTACGTGTTGGTTTAAGGTCGCTACAATTGTGTAACCGGTGTCACTGTGCTACTAACAGCTTCGCTTCCTCCAAAGTCCCTGTCGCCTTACTGGCCTCGAACCAATAGGTGACCTGGCCTGGCAAACAGACCAGATGTCATAAAAATGTGTCTCCAGCATCAGATTTTGTGTCACGATGACAACAATATTCATGATAGATGGATGAACATATTATTAGTAGTATTATTCTATTATCAATGCCTCTATTGTTACTTTAAATGACCATAAAACAACTGATTGCAATTTAGGTTGAAAATGCAACAAAACTTTTTTTTAACAGGGTAAAATAAAAATGACGTGTTTTAATGAGGATTTTAAAAAATCCTGAGATTCACACAATTCATATGAGGATGATTCCTTTTTACAGAGAATGACACCAATTTCTTATGAGGATGAGACATGTGACGAGTGCGCTGAGAGTCGGGAAGCAAGTTCAGGTAGTGAGTGTTTTAATAAACTAAAAAAATAAACTAAACTAACTAAAAAGAAACGTCCTCCCACTGTCAACTGTGTTTATTTTCAGCAAACTTAACATCTGTAAATATTTGTATGAATATAACAAGATTCAACAACTGAGACATAAACTGAACAAGTTCCACAGACATGTGACTAACATAAATTGAATAATGTGTCCCTGAACAAAGGGGGGGATCAAAATCATAAGTAACAGTCAGTATCTGGTGTGGCCACCAGCTGCATTAAGTACTGAGGTGCATGGCCTCCTCATGGACTGTACCAGATTTTCCTGTTCTTGCTGTGAGATGTTACCCCACTCTTCCACCAAGTCACCTGCAAGTTCCAGGACATTTCTGGGGGAAATGGCCCTAGCCCTCACCCTCCGATCCAACAGGTTCCAGACGTGCTCAATGGTATTGAGATCTGGGCTCTTCGCTGGCCGTGGCAGAATACTGACATTCCTGTCTCGCACAGAACGAGCAGTATGGCTGATGGCATTGTCATGCTGGAGAGTCATGTCAGGATGAGCCTGCAGGAAGGGTACCACATGAGGGGGGAGGATGTCTTCCCTCTAACGCAAGATTGCTTGCAATGACAACAAGCTCAGTCCGATGATGCTGTGACACACCGCCCCAGACCATGACGGACCCTCCACCTCCAAATCGATCCCGCTCCAGAGTACAGGCCTCGGTGTAACGCTCATTCCTTCGACGATAAACGCGAATCCGACCATCACTCCTGGTGAGACAAAACCGCGACTCGTCAGTGAAGAGCACTTTTTGCCAATCCTGTCTGGTCCAGCAACGGTGGGTTTGTGCCCATAGGCGACATTGTTGCCGGTGATGTCTGGTGAGGACCTGCCTCACAACAGGCCTACAAGCCCTCAGTCCAGCCTCTCTCAGCCTATTGCGGACAGTCTGAGCACTGATCGAGGGATTGTGCGTTCCTGGTGTTGTTGTTGCCATCCTGTACCTGTCCCGCAGGTGTGATGTTCGGATGTACCGACCCTGTGCAGGTGTTGTTACACGTGGTCTGCCACTGCGAGGATGATCAGCTGTCCGTCTGTAGCGCTGTCTTAGGCGTCTCACAGTACGGACATTGCAATTCATTGCGCTGGCCACATCTGCAGTCCTCATGCCTCCTTGCAGCATGCCTAAGGCACGTTCACGCAGATGAGCAGGGATCCTGGGCATCATTCTTTTGGTGTTTCTCAGAGTCAGTAGAAAGGCCTCTTTAATGTCCTACATTTTCATAACTGTGACCTTAATTGCATACCGTCTGTAAGCTGTTAGTGTCTTAACGACAGTTCCACCGGTACATGTTCATTAATTGTTTATGGTTCATTGAACAAGCATGGGAAACAGTGTTTAAACCCTTTACAATGAAGATCTATGAAGTTATTTGGCTTTTTACGAATGATCTTTGATCCTGAAAAAGGGACGTTTTTTTTTTTTCCTGAGTTTAGTAAGTTTTCTTAAAACAAAAACAAAAAAGGTTTTTTACATTTTTTTATTGTTGATACATTTTCATGCATTTTCAGTCTAAATTGCAATCAATCAAGTCAGTGGTGAAGAACAGGCAATTGACAGTTGTTTCATGGTCACTTATATAAAAAATATAGCCATTGATTCTAGAATATAATAATAATAAGTCCATCAATTTAACAACTAATCTATCAATAATGATAAATATTGTTATCAACTCTTACTGAGATCGACTCAAGTCCTTGTGAGTGCGACTCAACTCCTGCGGACTAAACTCTAACTGTGACTGACTCAACTCCTTGTGAGATCGACTCAGCTCTTGCTGAGACGGACTAGACTCTTCCTGAAACCAGTCTGACACAATGCCCTGCTGACTCAACTCCTACTGTGAGCGTCCTAATATGGACACTGTACATCTTTTAAAAAAGAGCACTTGAGGTGTGAATTAAGACGTTAGCTCATTCACAGTCTAAAGATGTAGCCACGAGACACTTTGCCATTTGGATTGATTCTATGATGGAATGACGGGACTGGTCGCCAATGAGGTGGACTGGTGCCTGATGCATCACTGGTTGGCTTCAGAGCCACTGATGAAGTCATTAGGTCATGTCAGAAGACGCAATGGAGGATGACATGTAGGGTTCAGGAGGTCCATCTGCCAGTTGAGGTGACCTCTCCCCTCTGAGACACTGTGGGGCTCTCAGCTTGCTGTCACATGGTACAGTAGCTGCCATTGGTTCGATCGTAAACTATCTCAATCAGGATTACGTTGAAATACATAGATTTTGCGGGTCAGGAGGTCACACTCCTTTTGGAAGACGCATTGCTGGTTCCAGACTCGGATTGCACTGGTGCCAGATGTACGGCTAGTTGGCTTCAAAGTCACTGACGATGTTATTAGGTCATGGGACAACTTGAGTGCAGGATTATGGAGGTTGTCATGTCAGGTGCAGGATTTCCATCTTCCAGTCAAGAAGCTCTCCACAGACAACTGAGACACTGTAGGCCACTCAAAGTTTGCTGTCTGATTCTACAGTAGCTGACATGACTATTGGTGTGATCCTCCTACCTCAACTATCTCAACCGGACACAATGGTTTAGCCCACATATCAAGTGTTGAGAATGCCAGATTCTTCAGTTTTAACTCAAGTTGTCCCAGTTTGCCACTGCTGTTCTTATAACTAAATAACAACAAAAAGAGGAGTGCTGGTAAAAAAAAATACTTGATCCTGCCCTGTCACCCGCTGACAAATGTTTCCCAGGGCAAGCATTTCAACATTCTATCAATACCACCTTTTAATTATTCATTGTGTATAGGTGTTCAGTTTGCATTATCACAAAAGGTGTTACATTGATGACTAAATACTGGAGCCTGATCAATCACAGAAATGTAAGATCTCTCTCAGGGGGAGGCTGGCTAATTTGAAAAGCAAGTGAGATGTGGCAAAGTTCAACAGACTATGGGGCTTTAAAAATGCGTAAGCTTAACAAATTTCCCCAACATCTGCCCAATGAATCATTCCTCAGATTTGTGCTACCTTTGAACCAACACCAGCCCCATGTCTCGTATTCTCTCCTCTCTTCTGTACTGCAGTAATGCTGTAGGTACTGTGTTTCACTGCAGAGCTACAGACCTCTACATTTCAGGGTTGTTAACCTTCGATTGTTTCTTGTTTCACCCACACTGTTATTTTCTACCTACTGCAGATTGTTTACTATTGACGACAAACTGCTATTGAATTCGGCAAACAAAGCTACAGTAAAGTGTGTACTTCAGCATTAAAGGTCAAATCAAATTGTTTTGGATAAAATATGTTGGGCTCCGCTGTTCAGCGTGCTATTCATTGATCACCCCAGTGCTTTCCTTTGAAAGACTTGCTCGGGGAACACATCATTGTGCCTAAGGTTTTCATGCTGAGACGTGGGAGGCCATTTTAATGATACGAGAGCGTCAGTAGATATAGAATCACCCAAGAAGCAAGCCACCTCTGTGAACAACCATTCCATCTGAGGAATTTGATTCATCCTCTCTGAGGCATCATGGTGCTCTCAAAAACAAGACGGCAGACGGACAAAACTGACATTTGCTAGCATGCACACACATCCGTGGACCATGCCATTATGTCGTCCTGCAGGTGGGATTTCAGATACAGAGCTGTTCTGTCCTTAACGATTTACTGTCAAAGTTGGATAAAACCAAAGTTGTGTTTGTTATTGATGTCTGTCAAGAATGACACAATCATTTACTCTGGGTTTCCAAATGCTGAGCAGAATGCCTGGTGTCATTATTGACAGGTGAGCAAACCCTGAAAAGCACCTGTATATCAAGACATCATTTTTAATGACTATCAAATGTGCATAATATTGCTAAGAAAGTCATTTGGAATGGAAGGTCCACTGTAAGTAGCTCATTATTATCATCATCACATGCAACATGTGTTATATTATTTCCGCAAATGCATTAGAGTAAATACATCTTACTATTAGCCTTTATGAGATAATAAAATTAACATTAAAATATACAGTTGAAGTCGGAAGTTTAAGCCAAATACATTTAAACTCAGTTTTTCACAATTCCTGACATTTAATCCTAGTAAAAATTCCCTGTCTTAGGTCACAGTTAGGATCACAACTTTATTTGAAGAATGTGAAATGTCAGAATAATAGAAGAGAGAATGATTTATTTCAGCTTTTATTTCTTTCATCACATTCCAAGTGGGTCAGACGTTTACATACACTCAATTAGTATTTGGTCGAATTGCCTTTAAATTGTTTAACTTGGGTCAAACACTTCAGGTAGCTTTCTATAAGCTTCCCACAATAAGTTGGGTGAATTTTGGCCCATTCCTCCTGACAGAGCTGGTGTAACGGAGTCAGGTTTGTAGGCCTCCCTGCTCGCACACGCTTTTTCAGTTCTGCCAACAAATTTTCGATAGGAGTGAGGTCAGGGCTTTGTTGTTGTCCTTAAGCCATTTTGCCACAACTTTGGAAGTATGCTTGGGGTCATTGTCCATTTGGAAGACCCGTTTGCGACCAAGCTTTAACTTCTTGACTGATGTCTTGAGATGTTGCTTCAATATATCCACATCATTTTCTTTCCTTATGATGCCATCTATTTTGTGAAGTGCACCAGTCCCTCCTGCAGCAAAGCACCACCACAACATGATGCTGCCACCCCCGTGCTTCACGGTTGGGATGGTGTTCTTCGGCTTGCAAGTCTACCCCTTTTTCCTCCAAACAGAACAATGGTCATTATTGCCAAACAGTTATATTCTTGTTTCATCAGACCAGAGGACATTTCTCCAAAAAGTATGATCTTTGTCCCCTGGTGCAGTTGCAAACCGTAGCCTGGCATTTTTATGGTGGTTTTGGAGCAGTGGCTTCTTCCTTGCTGAGCGACCTTTCAGGTTATGTCGATATAGGACTCGTTTCACTGTGGATATAGATACTTTTGTACCTGTTTCCTCCAACATCTTCACAAGGTCCTTTGCTGTTGTTCTGGGATTGATTTGCATTTTTCGCACCAAAGTACGCTCATCTCTAGGAGACAGAATGAGTCTCCTTCCTGAGCGGTATGACGGCTGCGTGTTCCCATGGTGTTTATACTTGCATACTATTGTTTATACAGAGGAATGTGGTACCTTCAGGAGTTAGGAAATTGCTCCCAATGATGAATCAGAATTGTGGAGGTCTACAATTATTTTTTCTGAGGTCTTGGCTGATTTATTTTGATTTTTCCATGATGTCAAGCAAAAAGGTACTGAGTTTGAACATAGGCCTCCAATTGACTCAAATTGTGTCAATTTGCTTATCAGACGCTTCTAAAGCAATGACATTTTTGTGGAATGTTCCAAGCTGTTTAAAGGCACAGTCAACTTAGTGTATGTAAACTTCTGACCCACTGGAATTGTTTTACATTGAGTTAAAAGTGAAATAATCTGTCTGTAAACAATTGTTGGAAAAAAAACTTGTGTCATGCACAAAGTAGATGTCCTAACAGACTTGCCAAAACTATATTTTGTTAACAAATACATTTGGGGAGTGGTTGAAAAACTAGTTTTAATGACTCAACTGTACATTACCCATGGCTAATAGAGATGTATTCATATTCCATCGAAGTGCACTAAACATTTCAAATGGGCATTTTTTATACAATCGATTGTCGGCAATGGTGTTAACATTTACGCAAATTACATCCATGATCATTGTAATCATAATCTCATCCCCGCACCCAAAGTTAACTTCCTACAATTCTGTTTTGCCATGGGGCAAAGAAAAACATTTGCACTTTTATAGCTTTGAGAAAACTGGAAACCGTATGTCCTGAGGCCGCATTCATTGTAGCTGGGGACTTTAATAAAGGAAATATGGGGCCTTCTGAGTGACACAATGTTCTGTGATTGAGGCGTCACTACAGACCCAGGTTCGATTCCAGGCTGTGTCACAGCCGGCCGTGACCAGGAGACACATGAGACGGCACACAATTGGCCCAGCGTTGTCCGGGTTAGGGGGTTTGGTCGGCAGCGATTTCCTTGTCCCAGCACGCTCTAGCAACTCCTTGTGGCGGGCCGGGCACCTGCAAGCTGACTTCGTTCACCAGCTGGATGGTGTTTCCTCCGACACATTGGTGTGGCTGGCTTCCGGGTTAAGCAAACAGTGTGTCTAGAAGCAGTCCGGCTTGGCAGGGTCGTGTTTTGGAGGACGTATGGCTCTCGACCTTCGCCTCTCCCGAGTCCGTAGGGGAGTTGAGACAAGACTGTAACTACCAATATATCACAAAATTGGGGATAAAAAGGGGTTAAGTACAAAAAAATTGTAAAGGAAATATTAAGAAAACACTTGACCATTGTTACTCTCCCTTCCGGGACAGCTATAAGGCCCTCCCCCGCTCTCCCTTAGGCAAATCAGACCACGCCTCCATCCTGCCCCTACCCGCCCATAGGCAGAACTGTTGAACATTGGTCTGACCAATCGGAATCCATGCTTGAAGACTGTTTTGATCACGTGGACTGGGAAATGTCCCTTGTCGCCTCTGAGAATAGTATTGACGTATACGCTAACTTGGTGACAGGGTTCATCAAGAAGTGCATTGAGGATGTTGTTTCTACTGTGACGATTAGAACCAAAAACCGTGGATAGATGGTGGCATTTGCACATAACTGAAAGCTCAAACCGCAGCATTTAACCACAGCAAGGTGACTGGAACATGGACGTGTACAAACAGACAAGCTATGACCTCCGTAAGGCAATCAAAGAGGCAAAACGACATTTAATCCTAGTAAAAATTCCCTGTCTTAGGTCACAGTTAGGATCACAACTTTATTTGAAGAATGTGAAATGTCAGAATAATAGAAGAGAGAATGATTTATTTCAGCTTTTATTTCTTTCATCACATTCCAAGTGGGTCAGACGTTTACATACACTCAATTAGTATTTGGTCGAATTGCCTTTAAATTGTTTAACTTGGGTCAAACACTTCAGGTAGCTTTCTATAAGCTTCCCACAATAAGTTGGGTGAATTTTGGCCCATTCCTCCTGACAGAGCTGGTGTAACGGAGTCAGGTTTGTAGGCCTCCCTGCTCGCACACGCTTTTTCAGTTCTGCCAACAAATTTTCGATAGGAGTGAGGTCAGGGCTTTGTTGTTGTCCTTAAGCCATTTTGCCACAACTTTGGAAGTATGCTTGGGGTCATTGTCCATTTGGAAGACCCGTTTGCGACCAAGCTTTAACTTCTTGACTGATGTCTTGAGATGTTGCTTCAATATATCCACATCATTTTCTTTCCTTATGATGCCATCTATTTTGTGAAGTGCACCAGTCCCTCCTGCAGCAAAGCACCACCACAACATGATGCTGCCACCCCCGTGCTTCACGGTTGGGATGGTGTTCTTCGGCTTGCAAGTCTACCCCTTTTTCCTCCAAACAGAACAATGGTCATTATTGCCAAACAGTTATATTCTTGTTTCATCAGACCAGAGGACATTTCTCCAAAAAGTATGATCTTTGTCCCCTGGTGCAGTTGCAAACCGTAGCCTGGCATTTTTATGGTGGTTTTGGAGCAGTGGCTTCTTCCTTGCTGAGCGACCTTTCAGGTTATGTCGATATAGGACTCGTTTCACTGTGGATATAGATACTTTTGTACCTGTTTCCTCCAACATCTTCACAAGGTCCTTTGCTGTTGTTCTGGGATTGATTTGCATTTTTCGCACCAAAGTACGCTCATCTCTAGGAGACAGAATGAGTCTCCTTCCTGAGCGGTATGACGGCTGCGTGTTCCCATGGTGTTTATACTTGCATACTATTGTTTATACAGAGGAATGTGGTACCTTCAGGAGTTAGGAAATTGCTCCCAATGATGAATCAGAATTGTGGAGGTCTACAATTATTTTTTCTGAGGTCTTGGCTGATTTATTTTGATTTTTCCATGATGTCAAGCAAAAAGGTACTGAGTTTGAACATAGGCCTCCAATTGACTCAAATTGTGTCAATTTGCTTATCAGACGCTTCTAAAGCAATGACATTTTTGTGGAATGTTCCAAGCTGTTTAAAGGCACAGTCAACTTAGTGTATGTAAACTTCTGACCCACTGGAATTGTTTTACATTGAGTTAAAAGTGAAATAATCTGTCTGTAAACAATTGTTGGAAAAAAAACTTGTGTCATGCACAAAGTAGATGTCCTAACAGACTTGCCAAAACTATATTTTGTTAACAAATACATTTGGGGAGTGGTTGAAAAACTAGTTTTAATGACTCAACTGTACATTACCCATGGCTAATAGAGATGTATTCATATTCCATCGAAGTGCACTAAACATTTCAAATGGGCATTTTTTATACAATCGATTGTCGGCAATGGTGTTAACATTTACGCAAATTACATCCATGATCATTGTAATCATAATCTCATCCCCGCACCCAAAGTTAACTTCCTACAATTCTGTTTTGCCATGGGGCAAAGAAAAACATTTGCACTTTTATAGCTTTGAGAAAACTGGAAACCGTATGTCCTGAGGCCGCATTCATTGTAGCTGGGGACTTTAATAAAGGAAATATGGGGCCTTCTGAGTGACACAATGTTCTGTGATTGAGGCGTCACTACAGACCCAGGTTCGATTCCAGGCTGTGTCACAGCCGGCCGTGACCAGGAGACACATGAGACGGCACACAATTGGCCCAGCGTTGTCCGGGTTAGGGGGTTTGGTCGGCAGCGATTTCCTTGTCCCAGCACGCTCTAGCAACTCCTTGTGGCGGGCCGGGCACCTGCAAGCTGACTTCGTTCACCAGCTGGATGGTGTTTCCTCCGACACATTGGTGTGGCTGGCTTCCGGGTTAAGCAAACAGTGTGTCTAGAAGCAGTCCGGCTTGGCAGGGTCGTGTTTTGGAGGACGTATGGCTCTCGACCTTCGCCTCTCCCGAGTCCGTAGGGGAGTTGAGACAAGACTGTAACTACCAATATATCACAAAATTGGGGATAAAAAGGGGTTAAGTACAAAAAAATTGTAAAGGAAATATTAAGAAAACACTTGACCATTGTTACTCTCCCTTCCGGGACAGCTATAAGGCCCTCCCCCGCTCTCCCTTAGGCAAATCAGACCACGCCTCCATCCTGCCCCTACCCGCCCATAGGCAGAACTGTTGAACATTGGTCTGACCAATCGGAATCCATGCTTGAAGACTGTTTTGATCACGTGGACTGGGAAATGTCCCTTGTCGCCTCTGAGAATAGTATTGACGTATACGCTAACTTGGTGACAGGGTTCATCAAGAAGTGCATTGAGGATGTTGTTTCTACTGTGACGATTAGAACCAAAAACCGTGGATAGATGGTGGCATTTGCACATAACTGAAAGCTCAAACCGCAGCATTTAACCACAGCAAGGTGACTGGAACATGGACGTGTACAAACAGACAAGCTATGACCTCCGTAAGGCAATCAAAGAGGCAAAACGACAGTATAGGGACAAAGTGAAGTCACAATTCAACTGCTCATTAGGGACTCCAGACAATCACGGATTATAAAGGGAAAGCTGGAGTGTTTACGGACATGTTCAATCTCTCCCCATCCCAGTCTGTTGTGTCCACTTGCTTCAAGATGTCCACCATTGTTTCTGTACCCAAGAAAGTGACGGTATCTAAACTAAATTTGTCATCGTGAAGTGCTTTCAGAGGCTAGTTAAGAATCATATCACTTCCACTTTACCCGACACACTAGACCCATAACAATTTGCATACCGCCCCAACAGATCCATGAACGACGCAATCGCCATTGCACTGCACGCTGCCCAATACCACCTGCACAAGAGGAAGACCCATGTAAGAATTCTGTTCATCGACTACAACTCAGCCTTCAACACTAAGCTCAGGGCCTTGGGTCTGAACCGTTCCCTGTGAAACTGGGTCCTAGACTTCCTGACGGGACAACCCCAGGTGGTGACGGTAGGTAACAACACCTACGCCATGCTGATGATCAACACGCGTGCCCCAGAAGGGCCCCTGTACACTCATGACAGCGTGGCCATGCACGTCTCCGACTCAATCATGCAGTTTGCTGACGACACAACAGAGGTAAACCTAATTACCAATAACGATGAGACAGCCTACAGGGAAGAGGTGAGAGCCCTGGTAGAGTGGTGCCCGGAAAATAACCTCTGCCTCAACAAAACGAAGGAGCTGATCGTAGACTACAGGAGACAGCAGAGAGAGCACACCCCCATACACAGACGGGGCCGCAATGGAGAGGGTCAAAGCTTCAGGTTCCTTGGCTTGCACATCACTGAGGGCCTGCCATTGTCCCTTCACACTGACCTCAGGAGACTAAAGTAATGTGGCTTGGCCCTAAAGATCCTCACAAACTTCTACAGATGTACCATCGAGAGCATTCTCAGCCTGTTCACCCCACTACCATCTAGAAAGCGGGGACAGTACAGGTGCATAAAAGCTGGGAAAGAGAGACTTATAAACAGCTTCTATCTCCAGGCATCTATCTTTGCACTCAGAACAGCCTCAATTTGTTGGGGCATAGACTCAAGGCATCGAAAGCATTCCACAGGGATACTGGCCCAAGTTGACTACCATACCCCGTTTAATGGCATTTGGATTTTTTGTCTTCCCATTCACCCTTTTAATGTCACACATACAGTGCATTCGGAAAGTACGCAGACCCCTTGACTTTTTTCACATTTTGTAATGGATTAAATAGCTTTTTTCCTTTATCAATCTACACACAATTCCCCATATTGACAAAACAAAAACAGTTTTTTAGAAATTTTGCAAATAAAAAATGGAAATATCACATTTACATAAGTATTCAGACCCTTTACTCAGTACTTTGTTGAAGAACCTTTGGCAGCGATTACAGCCTTGAGTCTTCTTGGGTATGACGCTACAAAGCTTGGCACACCTGTATTTGGGGAGTTTCTCCCATTTTTCTCTGCAGATCCTCTCAAGCTCTGTCAGGCTGGATGTGGAGCATTGCTGCCTTGTCTTGGGGGTGTGCATAGGGTCGTTGTCCTGTTGGAAGGTGAACCCTTGCCCCAGTCTGAGGTCCTGAGCCCTCTTGAGCAGGTTTTCATCAAGGATCTCTCAGTACTTTGCTCCATTCATCTTTCCCTCGATCCTGACTAGTCTCCCAGTTCCTGCCACTGAAAAACATCCCCAAAAGCATTAAGCTGCCACCACCATCCTTCACCGTAGGGCCAGTGCCAGGTTTCCTCCAGACCTGACGCTTGGCATTCAGGCCAAAGAGTTCAATCTTGGTTTCATCAGACTAGAGAATGTTGTTTCTCATGGTCTGAGAGTCCTTTAGGGGCCTTTCGGCAAACTTCAAGCGGGCTGTCATGTGCCTTTTACTGAGAAGAGTCCTTCAGAGACGGATGTCCATCTGGAAGGCCCTCCCATCTCCACAGAGGAACTCTGGAGTTATGTCAAAGTGACCATCGGGTTCTTGGTCACCAAGGCCCTTCTCCCCCGATTACCTCAGTTTGGCCAGCTTTAGGAAGAGTCTTGGTGATTCAAAACTTCTTCCATTTAAGAATGATGCAGGCCACTGTGTTTTGGGGGACCTTCAATGCAGTAGAAATGTTTTGGTACCCTTCCCCAGATCTGTGCCTCGACACAATCCCGTCTCGGAGCTCTACGGACAATACCTTCAACCTCATGGCTTGGTTCTTGCTCTGACATGCACTGTCAACTGTGAGAGCTTATATAGACAGATGTGTACCTTTCCAAATCATGTCCAATCAATTAAATTTACCACAGGTGGACTCCAATCAAGTTGTAGAAACATCTCAGGGATGATCCATGGAAACAGGTTGCACCTGAGCTCAATTTCGAGTCTCATAGCAAAGGGTCTGAATACTTAATACTTTGTGGGGAGAACAATTATTTGATAAACTGCCGATTTTGCAGGCTTTCCTACTTACAAAGCATGTAGAGGTCTGTAATTTATCATAGGTACACTTCAACTGTGAGAGACAGAATCTAAAACAAAAATCCAGAAAATCACATTGTATGATTTTTAAGTAATTAATTTGCATTTTATTGCATGACATAAGTATTTGATCACCTACCAACCAGTAAGAATTCCGGCTCTCAAAGACCTGTTCGTTTTTCTTTAAGAAGTCCTCCTGTTCTCCACTCATTACCTGTATTAACTGCACCTGTTTGAACTCATTACCTGTCTCTACAATGGCCAAGACCAGAGAGCTGTGTAAGGACATCAGGGATAAAATTGTAGACCTGCACAAGGCTAGGAAGAAGTTCAAGATGACGGTCAATCTCCCTCGGTCTGGGACTCCATGCAAGATCTCACCTCGTGGGGCATCAATGATCATGAGGAAGGTGAGGGATCAGCCCAGTACTACACGGCAGGACCTGGTCAATGACCTGAAG
Source organism: Oncorhynchus mykiss (assembly GCF_057628025.1). Taxonomy (NCBI): domain Eukaryota; kingdom Metazoa; phylum Chordata; class Actinopteri; order Salmoniformes; family Salmonidae; genus Oncorhynchus; species Oncorhynchus mykiss. The sequence continues at coordinate 16,538,454 of NC_143041.1, read as the reverse complement.
AGAGCTGGGACCACAGTCTCAAAGAAAACCATTAGTAACACACTACACCGTCATGGATTAAAATCCTGCAGCGCACGCAAGGTCCCCCTGCTCAAGCCAGCTCATGTCCAGGCCCATCTGAAGTTTGCCAATGACCATCTGGATGATCCAGAGGAGGAATGGGAGAAGGTCATGTGGTCTGATGAGACAAAAATAGAGCTTTTTGGTCTAAACTCCACTCGCCGTGTTTGGAGGAAGAAGAAGGATGAGTACAACCCCAAGAACACCATCCCAACCATGAAGCATGGAGGTGGAAACATAATTCTTTGGGGATGCTTTTCTGCAAAGGGGACAGGATGACTGCACCGTATTGAGGGGAGGATGGATGGGGCCATGTATCGGTACATATGCTCAGTAAGAGCATTGACAATGGGTCGTGGCTGGGTCTTCCAGCATGACAACGACCCGAAACACACAGCCAGGGCAACTAAGGAGTGGCTCCGTAAGAAGCATCTCAAGGTCCTGGAACATCTTTGGAGGGAGCTGAAAGTCTGTATTGCCCAGCAACAGCCCCGAAACCTGAAGGATCTGGAGAAGGTCTGTATGGAGGAGTAGGCCAAAATCCCTGCTGCAGTGTGTGCAAACCTGGTCAAGAACTACAGGAAACGTATGATCCCTGTAATTGCAAACAAAGGTTTCTGTACCAAATATTAAGTTCTGCTTTTCTAATGTATCAAATACTTATGTCATACAATAAAATGCAAATGAATTACTTAAAAATCATACAATGTGTATATACTGTTGTCATGACGTTGCCCTCTTTGGGTACAGCAAGCCCCATCCCTGATGCAGAACTCCATTCCTTTCCTTCTTGGTCAAATAGCCCTTACACAACTTGGAGGTGTGTTGGGTAATTATCCTGTTGAAAAACAAATTATAGTCCCACTAAGCGCAAACCAGATGGGATGGCGTATCGCTGCAGAATGCTGTGGTAGCCATGCTGGTTAAATGTGACTTGAATTCTAAATAAATCACTGACAGTGTCACCAGCAAAGCACCCCCACACCATCAAACCTCATCCTCCATGCTTCACGGTGGGAACTAGACATGCAGGGATCATCTGTTCAACTACTCTGCGTCTCACAAAGACACAGCATTTGGACTCATCAGACCAAAGTACAGATTTCACCAGTCTAATGTCCATTGCTTGTGTTTCTTGGCCCAAGCAAATCTCTTCTCCTTATTGGTGTCCTTTAGTAGTGGTTTCTTTGTAGCAATTCGACCATGGAGGCCAGATTTGCGCAGTCTCCTCTGAACAGTTGATGTTGAGATGTGTCTGTTACTTGAACTCTGTGAAGCATTTATTTGGGCTGCAATATCCGAGGCTGGTAACTGTAATTAACTTATACTCTGCAGCACCGGTAACTCTGGGTCTTCCTTTCCTGTGGTGGTCCTCATGAGAACCAGTTTCATCAGAGCGCTTGATGGTTTTTGCGTCAGCACTTGAGTAAACTTTCAAAGTTCTTGAAATTTTCCGGATTGACTGACCTTCGGTATTTAAAATTAATGATGGACTGTCATTTCTTGTTGCTTATTTGAGTTGTTCTTGCCATAATATGGACTTGGTCTTTTACCAAAAAGGGCTATCTTCTGTATCAAATCAAATCAAATGTTATTTGTCACATACACATGGTTAGCAGATGTTAATGCGAGTGTAGCGAAATGCTTGTGCTTCTAGTTCCGGCAATGCAGTAGTAACCAACGAGTAATCTAACCTAACAATTCCCACAACTGCTTCCTTATACACACAAGTGTAAAGGGATAAAGAATATGTACATAAAGATACATGAATGAGTGATGGTACAGAGCGGCATAGGCAAGATGCAGTAGATGGTATAGAGTACAGTATATACATATGAGATGAGTCATGTAGGGTATGTAAACATTATATATTAAGTGGCATGGTTTAAAGTGGCTAGTGATACATGTATTACATAAAGATGGCAAGATGCAGTAGATGGTATAGAGTACAGTATATGCATATGAGATGAGTCATGTAGGGTATGTAAACATTATATATTAAGTGGCATGGTTTAAAGTGGCTAGTGATACATTTTTTACATCAATTTCCATTATTAAAGTCGCTGGAGTTGAGTCAGTGTGTTGGCAGCAGCCACTCAATGTTAGTGGTGGCTGTTTAACAGTCTGATGGCCTTGAGATAGAAGCTGTTTTTCAGTCTCTAGGTCCCTGCTTTGATGCACCTGTACTGACCTCGCCTTCTGGATGGTAGCGGGGTGAACAGACAGTGGCTCGGGTGGTTGTTGTCCTTGATGATCTTTATGGCCTTCCTGTGACATCGGGTGGTGTAGGTGTCCTGGAGGGCAGGTAGTTTGCCCCCGGTGATGCGTTGTGCAGACCTCACTACCCTCTGGAGAGCCTTACGGTTGTGGGTGGAGCAGATGTATACCACCCTTACCTTGTCACAACACAACTGATTGGCTCAAATGCATTAAGAAGGAAAGAAATTCCACAAATGAACTTTTAACAAGACACATGTTAATTGAAATGCATTCCAAGTGACTACCTCATGTAGCTGGTTGAGAGAATGCCAAGAGTGTGTAAAGCTGTCGTCAAGGCAAAGGGTGGCTACTTTGAATAATCTCAAATATAAAATATACGTTGATTTGCTTAACACTTTTTTGGTTACTACATGATTCCATATGTGTTATTTCATAGTTGTGTTGTCTTCACTATTATTCTACATGTATAAAATAATGAAAATAAAGAAAAACCCTGGAATGAGTAGGTGTGTCCAAACTTTTGACTGGTACTGTATATCAATAATAGTTTTTTTGAAACCATCAAGTACCCATTTGTTATTTAAAATAAGGCAGACTGTTACTACAAACGATACAGAGCCAATATGTGACAACATTTCCAACCAAAAGAGATACCAGATATGATTAGATGTGACAACACTAAGTTAAAGGGCATCTCTGCTATTTACACTATTACTGACAGTGTGACTGTGACTGCAATATTTACCAACAGCCTTTGCTGACAACAAAACCAAAAAGTATTTGACCACTCACTGTTTGTTTCATAAGCTACAAATAAATCATATGTGGTTTGATTGTGTGCACTTATCATTTCCATCTATATCGATTCATTCATTCCTAATTTTACATCTGATCCCATAGATTTTCTTCAAATATCTCTTTCCTCTGGGGCGACAGACAGAAACTGTTGCTTCTTTAATGTAGACCTGTACAGCAGCCAATTAGCTAAGTCGCCCTTAGTTAAGCTAAGTTTGATGACAGCCTTGCCCTGAAGCCAGTGATGACTTGCTAATTGACACCTCCTCATGATCATCCTGAACAGATGGTCAGAATTACTCAAAATACTAAAATGATCACTGACTCTGATATCTTAACAATTCCATGCATGCTGTGGGGCTCTTGGCTCCAGATGTTGCTTACAGGAATTCATCATGGACGCTCTCTGAGCCTTGACATGCTGTCATGTCAGTAATGAAGACTAGAGATCAAGCTTCTGATGGGATTTCTCTCATCAGACCGCATGGTTTCCATCTTCATCTATGTTTTCCTTTGGTTTCATCTGACTTCATCTAAGTCTGAGACGGAGCGGATGGGCAAAATGAAGACCATGGTGCTGTAGAGCAGTATTCCACATCTCAGTATCTGAGCACTGGCTCAGTCGGTTTGCAACCTGGAAACTCTGAGAGAGAAATCTGCTCACAGAGTGTGAATGAAACTGTTAGATGTCTGTTGGAAATAATATGATATAAAGGTGAGTGTCACCGTCTCAAGGATGGAAAATTAATGATCATCCCTATTCCATTTGTCACACCTCATAACAAAACAAATTAAATGAGAAACCTGAAGGTAAACAATATTTAGCTTTTCCTGCCTGAAGACACAGATGAAAAGGTATTGAGTCTTGGGGATATGAAATGAGGTGATTCAACTAATAATGCATAAATTTCTTCTTTGTTGGACAGCAGCAAGAGACTGGAAATATGAATCTGAACAATATGTGAGGCATATTCATTTGGCCGGGGTCAAATGAGGAGGTGGTTGAATTTAGAAAATCGGTCTTGGGGTCATCATTGCAATCTGAAACCTTTCTTTGGCACCTGTTGGTTTGATTTATGAACTCGTTGTTTAATTTCGTCCATCTGAGAGACCGCCCACATAATCTGTTCATCTAATATAGCTGATATTTATGGACATGATATTAGGCGTACAGCAGAGTCTGTGATACTCATTTTCATACCAATCCCATCACCAGGTGCCTACAATGCCTATTTGCCATTAGCAAATCAAATAATGCCTTCTCCTTGTACAGACAAGGCAAGGACCAGCAGCTGAAACAACAGGGGGAAACGTAATTAGGAAAAAGACTCCATGACCCTATCAGGAATAAGCTATAACAATGTTGTGTTTAGGAAGACAGCAATATTCGTTGGGGCTCTACATGATGTGTTATCCTCAAATAGTGTGACATATTGCCGGTGGCCTGATTGTTAGCTGGGATGCACTACTCTTCATCAAGCCAATCCATTGTGTCTGTGACAGCCGCGGACGGGGCCCATGTTGCACAAACAACGCAGATGATTGCATTTTCCTTTTAGGGCCGCATGCGCCTATTAAGTCGCTCATAATGCACCGCTCACATGTTCGCGGGTTGCGGGATCGTTGTAGCCTATCAGCGGCCTAATCATTTCGCATTTCGCATTTTCACTTTACAATTCTTTCAATAAATCATACATCTTAAGTTATTGGATTTACTTCATTAGTTCTGTTCCATTAACATCTTAATTTGAGCATTGGTTCACAAATGAATAGCAAAGTCTAAATCAACAAGTTCATAATTAAAACCTCAGTACGTTAAAGGGTGGTGATGAAAAGATTTTATCTAGGCTCTTTTTGGAATAACTGCTGAGAAGTTAGCAGGGGATATGGGGGGATTTAGGGACAGATTCAATATCAATCGGCAGAGAAATGCTGCATTAATTTACATACTATTGCCTGTGTTTACATGCATAAATGGGAGCAACATTCCCTCGAGACTGCCGTGCAGCTCCCACGGGCACAGTTGCCAACTCCTCAGTAAGGAAAGTAGCTATTGGCTGTCTTAAAAGTCGCTAGAAGTCGCTAAATGACGTCATCACCAAATTTCACATAATTGGCCATGTGCATGTAATTGTGATAGAGCTGTAGGAGAGAGAAACAACGTCGTGGGAGAGACAAAAAAGCGAGTAAAAAAAAACACTCTAAATATGTTTAGAACTACAAATGAACTTTCTTCTGTCGATTTTTCTGTTTTGTTTTTATGTCACAATTCCAACCCTGCTCCTTTATCTGGGCTTCACAGGCAAAAGTGACCCAAAAGAGACACTGACGGAGTTACTTAGTTTTTAATTAATTAATTTATTTTATTTATTTATTTATTTGTATTAATTTGGTTTGTTTTTTTAACCTTATGGTCCACAGGAGCCTACAACATGTCACAGTAAAACAGGAATATTTTTAACCACAACATTTTTGACATTTTTTGGTATACAATCTACACTAACAATTTAAATGGACTAAAATGAGACAATAGAAAAAACTGTCAATGGCAATGTGAGAAAATTATGGTAATTCAGGTTAATCAGGGTTTTTTTCCAGACCCCCCCTCCACACACACACACAGGCTGTGCTGGCTCACAGAAAGAGTGGGTCATCGTCATTTTGGTCAAGGCTCTCTATGGCAGGTTCAGCAACTGAGGGAGCTGATTTAAATGAGTAAGCAGCTGATGTGCCAAAAAGCTGCAAAACATTATCAGGCAGCTGGTGCTCATAGCAAGCCTCACCAGACAGTTTCAGTCCATATCGAATGTACAGGATGGAGTTAAGGGTCTGCAAGGACATCCCATTTCTAAGTTTGCTTTTTACCACACTCATCTGACTGAATACTCTCTCGACTTCAGCATTCGAGTGTGGCAAGGACAACACAGACACAGCAGCCATGGCAAGTTCTTGAAACGGGTTGATATCAGCTGCATCCCTGAACTTCCAAATCTCACTCCAGAAGCCCAGTGTGTTTTTTGTCTCATTCCATTTACTAAGATGGATGGCACACCATTGCTGGACAATCTTGTCTATCTCTGCAGTGGAGTAGCCAAGGAGCTTGGCTATTTTTTTCTATTTCTCCTCTTATTGTGCTTTAGAGTTTCCTCCACATTGAAAACTGACATGTACAGCAATGCTTCGATGTTGTCCGGCAGTCTCACTCTCAACTCATTAGTGAGGGAGATGGTGAAGGCTATACACTGCTTTCGGACATTGTTTTCATCCTCAGGCGCCAGGTGGAGCTCAGCTGCCTTTGACTCAAAAACGTAACTGGGACTGATGTATCCATCAATAGGCCCTTTGAGTACATCAACATTTGCCAGTGGATTCAGCACCCTGCTGCTCACAGACTTGATCAGGCTAACCAAGCTGTCAAGTAGCTTAAGAGGATCTACTTGCTCTCCCTCAAAAGCCTTGATGGTCAACTGTATCTCACCCAGCACTTTTTTGACTTCAGAAAAATCTGATGTTTTGAGGATCACTGTACATGGAGTATAAAACCTCAGCCATGTAGCAGTGTTCACTGGACTTGGTGACTGCGAAATGCAGCCTAAGCTGCATGATGCGTGAAATGCGTGAAACCATGGGTTCAATGTGGCACACACCTTGGTTATCTGTAAAGGTTTCTCCAAGTCGCTAGGCCTTGTAGGCCTCCCTGTGCTTTGGAGACACTGAAAGCCAGTTATAGGTCTCTCGTACCAAGTATTCCACACTACGGGGGATGGTGTCATTGGAAGCATTACTTACAGCAAGCTGCAGAGAGTGAATAAGAACCAATATTTGAGGCCATACTCCTCCTTCAGCACTTTATGGACCCCATTGTTAATCCCCGTCATAACAGAGGCATTGTCAGTCCCTATCCCCAGGAGTTTCTCTTTTTTTAAGACAACACTTCTCGAGGAGCTATAGAGCTACAACAGCACGGGCTATAGATTTGGCATCTCCTCCCTCCAACTCAACAAGTCCCAGAAATGTTGATACAAATGTCTGCTTGGTGTCACTAAAGTACCTTATCACAACCCCCAGGTACTTAGAAACACTTACATCCGTGGACTCATCGAGGAGGAGGCTGAAACGCTGGTCACCCACATCTGCGACCAACTTTTTCAGAAAGTATGGTGCTAAAACAGCATTAATCATTTCTGTGCACTTTGTCCTGTGCATGTTGAAGTGGGTAGCAGCAGTGGAGTCTGAGAAAGCAGCTCTACATGCTTCTCCAATGTGATCACATGCCAGCATGGCCTCAGCCTTTTTTGCAGAGTCAATTTTTTTAACCATAAATGGCAGCTTGTTTTGGGTGGAACTGTTATAAGGCTTTGCCTTTTGAGTATGTTTTTGAGTTGTCATGTGTTTTTTACATCACTAAGTTTGGGGGAGAAATCAGCCTTACAATACAGGCAGTATGCCCGTGTATCATCTCCAATAAAACGGCTTCTACCAGCCTTTGAATTCAGGGTTTGATTCCCACTCCGTTCTGTATTTTTGAGTGTACAGTTTAGATTGAGACTTGATGAGCTAGCCAGCTAGGTGTTTAGCTTATGTCACAGGGAAGCACACCCACAGCAGACTTGGTGAGTAAGTGACAGGCTGTGTGAGTCAAATGCAGTGATTTATTTTTGTGCAGTGATTTATTTTAGACAAAGATCCTTTTACATCCCACCCAGAATGTAAGCCAGGGCGGGATCAGCCAGCGGGAGCTTCCCGCATGCACGATTCATTTGCAGTCTGGACACGGGGGGTTGAACATCTCCTGCTCTGACTGCAGCTGGGAGGGACTGCTGCGCTGTGAGTGCTTTGGGACGAGGGTGCGGCCCACGGCAGCACCCGCTGCTCGTTGAGAAGAGTAAGACCGATACGTGCTTTCACGTCAGAGTCTCCAAAAGTCTCCAATAACACCAGAAAAAGTCGCTAGTAGTTTTTTTTGAAAATGTGCCGCTAGAGGGGTCTGGCAAAGTCGCTAAATTGGCAACACTGACCACGGGACTGTCGTGCAGACTAAATACTGTATCAGCCCACGGAGAGATGCACAAGATTGAACTTCACTCAACTTTCTAGAGATGTCCCTGTTAGTTAACACTATCAACGTTTCCCTTTACTGTGGCAATTATGATCGAATCAACGCAATATTAGCCACTTTCAATGCAACATATCAAAAGAAAACGTACTATGCAAGAGATGTTGTTCTAGGCAGAACACATCAGAGTTGGATTCTATTCAGCCCGACTCTACTCAGACCGGTGCGGCATAACCAATCAGAGCTGCAATAGGCCAATATGCAAATAGATCATTGCCTTTTGTATCTATGTCATTTACTATGATCTGGACTGTTTACAGCTGTGGTCGTGAGTAGATGTGCTTGTTTTGAGATCAAAGCGAGAGCTTCATGTAGCCACGTGTGCACATTTTGTTCACAACCTTTGCTAGTTAGTGAGTTATTAGCCCAGTTGTAGATCATTTTTAGTCAGCAGTAGGGGAGGGATTGCTTCCTACAAGAGCACAAAAAGTGTACATTTCTAGACATCTTTGAAAAGCAAGTCAGCTTTTGTTTAGACAGGCTTGAGAGGGTAGCATAGCTTGTCTGATTCTCTGTAATAATGCTATAGGAATAATAATGCATTTTATTTTGTAAAGGTGTTTCTTGCGTCCAACACCACAACACCATTTTCAGTCACCTCCTTATCTGAAGGACAAGTGGATAAACAGGTTAATGTCAAGCCCTACATGTTTTTTTTCAAAAGTCTCATGGAATGTCGGCCTACATTGAACACCACATATTGGCTGCGACTGTAGGCTGAATGATAGAACAGCTATTTCCATGTTAAAATGTTGTGGGATGCATTTTCTCCATAGTTTTTGATGGTAAGACACTGGTAGGCCTACATTATGATCAAATAGCCACAGTCGTCTACTTGGCCACTGTTAAAACTGTAAACTAGAGCGGGTACAGTTCACAGTAAATGCGCACTGGACGTTGCACAGGATTTTCACAAGTTTGCACTCAGCAGACCTACAATTTCCTTAGTGCCGAGAAAAATTAGAGGGAACATTGCCTGTGAGGGGAGTATACCAGTTAGGTTATTCTTCCTAATCATATTTTAAGTCATAGCCATAATTCAATATTTCTGTCTCTTTCTCCAGGGGGCCTTTTTGAACAGATACATCATTCTCTCAGAGAGGCTGGGTCTACAGCCGTGACAAGACCTCCGGATGACAACCAGCAGAGCGTAACAGACTAAAACACCAAGCACCAAATCCATCATCCTAATCAGCTTGTAAAGAAACCCAAGATTAGACCATGAAAATGCAACACCCCACACAACACAACTCCCACGGCCCCTCAGTGTCCTTAAATGATTTATATCCTGACAATACTGTATTTCAGATAGCTCATATGTAGATTTAGACCTGCCAGTTTGGGGGCATTGTTACAGTAGGGCACTGTAAGGTTATTTTGGATGGGGGTGTACAATGCATCAGAGGTGATATGTCTCTGGTGGTTGGTGGAAAGGAGTTTACTGTACCTGCCACGGTTGTGACAGTCAGGATGCTGCCCTTAGCTCCGTTGTCCTCACCTGACTGAGTGGCCCCCACAGAGGGTATTGATGGAGCCCTCTGTGCAGCCAAGGAAATACAGCACAGAGAGAGTCATCCAAAGAGAGACGACGATTTGTCTTTGGCCACCAATAAAACTGACTCTCTCACGCTTTCTTCCTCTCTGTATTTCAGTTTCTCCTTCCCTGTCTCTCATGATCGGTGCCTTTCAAAAATCTATTTACATTGTCTCACTCTTCACTTTGGTAAACACTATATCACCCTCTTGACGATTGTAACTTATTTGATTATGAGTCGTAAAAGTGTGAAAAGTTAGCCAAAGGAGAGCGTTCCTGTTAATATAAACAGCCTTGCAACTTATGGCCATTAGTGTCTTGGTATTACAGCTTCTGTTTTAATTGCTGAAGGTATGGCTGCATTGTTTTATCATTACCCTTGTAGATGAGGGGCAATTCTCTTTTTAAAACTCTTCTGAGGCAGAGACTAATTAGTGCTTCTGTATGGGAAAGGAGCAGAGCAGAGCTTGGGAGCTGTTTTTTATTTCTCCTGCCTGCCTCTCTCTCTCTAGTGGGTAAACATCTGGGCTCCAGATATTTTGTGCTGTAAATCTTCATTTATTATTAAGCGTCACAGAGTTGAAACTTCAGCACCGTTTGAGTTTAGTTCATTGATGAGGAGGTGATTTTAGACAGACAAAGCTATGGTTTTGCATAACTATACATTCGTCTGCTATGTTGAGGCTACAAATATACACTAGATATCCAAAAGTATGTCAACTCCCCTTCAAATTAGTGGATTCGGCTATTTCAGCCACACCTGTTGCTAACAAGCACACAGCCATGCAATCTCCATCGACAAACATTGGCAGTAGAATGGCCTTACTGAAGAACTCAGTGACTTTCAACGTGACACTGTCATAGGATACCACCTTTACAACAAGTCAGTTCATCAAATTTAGAGCTTCTCCGGTAAGTAAGTGCTGTTATTGTGAAGTGAAACGTTTAGGAGCAACAACAGCTCAGCCTCAAAGTGGGAAGCTACACAAGCTCACAGAATGGGACCACCGAGTGCTGAAGCGTGTAGTGCATAAAGATCGTCTGTCCTCGGTTGCAACACTCACTACCGAGTTCCAAACTGCCTCTGGAAGCAACCGTCAGCACAATAACTGTTCATCGCAAGCTTCATGAAATGGGTTTCCATGGCTGAGCAGCCACACACAAGCCTAAGATTACCATGCGTAATGCCAAGCTCCGGCTGGAGTGGTGTAAAGCTCGCTGTCATTGGACTCTGGAGCAGTTGAAACGGGTTCTCTGGAGTGATGAATCACACTTCACCCTCTGGCAGTCTGACGGAAGAATCTGGGTTTGGCGGATGTCAGCAGATTGCTACCTGCTCCAATACATAGTGCCAAATGTAAAGTTAGGTGGGGGAGGAATAAAAGTCTGGGGCTGTTTTTTTGCCCCTTAGTTCCAGTGAAGACAAAAAAGCTACAGCAAACAATGACATTCTAGACAATTCTGTGCTTCCAACTTTGTGGCAACAGTTTGGGGAAGGCCCTTTCCTGTTTCAGCATGACATTTGCCCCCGTGCACAAAGCGAGGTCCATAAAGAAATGGTTTGTTGAGATCAGTGTGTAAGAAGTTGACTGGCCTGCAAAGAGCCCTGACCTCAACCCCATCAAACACCTTTGGCCTAATTGCCGAACATCAGTGCCCAACCTCACTAATGCTATTGTGGCTGAATGGAAGCAAGTCCCCGCAGCAATGTTCCAACATCTAGTGGAAAGCCTTCCCAGAAGAGTGGAGGCTGTTATAGCAGCCAAGGGGGGGGACCAACTCCATATTAATGCCCAGGATTTTGAAATCAGATGTTCGACGACCATCTGTCCACATACTTTTGTCATGTACTCTATGTGTGTTTGAGGTTACCACCTCCTCCTTAATTTGGCCATGCAGTTGCCATTGTATCCAAAGTGACCGTAGAGGTTTCCAGAGTGGTGGGTTTACTGATTTCCACAGTTGTCTTTGGCCCTGGTAATGACCTTTGTTCTCTGAGGCGAAACCTGAACCTCATCTGTCACTCCCTGCAGGACGTGCCTCCTAGAAAATGAATTGAAAATGCCACATGTAAGAATGGTTTATTGATTTTTTATCATCTTTACAATGACATTCAGCTCCATAAGTATCTGGGGAAATTCCAAGTGCCATGTATTTTTAAAATGTCATGATCAGTTATTTTTTCCATCGGGGAATAGAATGTTATTACACTGAACAAAAATATAAATGCACCATGTAAAGTGTTGGTCCCATGTTTCATGAGCTGAAATAAAAGATCCTAGAAATGTCCCATATGCACAAAAAAAAATGTATTTCTCTCAAATTTTGGGTACACATTGGTTTACATCCCTGTTAGTGAACATTTCTCCATTGACAAGATAATCCATCCACCTGATGTGTGGCATATCAAGAAGCAGATTAAACAGCATGGTAATTACACAGGTGCAGCTTGTGCTGGGGACAATCAAAGGCCACTCTAAAACGTGCAGTTTTGTCACACAACACAATGCCACAGATGTCTCAAGTTTTGAGGGAGCATGCAATTGCCATGCTGACTGCAGGAATGTCCAACAGAGCTGTTGCCAAATAATTGAATGTTCATGTCTCTACCATAAGCTGCCTCCAAAGTCGGTTTGGAGAATTTGTCAGTATGTCCAACCGGCCTCACAACCTCAGACCACGTGTATGGCATTGTGTTGGCGAGTGGTTTGCTGATGTCAACGTTGTGAACAGAGTGGCCCATGGTGGCGGTGAGGTTATGGTATGGGCAAGGCAATAGCTACGGACAACGAACACAATTGCATTTTATCGATGGCAATTTGAATGCAAAGAAATACCGTGACGAGATCCTGAGGACATTGTCATTCAATTCATCCGTCGCCATCACCTCATGTTTCATCGTGATAATGCACGGCCTCACGTCACAAGGATCTGTACACCGACACAGATTATTCATGATACAAAAGAAATGAGCAAGTCCTCCTCTAATTACCTGGCTCCATCTGCACCTTTGTTTAAGAAACTCAATATCTTGTCTATTTACGACATTAATGTATGCCAATTATGCACTTTCATCTACAAATACTCCTACCTCCTAGACAGTTGACCTAAACCCCTTCAATTGATTCTTCCAGGTTTATTCTGAAATCCATCTATATAACACAAGACACTGTGATAACCTTCACCTTCCCCACTGCCAGACCTCACAAAGTCAATTGTCTGTCAGATGCAGAGGTACAATACTCTGGAATTCTTATCTTCAGATTGGCAAAACATCATTATCCCGCAATAACTTCTTGCAAAGACTGGGGGTCAGCCTGATGAACCAAACTATTCAGTAATCTTCTTCTCATAGCCTGACTCTCACACATTCACATGCACATAGACATTAAACTTATTTTTATTTTGCGGTCACTGATCAATTCATTTATACAGTTATACATTTAATGAACCTATTTTATTTTTGTAATTATGTATTGTATATATTTTTTGTGGTGTGGTTTTCATATAAGCCCTTGGGCTTCCAACCACACCTGCACACCATACTTTAAAAAAAAATGATCTGTATTTTTGTCTATGACTTTCTTTGATGCAAATATATAAAACATCCAGCAACTTGGCACAGCCATTGAAGGGGAGTGGGACAACATTCCACAGGCCACAATCAACAGCCTGATCAACTATATGCAAAGGAGCTGTGTCACGCGATATGACTGGTTTTCTGGTCCAGTCCCCTACTTTTTTTAAAAGGCATGTGTGACCCACAGATCCATATCTGTACAGCACTCTGTGACATCAGTTGATGTAAAAAGGGCTTTATAAATCCATTTGATTTGATTTGTAATCCCAGTAATGTCAAATCCATGGATTAGGGCCTAATGAATTTATTTAAATTGACTGATTTCCTTATATATGTCACGCCCTGACCTTAGAGCTTTTTATGTCTCTATTTTGGTTTGGTCAGGGTGTGATTTGGGTGGGCATTCTATGTTCTATTTTCTATGTTTTTCTATTTCTTTGTTTTGCCCGGGTATGGTTCTCAATCAGGGACAGCTGTCTATCGTTGTCTCTGATTGGGAACCATACTTAGGCAGCCCTTTCCCACCTGTGATTGTGGGTAGTTAACTTTGTTTGTGGCACTGGAAGTGTCACGGTTGTAAATACAGCACAGTAAAGAAAAGTATTGTATCCTACTAAACTGTACCGTACTCTACGTAATTAAACTCTACTGTACTCTAATGAATGAAACTATACTACACTGTACTCTACTGTACTGAATTAAACTACACTGCACTGTACTCTACTGTACTCTACTGAATTAAACTCTAATGTACTGTATGTACTCTACTGTACTGAATTAAACTATACTGCACTGTACTCTACTGTACTGAATTAAACTACACTGCACTGTACTCTATGTAATTAAACTCTACTGTACTCTACTGAATTAAACTCAAATGTACTGTATGTACTCTACTCTACTGCATTAAACTATACTGCACTGTACTGAATTAAACCATACTACACTGTACTCTACTGAATTAAACTTGAATGTACTGTATGTACTCTACTCTACTGAATATAACTCGAATGTACTGTGTGTACTCTACTGAATTAAACTGATGTACTGTGTGTACTCTACTCTACTGAATTAAACTCTAATGTACTATATGTACTCTACTGAATAAAACTCTACTGTCCTGTCCTGTACCGTACCTTATCATACCGTACCATACTCTACTGCTTTGCACGTGTTTGTTATACAGTCAGTGCATTCATCTAAGGTAGATAAACAACATATCATAGTCATAGCAAGGGTACAAATGTCTGTAACCGTTATTGAGAATGTTATTGTAGTTAAAGTGGTTAGTTAGTAGTTAGTAGTTAGTTTATGCTGTAGGTTTTAAACATGCTGTAGGTTTTAAACATGCTGTAGGTTTTAAACATGCTGTAGGTTTTAAACATGATGTAGGTTTTAAACATGATGTAGGTTTTAAACATGCTGTAGGTTTTAAACATGCTGTAGGTTTTAAACATGATGTAGGTTTTAAACATGCTGTAGGTTTTAAACATGATGTAGGTTTTAAACATGCTGTAGGTTTTAAACATGCTGTAGGTTTTAAACATGATGTAGGTTTTAAACATGCTGTAGGTTTTAAACATGCTGTAGGTTTTAAACATGCTGTAGGTTTTAAACATGCTGTAGGTTTTAAACATGATGTAGGTTTTAAACATGATGTAGGTTTTAAACATGATGTAGGTTTTAAACATGCTGTAGGTTTTAAACATGATGTAGGTTTTAAACATGCTGTAGGTTTTAAACATGATGTAGGTTTTAAACATGCTGTAGGTTTTAAACATGATGTAGGTTTTAAACATGATGTAGGTTTTAAACATGATGTAGGTTTTAAACATGCTGTAGGTTTTAAACATGATGTAGGTTTTAAACATGCTGTAGGTTTTAAACATGATGTAGGTTTTAAACATGCTGTAGGTTTTAAACATGCTGTAGGTTTTAAACATGATGTAGGTTTTAAACATGCTGTAGGTTTTAAACATGCTGTAGGTTTTAAACATGCTGTAGGTTTTAAACATGCTGTAGGTTTTAAACATGATGTAGGTTTTAAACATGATGTAGGTTTTAAACATGCTGTAGGTTTTAAACATGCTGTAGGTTTTAAACATGATGTAGGTTTTAAACATGCTGTAGGTTTTAAACATGCTGTAGGTTTTAAACATGCTGTAGGTTTTAAACATGATGTAGGTTTTAAACATGATGTAGGTTTTAAACATGCTGTAGGTTTTAAACATGCTGTAGGTTTTAAACATGCTGTAGGTTTTAAACATGCTGTAGGTTTTAAACATGCTGTAGGTTTTAAACATGATGTAGGTTTTAAACATGATGTAGGTTTTAAACATGCTGTAGGTTTTAAACATGATGTAGGTTTTAAACATGCTGTAGGTTTTAAACATGCTGTAGGTTTTAAACATGATGTAGGTTTTAAACATGCTGTAGGTTTTAAACATGCTGTAGGTTTTAAACATGCTGTAGGTTTTAAACATGATGTAGGTTTTAAACATGATGTAGGTTTTAAACATGCTGTAGGTTTTAAACATGATGTAGGTTTTAAACATGATGTAGGTTTTAAACATGATGTAGGTTTTAAACATGCTGTAGGTTTTAAACATGATGTAGGTTTTAAACATGCTGTAGGTTTTAAACATGATGTAGGTTTTAAACATGCTGTAGGTTTTAAACATGCTGTAGGTTTTAAACATGATGTAGGTTTTAAACATGCTGAAGGTTTTAAACATGCTGTAGGTTTTAAACATGCTGTAGGTTTTAAACATGCTGTAGGTTTTAAACATGCTGTAGGTTTTAAACATGCTGTAGGTTTTAAACATGCTGTAGGTTTTAAACATGATGTAGGTTTTAAACATGCTGTAGGTTTTAAACATGCTGTAGGTTTTAAACATGATGTAGGTTTTAAAGCTTTTGAAAAAGCTAGCGTAAGTGCATGCGGACTGAGCAGGCCACAGGGGAGTACCATCACCGACCTCCCGGTCCTGGGCTTCCAGGACCCATTCTGCAGATCCAACACCAGTTCCAGCACCAGACCCAGTCACAGCACCAGAACACTGGAAGAGGCGTGGCAGAGGGACCAAATAACAGACCTTCCCCCGGCACGAGCGGACCATAGGCGAATTCCACCACGGAGCCCCAGGTCAAGGGCTCCCTTCTGTGCCTGCTTGCTCCTCAGGTTGTCCTTCTTCCCCTCTGTAGATCCAGCAACAGTCCCAGCACTAGCATCTACCCAGTGACCGGTTTCCAGCACAAGCCCCAGCACCAGACCACCAGATGAGGCGCGGAGGAGGGATCACAGATAACGCCTTCACCCGGAGCGAGCAGGCCACAGGGAAGTGCCACCATTGATCTCTGGGTCTAAGGCTCCATTGTGTGTCTGCTTGCTCCTCAGGTTGTCCTTCCTCCCCTCTCAGACCCAGATCCCAACCGAGCACCTGCAGCAGCCCCGGTTACCAGCACCAACCCCTGGTTTCAAGCCCTGGTTTCTGCTGGACACAGCACCGACCAACCACAACTGCCACTTCCATCGAGCAACTGTCAGCCCAGACCCCTTCCCCTCCAATAACACAAAGACAGGCACATTGTGGACTGACTGACGGACTGATTGACTGACGGACTGATTGACAGGTTCTTTGGATTCTTTGCTTTGTTTGATTGGATGACCATTTGCTTTGCTGTCACGTTCTGACCTCTATTTCTGTTGTTTTGTATTTATTTAGTATGGTCAGGGCGTGAGTTGGGTGGGCAGTCTATGTTTGTTTTTCTATGTTTTGGGGCATTTCTATGTTTTCGGCCTAGTATGGTTCTCAATCAGAGGCAGGTGTCATTAGTTGTCTCTGATTGAGAATCATACTTAGGTAGCCTGGGTTTCACTGTGTGTTGGTGGGTGATTGTTCCTGTCACTGTGTTTGTTGTCACAGGATAGGACTGTTTTGCGTTTTCACATTTCTTGTTTTTGTTAGTTTGTTCATGTGTAGTGATTTATTAAAACATGAATAACCACCACGCTGCGCTTTGGTCCGCTTCTCTTCCTCCTACAGACGAACGCCCTTACATTTGCCTAATTTTAATTGATTGCTTATTGTTGGAATGATTTATTATTTGGAATTTTAAATGAATGATGTATTGAATTTAAATGTATTGATTTATTTGTATTTTTATGTAAGTGCATGTGAAAGATGGCGTAATAATAAATATTCTGTTGCAATCTTTAGTTGGCTCCTCTTACCTATTTACCTATATTAAGAGCCTTGGAAATGATTGTGATATAATGCTCACTTCGTTGAGAATGTACAGGTAACTGCCAAAATAAAGGAAACACCAACATAAAGGTATTGGACCACCACAAGCCAGAACAGCTTCAATGCACCTTGGCATAAATTCTACAAGTGTCTGGAACTCTATTTTTTATTATGTATTTATTTATTTTATTTATTTAAACTTTATTTAACTAGGCAAGTCGGTTAAGAACAAATTCTTATTTACAATGACAGCCTGCCAAAAGGCAAAGGCCTCCTGCGGGGACAGGGGCTAATAAAAATAAATGCAATTAAAATATAGGACAAAAAAACACAATGACAAGAGAGTCAACACAACACTACATGAACAGAGACCTAAGACAACAACCTACCATGGCAGCAACACATAACACAGCATGGTAGCAACACAACATGACAACAACATGGTATCAACACAGCATGGCAGCAGCAGCAAAACAGCAGCACAACATGGTAGCAGCACCAAACGGGGTAGAAACATTATTGGACACAGACAACAACACAAAGGGCAAGAAGGTAAAGACGACAATACATCACGCAAAGCAGCCACAACTGTCAGTAAGAGTGTCCATGACTGAGTCTTTGAATGAAGAGATTGAGATAAAACTGTCCAGTTTGAGTGTTTGTTGCAGCTCGTTCCAGTCACTAGCTGCAGTGAACTGAAAAGACGAGAGACCAGGGATGTGTGTGCTTTGGGGACATTTAACAGAATGTGACTGGCAGAGTGGGTGTTGTATGTGGAGGATGAGGGGTGCAGTAGATATCTCAGATGGAGGGAGTGAGGCCTAAGAGGGTTTTGCGACAGGCATACAGAGATGGCAAGTTTACAGAGAATAATATAGGGTGCAGTGAGGTGTCCTATGAGGAGCATTGGTGGCAAATCTGATGGCCGAATGGTAAAGAACATCTAGGCACTCGAGAGCAGCCCTTACCTGCCGATATATAAATTACATCTCCGTAATCTAGCATGGGTAGGATGGTCATCTGAATCAGAGTTAGTTTGGCAGCTGGGGTGAAAGAGGAGCGATTACAATAGAGGAAACCAAGTCTAGATTTAACCTTAACCTGCAGCTTTGATATGTGCTGAGAGAAGGACAGTGTACCGTCTAGCCATACTCCCAGGTACTTGTATGAGGAGACTACCTCAAGCTCTAAACCCTCAGAGGTAGTAATCACACCTGTGTGGAGAGGGGCATTCTTCTTACCTAACCACATGACCTTTGTTTTGGAGGTGTTCAGAACAAGGTTAAGGGGAGAGAAAGCTTGTTGGACACTAAGAAAACTTGTGGTCGAGTGTTTAACACAAAATCCAGGGAGGGGCCAGCTGAGTATAAGACTGTATCATCTGCATATAAATGGATGAGAGAGCTTCCTACTGCCTGAGCTATGTTGTTGATGTAAATTGAGAAGAACGTGGGGCCTGCGATCGAGCCTTGGGGTACATCCTTGGTGATAGGCAGTGGCTGAGACAGCCAAGTCAATAAAAATAGCAGCACCACATTGCTTAGAATCAAGGGCAATGGTGACATCCTTGAGGACCTTTAAGATTGTCACGATCGTTTGAAGCATACTCGGACCAACGTGCAGCGTGATCTGGGTTCCACATCTTTATTTAGTGAAACGCACAAAACAATAAAGCAAGAACGAAATGTGACGACAATGGCGTGCTGACATATAACTACCCATAAACAATTTCCCACAAGCACAGGTGGGAAAAACAGCTACTTAAATATGATCCCCAATTAGAGACAACGATTACCAGCTGCCTCTAATTGGGAATCATACAAATCACCAACATAGCAAATAAACTAGAACACCACATAGAAATAAATAAACTAGATCACCCCCAGTCACGCCCTGATCTACTTCACCATAGAGAAACAATGGCTCTCTATGGTCAGGGCGTGACAAAGTTTGCAGTGACACATCCATAACCTGAGCGGAAACCAGATTGCATACCAAAAAGAATACTATAGACATCAAGAAAGCCAGTCAGTTGATTATTGACAAGTTTTTCCAATACTTTTGATAAACAGGGCAAAATAGAATAGGCCGATAACAGTTAGAATCAGCTTGATCTCCCCCTTTAAATAAAGGACGAACCATGGCTGCCTTTCAAGCAATTGGAACCTCCCCAGAGAGGAGAGACAGGTTAAAAAGGTCAGAGATAGGCTTGGCGATTATAGGGGCAGCAACCTTAAAGAAGAAAGGGTCTAAACCATCTGAACCAGATGTTTTTGGGGGGTCAAGTTTAAGGAGCTCCTTTAGCACCTTGGACTCAGTGACCGCCTGCAGGGAGAAACTTTGTAGCGGGTTAGTGGAAAAAGAGGGAGGAGCATTGGGGCCAGTCACATTAGAGGGGTGGGAGATGAGGAAATGTTGGGCAAGGAGGCATGGCTGAGTCCAATAGGAATCCTGACTTAATGAAGTGGTGATTTAAAAAGCTCAGCCATGTGCTTCTTGTCAGTAACAACCACATCATCAACTTTAAAGGACATGGGCAGCTGTGAGGAGGAGGGTTTATTCTCCAGGTCTTTAACCTTTTTCCAGAACTTCTTGGGGTAGACCCACAAAGAGAGAACTGCTCCTTAAAGTAACTAACTTAGGCCTTCCAGGTAGCTTGAGTGCACTTATTTCTCATTTGCCTGAACGAGAGCCAGTCTTGAAGTGGAGTAACTCTGCAAGATCACGGTCGAACCAGGGGCTGAACCTGTTTAAATTCTCATTTTCTTTATGGGGGTGTGTTTGCTAACCACATCAATTAAAATATTTTTAAAAAAGAAGGTCCGTATTCAACAGAGGGAATCAAGCTGATTCGATACCAATTTACAGAGGCCAGGTCACGAAGGAACGCTTGCTCATAAAATAAAATGTGCAAGCGTCTATAACAAATCACCACAGGTCGTTTCACTGAGCAGCCATTACGAACACAGGCTGTAAAACAGTGATCACTAAGGTCATTACAGGAAACACCAGACTGATACCCATCAGGATTATTTGTGAAGATAACATTGAGGAGAGTAGCCTTTTTTGGGTGTTTGGAGTCTTACTTTGAGGGATTGGTAATAATCTGCTAAAGATTGAGGGAGTCCCATTGCTTTAGGACTTGGTCAGGTGGTTTAAGCATGTCCCAGTTTAGGTCACCTAGCAGGACAAATTCAGACTTAGTGTAAAGGGCCAGGAGAGAGCTTAGGGCAGGTATAAGGTACAGGCCGGTGCTGATGGAGGACGATAGCACCCAGCAACAGTCAATGAAGAGCTATTTGAAAGTTTAATGCTTAAAACCAGCAAATCAAGTTGTTTGGGGACAGACTTGGTGGAGACAACCGAGCATTGAAGGTGATCTTTGGTAAAGATTGTCACTCCCCCACCTTTGGAAGATCTGTCTTGCTGAAAAAGGTTATAGCCAGAAAGGTTAACATCAGTGTTTAGAACACTCTTCCTTAACCACATCTCAGTAATGACCAACACATCTGGATTGGAGCTGTGAACCCAAACTTTCAATTGATCCATTTTAGGTAATAAACTTCTAGTGTTAACGTGCAGAAAACCCAGGCTTTTACGAGAGCAGAAATCAGTGAAACAGAAATCAGAGCACAAGTCAGAATTGGGGCTAGCAACAGTAGGTGGGCCAGGGTGTAAATGCACATTTCCAGATATCATCAACTGTAATACAATCAAGGCACGACAGAGTACAGGGAGACCTCTGCAGTGTTGATTTATGACATTTGAATGTGCAATAGATGGCAACAAGATCATATTACACAGCAATTTCATCAGATAACATGAATACAAAGCCGGCGAGAGGTGGTTAGAATAGGATGGGAAGCCAAAAGTCTGTGTAACCAATAGAGAGTCAGAGTCCCAAGTGTGGGAACAAACATAGTCTGTCTCACTGTTGGGTGAACAAGAAATTTCATAGTCAACATAGCATGCAGGAGTCATGAGGCAAATAGCAAAATAGCAAAATGCACAAGAAAAAATATATAACGACTTGGGGCTGTGTGCTGTGTGCTGGAGGCGAGCAAAATCTCAGGGAGTGTGGTGGGGGTACCTGTACCAGACAAGGGGATTCAGACCAGGGCAGACAGTGAACAGAGAGGGGGAAGTGTGGTGGGGGTACCTGTACCAGACAGGGGGAGATAGACCAGGGCAGACAGTGAACAGAGAGGGGGAAGTGTGGTGGAGGTACCTGTACCAGACAGGGGGAGACAACCAGGGCAGACAGTGAACAGAGAGGGGGAAGTGTGGTGGGGGTACCTGTACCAGACAGGGGGAGACAACCAGGGCAGACAGTGAACAGATCGCCAGGTGGAATCCAAGCAGCAGAGCAGCAAGCAACGGGAGTAGGGATACGACACCTTTCTTCCACAATAGATTTTATAATTTAGTGTTTTGCTGATGGTGGTTGAAAACGCTGTCTCAGGCGCCACTCCAGAATCTCCCATAAGTGTTCAATTGAGTTGAGATCTGGTGACTGAGACGGCCACGACATATGGTTTACATTGTTTTCACGCTCATCAAACCCTTCAGTGGCCACTAGTGCCTGTGGATAGCCAAAGTAACACCCATAATAATGGTCTGCCCAGCATTTTTATACATGACCCTAAGCACAATGAGATGTTAATGACTTATTTCCCTCAGGACCCACACCTTTGTGGAAGCCAGCTTTCAATATAGTTTGTATCCCTTGCTTACTCAATTGTTTAAATTATTTTGTCAGTTACCTGTACGAGCAGTCGAAATTTGGCCATATAATTAATGACCGAAAAATACTTACTTTTTTACGCCCGGAAAAGAGATATTTTTAACGTCCGGGAAAATATGTCTCTCGACGTCCAGAAAAATATGTATTTCAAAGTCTGTAAAACACGTCTTTTCACCGTTCATTCAGCACCTAAAATGCACCTGACGTCAACATCTAGAAAAGTTGAAAATACATATTTTTGTTGCTTACTGGGATTGGCTCACTGTAGTCCATCTGTGGCTGAACACTACTGTACCTGAACACTATGGGTGTTCACATTCTAATCAACTTCAAAAATATTTCAATTTCATTCATCGCCTCTCGCTTCCCATTCAGTGTCTTGAAAATGTGATCGCACACATTTATTTGAGAACAATGTGGACTAATCCTGTGCCAACAATCATTCCTCTTTTGTCTGGCAACCGATTCATCAACCAATGAATGTACTGTAGTAAAACAAACGGCACAACACATTGAAATGCCCAATCACACACACAACAAACAAACACATATGGATGCACACAAACACACACACACACACACACACACACACACACACACACACACACACACAGCAGCATCTCGGAAGCAAAGTCCACAGCCTATCTTTGGGGGAAAACTGGTAAACGTCTACTCCATTCTTCCTGTCACATTTTCCCTGGCGCTGTGGTTTCCCCACAAGGCCTCGCTCTCTTTCTGACAGTTCACTTGGTTTTTGAAGTTCAACATGACAATCTCTGACAGAATTAGAACGTTATCCTTCTTTCTCATGACAAATCCCCTCATCAGTGAGGTAAATACGGTACCTTGCTTTTCATCCCGTCTCAACAGAACAGCCTGAAGGAAGCAGCCACCGCCTCATGCTCTCTCCGTCTCCAAACAAGGAGATCTGGGGGGGGAACACGAGTTCAGTGGGGCAATCATTTACAAGAGCTTGAATGTAATATTTTGAAATGCAGAATGTAACAAATAACTTCATTTCACATAATAATTCATATCCGCTAGTACAGTTGGGTAGAGGTACATGAAAGGGTCAGGTTATGATATATAATCAATGTACTTTGTTCTGGAGTCAGACAACAACATGTAGGCCTGCTGTCCTTTCATGGGAACTAAAGTAGGGTTCTTTCCAGGCCTAGGATGAGGTGCATATTTTCAGTTTAGTGGTGAAGCACAAAACCCTTGAAACAATATGACAAAATGGAATTTCCTTTTCACATATCTTTGATATAGCATCATGCATACTGTATACACACGCATACTGTATATAGTCACGCATGCTGTGCTTGACTATAAACCAGAGGGTCATAAAATCTGAGAAATGTTCTGATAGCCATGATATGCTTTACATGTCAGATACAGTGTTTGAATTGGCTTCTAAAAGCGATATGGTGAGAGGTAAATCAGGCTAAACACAAACAGAAACACAAATCAGACGACGGGTCGGAGATGAAGAGCTTGTAGAATTCAGCGATATCAGTCCAAGACAAAAAGCAGCCTGACAGTTTGGCATTGCTGATTCGCTAAGTCCAGACATTAATGAATCACTTTGTTCTCATAGCTGGGTGATTAAAGTGATGAAGGGAGAACAAAGGCAAAGCACTGGTACGTCAGCCTCACCTCTCAATACGGACTGATTGACGACCACCGCTTTGATGGATTGGAGAGGTCAGAGGAAAAGCGTCAGGATCGATAAATATTAAAGTTGATGGCTTGTTTTTCCTCAGGCGAAGTCCTGTACAATAGGAGAGAGTCTAGGTATGATTCCATCTCACAGTGTTAGATTGGTTCTCTGTCTCGAGGACCAAACCTGAGCCTGCATCAAATGAATGCCAGTAGTTGTTATTGAGGGATAGCGAAAGACTATATCTCCCTAGATCTCAACATCACTTCATATTCTATCCCAATCAAATCATTTGAATGTCCAAATATCTGCTCAAGAAGCCATTTTAATACTTTGGGGCTATATCTGTATTGTTTGTGTCGGGGGAACACGAGGATTGCCTTTGACCTTATTGTGGATTCGGACCGTTTGACATTTGAGAGGGGAACTCAAGGGGTGTGTCTAGGTGTGTCTTTTTTTTCAATCAGTGCCACACTGAATTAGAGCTGTGTTACTGGCTTACATACATTTTCCATGGCTCCTGTGATTGTGACGGTACAGTAGAGCAGAAACAAAAGCCCTCACGGGATGACGGATGGACAGTTCTGGAGCGCGTCACAGGCAGAGGGCCAAGCACTCCTGATCCATAGCATCATGTCATATCACACATGTTCAAGCACATTTACATTACACGTAAACACATGACTGTCTAAAACATAGCCTTTTAGAAGCTACACAATCAGGCAGTTGCATAGATAAGGCTCTAGGGGTGCCTGAGCACCTGCCCTTCTGCCTTCATATAGAAAAGTGTCCTTTCGGATTGGTAGCATTTTTGTTAGTAATACATTTTTATTTTACTTCTAGTCTCTTTTCTCTCCTGTTCTGTAAAGAATTGCCCATCAGACTAGCTAATCCCCCCCCCCCCCCCCCCGCTCTCGTTCTCCTGCTGTTGCACATGCAGAAACTACTGGTGGCTAGCGGTGGTATGAGTAGTAGCACTGACACACTGGATACAGCCAATATGGGGAAGGAAAAACCCGGAGTATTCTGTACCAGGATCAGGGAACTCCTGTTGTATACGGGACACCACACAGGAAGGTATGACCCCTCTGACATGTTTGCCAAGGTAGCTCCATTACCACCAGACAAAATGCCAATAGGCACAGTATCTGTATCAGCTGGGAATTTCAATTTCACAGTATTATCCCAACCTCATAGTGTGGAAATATATATACAGTGCATGACTGTTCTATTTTACACTGTAGTTCTTGGTCTGATCCTCTTGGCAATGAGCGACCGTTCTCCTGTTTGCTTGATTAGCATGACAGGGTCGCTTAGCCAGTGGCGGTGCCAGTCCCTGGCTCACTGCTGTCTCATCACATTGTTCCTTCCTGGTGGAGGGAGGCTGAGGATGAAGCCGAGGCTGTTGACAACCAAACTGTTAAGATAGAAAGACTAGAAAAACATGAAAAGTAGTGCACCTAAAGCTGAGATCTAGTGTTTGGAGGGTGTTTGAATGTAAACCCTATGTAAGTGTCATGATGTACTAAATGTGTTTCAAAGCAGAATGGAAGTATTCTAAAACACCCAAAGGGGCTCTTCAATCTGAATACGTGTGTTTGTGAGAGAGTGTTGTGAGACGTGTGGGTGTTTCAGTGCACGTCCGGTAAAAGTCTCATATAATCAAATGTTTTTTTAACTGCATATGATTTACAGCATACATTTTGATTGATTGTAAAATATCGATTGAGAAGGTGGATGTGAACCTGGATCTCCTGCTTGTCAAAACACTGCCATAGTCCACTCAACCAGTCTTCAGGACTAAGCTGTTGTGCTGAACCACCCTTGTTACACCCAGCGCATGAGGCTCCATTCAGATTTGAGATAAGTAGACTTAATATGGACTATATAAAAAATGTACTATAGTAAAAAAAATATATATATATGTCCATGTTAAATCAACTGATATCATGTCTAAATAGGGCCTTGGGAGAATGTTTTTTTGTGAAATTGAACATTTATTTTTTTCATACCTTCACATCAGAAGACAAATGTTTAGATTAAAGGCAAAATGTGAACATCAAACATTGTTCTGCTGTACTGTTCAGAACTCCCACAATCTGAGGCATGGATGTGGAGAGAGGACAATCGTGGCACGTGGGCCCTCTAACAAACTCTATGGTCAAGCAGAAAAACAGCCACGTTTGCTGTTGACTCCTTTATATTCCTGTCCTTCACGACAGGTGAAAGCACACCGAACGCTCAGATGAAACGCTCCAAAACAATCCAAAAAAGTACGTGTCAATCAAAATGTGAGTCCAAAATGTTATCACATTGAAGAAGGAAATAGAAAAGGAATTCACTCAATAAGAACATTTGTTTTGTGTTTCGGCCGCTAATGCTAATATTCCAAGTAAAACAGCCATTTTGTGGAATTGATCAGTTATCTTTATGCTATATTTGCATAGCTTAATCACATATATGCTTTCTGCTTATTGGTATTGATTTGTTTAGTACTTATATTCATATTGCAATTCATTAATATTATAGCATTTGATAATGCATTTGATACATTCATGTACTGTCATTATTGTTTATTATTTGCTATGCAGAAAAACATGCAGACATACTACGTTACTCACCGGCTGGCCAATCCTAACCAAAGCCAATCAAGACCAGGATCCCTAGACTAATGTCAACTGAACTGTCAACTGTCAAGCATATCATCTAACTCAACTGTGCTGTGATTCAATTCATCTGAACAACCTTCCATGACATCTACCATCACCATCTGATTATAAAGACTCAGGTCAGGATATTAGCATAATGGATGGACCGCATTGAGCCATTGGGCTGTTTTGTATGTGTGCTAGCAGTCGTTTGCCTTTTTTTTTTTTTCATGAATGTGAAATATGCCACATTTCTGTAGATTTTGAAGAATAACATGATAAATACCTTACAGATCTTTGAATGGTTTGTATCAACATAAAATGTGAAAGACCTCATTTGCGAAGAAAAGATAAAGCATTTGAAGCTTCAATTATGTCTTGAAACATATTATTTTTTTTACCCATGAATTATTATCCTGGACAACCTTCCTCGTGTCCTATGTTTGAGCATAGTACCATACAATCGTAATTACCACTGAGCTTATAAACACCATGTAAGAGCAGGGGAATATACAATAAGAGTATTTGGAAACTTGAGAAGAAGGGATCTAATTCTGCATTAGACTTGACTTGAAACACCCTAATAGTCTTTTCAGACTTTAATTACTGCTCCCAGGCTCTGGCAAGGTGGTGCACAACTCTTGATTAAGTGGCGTTACAACTATTGGAGGCTGCTGAGGGAGGACGGCTCGTAATAATGGTTGGAATGGTATCAAACACATGAATGTGAAATATATTATCAATAACCAAAAATATTGTATTTTCACCATTTCAAGCCAGTGTACAAAACTGAAAGTTAAAGAAAAATTCAACTAAAGAACATGAAGAATATACATTTTGCACATGGAACAGCTCTACCGCTTCTTAGACTTGCTTTCAATGAGTATGACAGATCTATAACTCCTATTTCTATATGAATTTGGTTGGGTCACCAAAAAAGTTACACATTGCAGCTTTAACTAAACGTAATCCTAACAATGGTCCTTTGGAGGAAGTATTGTTGACATATATTTGACATTTGTATCTAAAAGTATAATTGAGAAATAATTATTCAAAGTTGGCATATTTGGAATTATTTTCACATTTTCTCTGATAATGCTTACAAATTGGATCATAACTTTAAAGCAAGCAGAGATCCCACTCTGAAACTTTGATATGCCCATAGAGTATATTATGTTCAATATATAGCAATATTTGCCAAATCAAACATTTTATATTTTCAATATTCATGTGTATTTATTTCAATATTCATAAATTAACGTAAATAATTTTTTTTTGGGGGGGGGGGGGGGGGGGGGGGTATCCAAATAGTAATATTTCAGAGAAAGCGTACAGTTTCATATGAAAACATTTGTAGCAGATGAAACATGGACTCTTAAAGCAGGTCTGGGTAAAGCCAAATTGTCATAAATATGCCAACGTTGATGAATTATTTCTCAATTCGGCTTTTAGAGACAAATATATCAAATGTAAAATGTAATTTTCCACACTGAGGTCGAAATAACACTGACATTGTGAACATTTTGATAATGCCCTTTTAGTGTAAGAGCTTTAGGGAAAAAAACGGATTTATTAAACATACAGCGATGATAAAATATAGATATACTGCATTGGGGCTTTAACAATCCTTCCTCCAAAGGACCATTCCATGGATAGTGAAAATCATGATATTCTTTGGTCATGGTTTCGTATGGGAATCACATTTATAAGAAAGTGTCTGGTGTTGACCGATCTGGACACCCCTACCAGAAGTCCAATATGACTTCAGGCACGTTCCTCTGCCCAGTAGTTGCTGACACATGCCAGATCTTACAACTCCTGGAGAGATATTTTAAGTATCAGTTTAACCACATCATATGTTATAGCAATCTGTCAGTCGATGACGTGGCACACAACCATTGGTTGATTCATGCAACGTCTGAGCAGGGGAACATTACCCTTATCTGGAAGGGAGGACTGCTCAAGGCTGACCTCTATTGCCTCTGACACCAGCCAATAGAAGGCATCACACTTCTATCCCAGCATCATGCTCCCTCCAGGTCTTCAACACATGAATAACACCACAACCTTCTGGGACATTTTATGGCACACAGTAGATCATTTGTCATATCATGCCTGTTATTGGGATAATGGATAACAGAAACAGGGGAGTAATTTGAGTTTAAATAGTCCAGGGGTCTACATGATTATTCAGTAAGATATAGCTTGGTTTGTACAAATATATGCGTCAAAAGTCTCCTACCTGTGTGTCAAAAGTGCATCCGCTGGGAAAGGATTTGACAGCAAAACTGAAGTGCATGTGCGTAAATACATTTTTCTCTAACCTGCTGTACAACTGAAGGCTAACAACCTAGCTAGCCGATTGTAACGGGCTAATGTTTAGCTAGCCGATTGTAACGGGCTAAGGTTTAGCAAGCCGATTGTAACGGGCTAATGTTTAGCTAGCCGATTGTAACGGGCTAATGTTTAGCTAGCCGATTGTAACAGGCTACATTAGCGTTACAGGTTAGCTTATACAAGACTCCGCCATAGATTTTTCAACTAGCCTGCCCTTGGCAATAGTGTGTCCAGTTGCAGGCGGTTCTACAAAAGCCAGAGAAAACTCAAAGATATGAAATCCATGTTTAGTATCAAGTGAGAAATGTCTCTTGCCTCTTCCCTTGTGTAGATCTTCGTTTTGGTCGCACTGTGTGTCCTCTACTTCTACACGTGGCCGCACATCGAAATTACTAGTTCCTGCAAAGATGCTGGGAAATTCTAGATGTGCGGCAGCTAAAGTGTCAAGGAACCTCCTCACATGGTAAAAAACATGTTTAATATCTTTTAGATTTTTTTTCTGGTTTGTCTAGTACAGTACGTGCCGGTAATGCACCGTCCATAACGTTGGATGCCAACCGCTGATAAACCTGACAGAAGAAGAAGAGGTGGTGGTGACAGTAGCTAACAAGCTTGGACACCGGTAGTCAGCGTCCTTTGCCAGCATGCAGGAACCAATTAAATGCTTGAGGGGGAATACTCACATGCAGGAAAGTCACGAATTGCGAGCCGTAATCACACATTCTTGAAATGTATCAGTAATGCAAAAAAATATGTTTCTAGCGAAGCGAGATGTTTTACTCTGCCCAATATCTGTCCATAAAAATAAGCCAATGAAGGAAGGAATTTTTGACTGGAGGTCAATGAGAGTGTGTCGCATTTGGTCAACAAAAAAATTGTAATTGCTAAATTCTTACATGAGGCTTATTTGATTGAATAGATGTTTCGTAAGGATTAGGTTGTTACGAATGCACTGATCTAAGTGGAGGGCACGTGGCATTTTGGCAACTTAGGAAAAAACTACTTTATATCTGAGTTGTCTGTTGTCATAGTGATAGATAGAGGACTCATCATGGATATAACCTGTTTTAGCTTGAACAATGCCACTGAGGGCTTCCACCATTTTAAAGTAGTCAACTGGGTGGGGTGTACTACTTTAAAATGGAGATAGCATGGGCAGTGTCATTGAGGCAATCACAGAGCTACAATGGCACAGGAGTCCTCTATCTTTATGACCTGTTGTTCACATATCTGCCCTCTCATTGACTAGAATGGTCCCACCTGATATTGCCTCCTCCTGCCTGCCTTCCATCTTTGAGGACATGTATTTCAATTGTTAGAGTGGTCACCCAAATATCTTGTCCATATAATAGACCATCTTTGATGAAAGTCCATCTACCTGCCATTGTGTTGAAAGGCAACTTCTGGATTTTCAATTGGTGACCATAAATTGCCTTTTAAAAACAATGGCGTGTAGATTGGGGGAAGAAAAAATCTGTGCAAAAACATTGACTGTATGGTATGACTTTAATTGGACATTTTATGCCATTACTTGATGCTGATCTACCAAGAATCAGTGAAAGTGTGCCTACTTAGCTTTTTTTGAGTAGGCTAATACAACAATACTCCAGCAGTTCAGTTCACATAGTGAGATCACCCCCACTACCTTTCCAGACACAGACAGAGCCAGTAACTGGACTGTTGCATTTGTTTCCCCATGAAGATTCAAGGTCTCGCCACAAAACAAAACACAACATAAAACACATTTAAGAAATTAAATTCCTGCGCATGTTTGTCAACACATTTTGAAGGCAAGGGGAGGGAGTTGGGATATTGTACAAAGTCACTGGCAGTGTACAATGGTCCCCTGGAGACCCGCGCCTGAGAGGAATGCAGGCAGCGGACGGCCTCCATAATTCTGAAACGTTCAATTAAATCAGACAGAATCATTACATGAGCGCTGTCAGGAGGTGATACGTATTTGTCAAATGTCATTCTTGGGGGCTCAGAGGGCACACTGAGTGAATTAAAACGATTGGCTTTTAAGAGCAGGGGAATAATAAAATACTACCTCCACAGTGAATTTCTAAACTATATCATATTCATTCCTTGTTGTCCATTTAGCCAGGATTGCAGTAGATGGAATCATTCCCCAACAATCATTCCCCTTCTTACTTACAGAGACAGCATTAGGATTCTAATATGTGCATTCTTAAGGCCTGTTTGTGCTCACAGTTAAGTTGTGAATAGGCCAATAAGACTACACATCACCATCCATCTGCATTTAAAAACCTCTCAAGTGTATTACATGTTCCACTTGCACTGACTAAACTAATAAACTATCCTGGGTCTGATTGATACTGTATGTTTACTCTGGTTTCAGGTGTTCTGGCGCCATCAAGTGGATACACCCTACAGAGCACTTTCAAAATACAGAAATCATCCCCACGTGATGCATTAGAAAATCAAGTCAAATCGAATTGTATTGGTCACATACACATATTCAGCGGATGTTATTGCGGGTGTAGCGAAATGCTTGTGTTCCTAGCGCCAACAGTGCAGTAGTATCTAACAATTCCCAACAATACACAAGTCTGAAAGTAAAATAATGGAATTAATCAAATATATCAATATTAGGACAAGCAATGTTAGATTGGCATTGACTAAAATACAGTAGAATACATTCTATACATATGAAATTAGTAAAACAGTCTGTAAACATTATCAAAGTGACTATTGTTCCATTATTAAAGTGGCCAGTGATTCGAAGTCTATGTATATAGGGCAGCAGGCTCTAATAACATGCTGACCAGACACGTCGCGTGCATCGCAAATTAAACTTAGAAATCCATGTTATTCAATTATTGCAACCACACTGCTCACGAGCGTCTGCTACACGAAGGGCTAAATAGAACTCATACCTATTTCTGACGCAGATCGCGCTGAAAGTCCTGCCTCTCCCATCTCATCATTGGTTTATAGAAGCAGGTACCCACGTGCCATCTCCTCATTGGTTATACCCACGTGGTGACTGAACGGTAGTTGTGGTAATACAATGAAAGTTGAAGTTAAATGATGAAAAAGCCTGGAAGGAGGAGAGATGTCTCGAAACGATTCGGTTGGCTGTTTTATGTGTGGATTAATTGTCAGAGTAGAGGTCCTTGTGCATTACAGGTAAAATAACAACTCAATGTTTATATCCCAGGACAAAATAGCTAACAGCAAGCTAGCTAAATAGGACAAATTAACGTTAGCTAGCAAGTGCAAGCTAACTAGCGAAATTGCCATACATGTTTAATCATTTTCGACCTGTCCCCAAATTAATGTCATTGGTTCAGAGTTTGTTTTGATATTTTAACCTGCGTGTCGTGATCACGTTTGGTGTGGGGGGGCAAAATAAATGTATGCACGATAGCGCACGATGGCGCACGCGCGCAGCCGGATTGGGTTCCGTGTTAGACGCCAAGCAAATTTCTTTGTCAGTGATGTGTAGGCCGAAGAACTTGAAGCTTTTCACCTTCTCCACTGCGGACCCGTCGATGTGGATAGGGGAGTTCTCCCTCTGCTGTCTCCTGAAGTCCACGATCATCTCCTTTGTTTTGTTAACATTGAGGGGGAGGTTATTTTCTTGGCACCACTCCACCAGGGCCCTCACCTCCTCGCTGTAGGCTGTCTCATCATTGTTGGTAATCAGGTCTACTACTGTTGTGTCGTCTGCAAACTTGATGATTGAGTTGGAGGCGTGCGTGGCCACGCAGTCATGGGTGAGCAGGGAGTACAGGAGGGGGCATAGCACACACCCTTGTGGGGCCCATGTGTTGAGGAGCAGCGTAGTGGAGGTGTTGTTTCCTACCTTCACCACCTGGGGGCGGCCCGTCAGGAAGTCCAGGACCCAGTTGCACAGGGTGGGGTTCAGAGCCATGAATATTTGTGCAAAAATATGATTTCCAGACAGAATATGAAAATTATGTCTGTATCCGGTGGATAGTTATCAGAACTGTTTTACAGAAGAAGAAAAAAACATCAAATTTGGTCTCTGAATACAGACATAATTTAGAATTACTGAAAGATAAGTATTCCAATGGCACTATTTATGGGCATCAGTTACTTTGTATACCCAAATTTGTGTATCAGGAATGTACTAGGCTATAATTAACATTGCAATAGCACTTCAGAAACCATCTCGTCTGAATGGTGGAAGCAGTTAACTGTCAGTTAAACTGTGGTTTGTCTCCCTAAAAGCGTCTTATTTCCTCTGACTGAACGGGTGTACTTCGCTGTAATCGTCCTGGTCTGGGGCGGGAAAGAAAACCCCTACAACTTAAAGACGAGTCCTATGATGCAATGTCATTCAAGGCAGCCTACAGCAACATTAAACATCTTGCAGGGGAATTTCAGAACCCGCTGAATTCATGCTAAAAACGGATATTACAGCGCTAGTAAAAGGCGCACGCAGCTGTACTATTCATATGTGTAAACATACTGAATTGCAATTGGATGCATTTTACCGCCATATCATACTGTGCTATGATTGGTTAAGACCACCCAAATGGTTAGATCATGGGCAGTTTGATCCTGGTTGGCGATACGTGAACATGCCAGTTGTAGCTAGCTAATAAAGAGCTACATTATTAAGAAATATCCTGTAGTACTGCATTTTATTATTTTGTACAAAGTGTGCAAAACAAGACAGCAGCAAGTACTAACACATTTAATTAACAGATTAAAAAATACTTCATGGCAATTGTATTGAGGCTTACTCGTATGTTGCATCAAGGGCCAAATGAAACTGGTACGATGAAATGTTCACCTTAATCTCTGCTCCTCGTAAATAGCTAAACCCCAACAGGCAGGCAGGGAGCACCTGCAGACGGTGACTATCGAAGGCCAGACAGTTCGACAGTTGGGTTCACAAGTCTGGCTAACCATTCAACCTCCACAGCTCTCTGGTACTGTATCTGGTGACGCGTTTCACCGACTTACCCACTTGTGAGAATCATGTCTTTATATGACTATGAGCCTATGCATGCATTGAAAAAAAAGATCACCCAGTTATTTGGGTACAACTACTCTACCTCAAAACAGTCATGTCTGTGTTCTGTCACAATCCCGATTCCAAGCATAATGCGTCTTGGACTTTAAAAAAACCTCTGCTCGGTGAATTGAGAGAGAGAGGGATCGTATCATGGCTGTGGTGACATAAAGCAGGGTGTGTGTCACTGTCACTTCTCTCCTCCCAGCGACATGTCAGGGCTAAGACCCCGATTCTGTTGTTCCTTCCCCCCTCAGTGGTAAGACCCTGGCTGTCTGGAGGAAACGTGGTCACCTCTGACCCTTAACATGCTGCGAGATGACTATTCAACCTTCAGGAGCACCAACTCCTCCGGGTAGTCTACTTCTGTCACATTCACTGTTCTCCGTTGTATACTGTTTATTCGTGTAATTTCATTTCATGTCTTTTTTTTTTTATGGTGCTGAAACCAGAGAATTGCAATATTGTATTATATGGTAGCTATAGAGACAAGGTAATAGCAGTAAATAAAAAATGGCATCGAGCTAGAGAGAGAAGCCAAACCCGAGGCTCTAGTCAACAATTCCCTCCTAGGCACTTCCGTTATAGAATTACTGAAAGAGATTCTTTATTCAGTCTGCACATGAAAGAAAATGGAAGTGGGGAGAACATACATGGATTCAAAGACCACAAGAAAAAGCTAAAAGAACCCAAATTTCATTGGGAATTTTATTAGTAATAATAATCTGCCAAATATACAGCCATTATTGAATCTCTCCTATTATACATTCTCATATAGGTCATTTACAAAAAGTAGGAATTAGTCATCAATTTCGATCCGATATGAGAGAGAAACAGCAGATACACGTCACAATTTCCCCTGCATATTATGTTACTGTATACGTCAGAACAGATCAGCATTCCCCCGGGATGGACAGACAGCAGAACCAACGGGAGGAGATAGAACATTCTGACAGCACTGATACTATACTCCATTTTATTCCAGATCACAGGAAGAAGCATGAGACCAGCCAAGGCTCAATGAAACCCAGGACCCGTATTTACAAAGCATCTCAGAGTAGGAGTGTTGATCTAGGTTCAGGTCCCACTTCTCCATATAAATCGTATTAATTATGCCAAATGTAGGCAGAACTGATCCTATGTCAGGGCTGCGTTTAGTAGGTTTTTACATTTTGGAACGTTCAATTGAATGGAAACGGTGCTGTACTGAACGAGCAGTTAAAACGGGGAGGGGGTTGGGTTGTGGAATGCTGTCAGCATGGCCACTGCTCTTTAAACACGTCACTCATTGCTACAAGCCACACCGCACCACACCCACCAAACGGGAGCAAACGTACCGGTCTTTTCAAAAGCGTACAAGAATGTTTTTGGAGTAATGTGTCGTTTAGTACAAACCGTTCCGCAACGTAGCAAACGTTCAAGCGAACTGAATACGCCTCGGCACTCATACTCTGAGAATATGGCTGAGTTTAAAACAGGCAGCCCAATTCAGGTGTTTTTCCACCAACTGGTCTTTTGACTAATCACGTCAGATATTTTTCAGGACTGATCTGATTGGTTAAAAGACCCAATTTGTAAATACATTTCTGACTTGGGCTACCCTTCGGTATGCAGCCTTTGTAAATAAGGGTTCAGAACAAGAATTACAACAAGCTGGAAAATCAATTGTTGATTAGCTAACCCAATCAAATCATCGGATTACTTAGCTACAGTTTGTTGCAAAAAATCTGAGAGAAATTGAGTTTATCCTGTATATACAATAAATGATAACTCACTTCTGATTAGCTCAAGTCTAAAAGACAAAATCCAGTCTTGCCAAATGCCACGAGTGTTTCAATACACCAACTTAAACATTTCAGTCAGGTATTATATAAAACCACTTTGTGGATAAACTAAACAACATTCCCACAATGGGAAAGTCATTGGTTAGTTCACAGCAAAGGGACAGATTTGATACATTAGCTATATTCATTTGTTTTTCAGTGCATTTATTTAAATTTGTTTTTTTAAGAATAGCAGACTTCAGCAAACACAAACCAAAACAATTTTTTGTTAACTTCTTGCCCATTAACTTTACGAAGACACCGTTTACCCAGAAGAAGAAGAAAAATAGAACCGGTGTGTAAACAAGAGATTTCAATTCATTGTAGAACAAGTCGTCATTTTGACTT
This sequence comes from Oncorhynchus mykiss, assembly GCF_057628025.1. NCBI lineage: Eukaryota > Metazoa > Chordata > Actinopteri > Salmoniformes > Salmonidae > Oncorhynchus > Oncorhynchus mykiss. The sequence goes on along the minus strand of NC_143041.1, from coordinate 16,502,328 downwards.
CACCCAGATGAAACGTAAAGTCCTTGTATAGAGTCCCATCTACCCGTTGTGGCGCTAATGTATTACAACTTCCAAAAGAGCTGCAGAGGGTGTCAACAGTAAACAACCATCTTAGAGGTACCTTAAATCAGTAACGACAGACATTACTGTACCTCTAGAAACAGACCACTTATAGCACATCTATAAAACAAAATGTTATGATTTTTTAAAAATGTTTTTATTGAATGTGCTTATAGATGGGTTATGAGTTACTTGATGAAGATAGTGTCACTAATGTAAATCATTACCACCCGTTCTTTACCTACAATTTGGGGAATTTTACTCAAATAAACAACGGCCCTGTTGCAAAATGCTGAAGCTGGTCGCTTGCTAAGGAGTTGTTGGAACAATAAAATGAAGACATTTTGAGTAAATGTAAAGCTGCCAGAATGAACGTTTTGAAATGAATATATGGAGTAGAAAGAAATAAGGCAGTGATAATAAGTCAAAATATCCTCAAAAGACTGTAAACATCTCTCATAAAAGGTTGTTCCTCCTTACCATTTAAAATATGTACTAAATCGTCAAGGTTTTTTTGACTGATTAGATTATCATCCAAAATAAATGTGTCTTTTGGTATTAGTTTAAAAATCAAACATAAAAATGTAGCACGGTAGCGTATCTGTGAAAAGATCAGCGTATCGTAATGATTTTAACAGACATCAAACATTCTATAGCTATCAGGGTTATTAAGAAGAAGCAAATGGAAAAACAACATTTCTCTTCACTGAAACGATTGACAATATCTTGATAGAGATCACACTGCGGAAGCATTGTCGGGGTAGAGACAACACCACGCGGATCTAATCTTACCTCCAGGCCTTCAAGTTCAGAACTCTATCCAGACCTTGCTCCCTCTCCAACAACAACAAAAAAAGACCCAGTACTTTGGCATTCTATCCCTCTGAACATGAATCACTAGATAAAACAAACTCAAAATCTCTCTCTGGTAAGTCTGTGTGAATTCATTGTCATCACAGCAGCGTATTGCAATTTCTTCACAATTGAACAGACCATGACACACAGTGTAGTGGGCAGAGGGAGGACAATCTACGTCATACGGATCACCTTCAGCTCTCGTTGGAAAGGCGAACGTAACAGAAACGGCGGTAGCATCTGTCGACAGACTGTGGGATGTGACGACCTAACGAGGAACTCTTTTGTGCTATGCTGATTTTGTGTCACTAATCGTTTGGACAAATCACGATTTCACAGGTGCTCTCGGATCTTTCGAATTTCGGGAAGGGGACATTTGGCCCATAGACTTGTCTGAAACAAGTGTTTCTGTTGGGGGGGGGGGGGGCATCACAAGTCGTGTTAGTATCTTTTAACATGTCCCCCGAGAACTTAACAGAGCATCTGACACAACTAAACAAGACTTTAGTTCTTGTTTTCCGAGATTAATATAATCTTGAAAGTCAATCATGAACAAGTACCACTGCAAATCGGATACAAGTTAAGAAGATCAGGTAAGGCAATTTGGAAGCAAAACATATAGCTAGATAGAGAACAGCAATGCTGAAAGTACTTACCCTCTACTGAGTATAACTTAAAATTGATAAATACAAATCATTCTGGGACAATTAAAAAGACAAAAGGATCAGAAATAAAACAAAAATACATACACTTAATTATAATTATATAAAAAACATACAACATATCATACGCAAGCCAACAAAACGATGGTACTCTTTAGGGATAATCACTTGAGTATTGATTACAGTAGTTTACCTGAGTTAGATACCTGTTAACAGTGGTTAAGAATCAAGAAGCACATACGTCGGACAAAGAGTTATGGAGAAATGACTTCATTGATATAGTGCATATAGTGCAGTGAATCACAGGGCGAGGGACTGGGACTGTAAAACACAGATTAGGTACACTTGACCAATGAGAGACAAGACAAACCACTGGAGAAAGAAGGTTATTGGTGGAGGATCTGCTGCAGCACCTCCAGCAAGTGTTTCAGGCCATAGATGTAGCCTCGGTCCTGGCTCTCGCTGGGGAAGACGTGAGCAAAGTCAATCATCCTCACCTCCACTTCGCTGGCCCTCTGCTCTGGCTGCGGCTCCCCCCGGCCTCCCTCCCCCACTTCCTCTTCTTCCAGTCGTGCTTTGACACCGTTGCCGTTGGGCTGCTCCGACGACACCAGACCTGGGCACTTCCACGTGCTGTTGTGCGCCTGGGGGTTGGGGTCTGTCGTGGCATTGCTGCCGGTGACGTTGCCATGGTGACCCCGGGTGCAGCCCTTCTTGTGCATGGCATACATGGTGGACAGGCTGTAGTCGAGCGGCACGGCAGCGCAGACGTTGTTGTTGTGTTCCAGTACATCCTCGTTGGGCTCGCAGCAGGCGGCAGACGTGGTCTTCTCTGGTAGGCCCCTGGGGATGTGGCCCTCCGGGTTGGGAGGAGGCAGGCCCTCGTATACAAACAACAAGGAGCTGGCATAGAAGGTTAACTGGATCTGGCCCTCGAACCATCTCAGGATGTTCTGGACCTTCAGGATACTGGCAGTGATGGCGTCTTTCCTCAGACTCGTCCCATTATAGAAGAATTTTGATAAACCTGGGAGAGGAACGGGAGAGGTAATTGTTGTTGTTGAAGAATACAATGTTTTCTGATGAGAAATGACGGCGATGATTTAGTCTGTTTAGGAAAACGCATCGGGCATCGTCTAATTGAGAGCAAGCTTGGCTAGCAACTACAAGCGAAACCCCGTGGAAATAGACAGAAAGGTGTACATGTTGTTTATTTTGTGCCGGGATTATTATTGTCTCAGGAGCTCACCGTCTTTGACGGTGTCCTTGAGGAGGCCTCGTCCGTAATGTTGGTCATACGAGTCATAGCCGTCAGAGTTCACCTTGTACACCTGGAGGGTTCGAAAGACAGAAAGGAAGAATGACATTTTATTTAACTAGGCAAGTCAGTTAAGAACAAATTCAAATTTTACAATAACGGCCTACCCCGGGCCAGATCCTCCCCTAAACCGGACGACGCTGGGCTAAATTGTGCGCCGCCCTACGGGACTCCCGATCACGGCCGGTCTAAGGCACTGAGATGCAGTGCCTTAGACCGATGCGCCACTCGGTGCGGACAAGAAACAGTTAGATGCAGCACATAGATCTATTGTTTGTTCTCATATGGAAGCACTAACAAGCAATGCTTAACTTCAAAAGGAGATGACGTGTCTCTATATAACAAACTCAAAGTGATACAATCATGGGTGGAATACTCCCTCTGGTGGAGAAACTATTTTTACACAATTTTCTCAAAACATTTAGAATATGATGCACATACATATGTGACATAATATATTTTTTTCCAAGATATATTAATAGCAATGTGAGTAGATCTCTGAAGTCTGTGAGGACTCCGAGATAATTCCATTCCCACGCCGAGAGGAGCAAAACTGTTGTCTTCCCCAGAGGGATTCCTCCCTTCTATCACTGCAATCCGGAACATCATTATCAGTAATTAGTCTTATCACCCTGTGGTGATCAGCAGATTTTTTCCATACTCCGTGCCAGAAAGCCTTTGACCCTGGGGCAAACACAGGGCATGTCAGTGGACGACCCCTCGTGCTGAAAGGTCTGTGTTCTTACAAAGCCTAGACTATGATGAATCTTATTCACTTACTAGTCTACCTTATTGACGAGTGAGAAGACAACCTGGTATGACAGAGCTTGCCAGTGCAGGTCCTAGGCCATGTGGAGGCAAATATTCCAGAAGTGAAAACTACACCGGTGGTCCTCAACATTCATTTCCCAAAGCAGAGTGCGACAGGCACTATTACTCATTCATTTGCCGATTGACATTGGAGTTAAGAACAGTTATGTTATCATGACCCTCAGAGACCTGTGAGGAACACCCAAAGGAGGGGAGGGCATAAATGGTGATTGGGGTAAAGGTCCTAGTCAACAGATCTGGAGATCAGTCAGATAGAAGCTAGCTCCATCCTGTTCTACTGGTGGCTAGAGGCTTCCTATTACTGACCTCCCAAGAGGCTGCTGTTTGGTAACCAAAAGACAAACTCAAAATGTCGTTGCGCACAGAAAAAAAGGGAACAAATGAGTCACTGACAAACACAAAACAGGTGGGGTTTAGAAAGGGTTCTAAAAGGCATCAATGTGGGTGACTACTGGGTGCTGGCCAAGCAACTTCAGTGGGGTCTTAAAAAACACCCACCATGGATGCCCACTGGATTTGCCTGAGAAAAGACAAACTAAAAAAAATAATAATTAGGAAGTACCAATGGATATAAAGAAAAACTGCCAGATGAAGGCTTTGTTCGGCTCTCTAATGTGGAAGAGCTAACGTGAGGTGTAGTTCTCCCAACATCTCCTCTCCAACTGATGCACTGGGCCAGCAGGTCTTAAATACCAGCTGGGCCTGCGCAGGTGAAAAACATCCTGACTAACGAGGTGCTAGGTTACACATGCTAAAACGGAGAGAAAAACCCTAGCCTGTAACACTACAAAACACTGAACAAGGCTTACATTTTTACAACAACTAGTACTACAGAATTAGTTACACAGGCAAGATAATAGACCAGCAAAGTGGAACGTTTAACTGATTAGACTATTTGCCATGCATTCAAAATGCCTTTTGTCTGCGTGCACTTTTCAGGTATGTACAGTGCATTCGGAAAGTATGCAGACCACTTTCCCTTTTCCACATTTTGTTACGTTACAGCCTTATTCTAAAATTGGTTAAATTGGTTTTTTTTCTCCCCTTCATCAATATACACACAGTAAGCAGTGATTAAAGCAAAACATTTTTTATTAACTGAAATTTCATATTTACATAAGTATTCAGACCCTTTACTCAGTACCTTGTTGAAGCACCTTTGGCAGCGAGTACAACCTCAAGTCTTCTTGGGTATGACACTACAAGCTTGGCATTTAGGGAGTTTCTCCCATTCTTCTCTGCAGATCCTCTCAAGCTTTGTCAGGTTGGATGGGGAATGTCATGGCACAGCTATTTTCAGGTCACTCCAGAGATGTGCGATCGGATTCAAGTCCGGGCTCTGGCTGGGCCACTCAAGGACATTCAGAGACTTGTCCCGAAGCAGGAGCAGGCTTTCATCAAGGATCTCTCAGTACTTTGCTCCGTTCATCTTTCCCTCCATCCTGACTAGTCTCCCAGTCCCTGCCACTGAAAAACATCCCCACAGCATGATGCTGCCATCACCATGCTTCACCGTAGGGATGGTGCCAGGTTTCCTCCAGACATGACGCTTGGCATTCAGGCCAAAGTAATCAATATTGGTTTCATTAGACTAGAGAATCTTGTTTCTCATGGTATGACAGTCCTTTAGGTGCCTTTTGGCAAACTCCAAGCGGGCTGTCATGTGCCTTTTACTGAGGAGTGGCTTCCGTCTGCCCACTCTACCATAAAGGCCTGATTGGTGGAATGCTGCAGAGATGGTTGTCCTTCTAGAAGGCTCTCCCATCTCCACAGAGGAACTCTGGAGCTTTGTCAGAGTGACCATCGGGTTCTTAGTCACCTCCCTGACCAAGGCCCTTCTCTCCTGATTGCTCAGTTTAGCCTGGCGGCCAGCTCTGGGTAAAGTCTTGGTGGTTCCAAACTTCTTCCATTTAAGAATGATGGAGGCCACTGTGTTCTTGGGGACCTTCAATGCTGCAGACATGTTTTGGTACCCTTCCACAGATCTGTGCTTCGACACAATCCTATCTCGGAGATCTACGAACAATTCCTTCAAAATCACGGCTTGGTTTTTGGTCTGACATGCAGTCAACTGTGGGACCTTATATAGACATGGGTGTACCTTTCCAAATCATGTCCAATCAATTGAATTTACCACAGGTGGACTCCAGTGAAGTTGTAGAAACATCACACGGATGATCAATGGAAACAGGATGCACTTGAGCTCAATTTCGAGTCTCATAGCAAAGAGTCTGAATAGTTACAGTGGGGCAAAAAAGTATTTAGTCAGCCACCATTTGTTCAAGTTCTCCCACTTAAAAATATGAGAGAGGCCTGTAATTTTCATCATAGGTACACTTCAACTATGACAGACAAAATGAGAAAGAAAAAAATCCAGAAAATCACATTGTAGGATTTTTAATGAATTTATTTGCAAATTATGGTGGAAAATAAGTATTTGGTCACCTACAAACAAGCAAGATTTCTGGCTCTCACAGACCTGTAACTTCTTCTTTAAGAGGCTCCTCTGTCCTCCACTCGTTACCTGTATTAATGGCACCTGTTTGAACTTGTTATCAGTATAAAAGACACCTGTCCTCAAACAGTCACACTCCAAACTCCACTATGGCCAAGACCAAAGAGCTGTCAAAGGACACCAGAAACAAAATTGTAGACCTGCACCAGGCTGGGAAGACTGAATCTGCAATAGGTAAGCATCTTGGTTTGAAGAAATCAACTGTGGGAGCAATTATTAGGAAATGGAAGACATACAAGACCACTGATAATCTCCCTCGATCTGGGGCTCCACGCAAGATCTCACCCCGTGGGGTCAAAATGTTCACAAGTGAGCAAAATTCCCAGAACCACACGGGGGGGACCTAGTGAATGACCTGCAGAGAGCTGGGACCAAAGTAACAAAGCCTGACATCAGTAACATACTACGCCGCCAGGGACTCAAATCCTGCAGTGCCAGACGTGTTCCCCTGCTTAAGCCAGTACATGTCCAGGCCCGTCTGAAGTTTGCTAGAGAGCATTTGGATGATCCAGAAGAAGATTGGGAGAATGTCATATGGTCAGATGAAACCAAAATATAACTTTTTAGTAAAAACTCAACTCGTTTGGAGGATAAAGAAAGCTGAGTTGCATCCAAAGAACAGCATACCTACTGTAAAGCATCGGGGTAGAAACATCATGCTTTGGGGCTGTTTTTCTGCAAAGGGACCAGGGCGACTGATCCGTGTAAAGGGAAGAATGAATGGGGCCATGTATCGTGAGATTTTGAGTGAAAACCTCCTTCCATCAGCAAGGGCATTGAAGATGAAACGTGGCTGGGTCTTTCAGCATGACAATGATCCCAAACACACCGCCCGGGCAACGAAGGAGTGGCTTCGTAAGAAGCATTTCAAGGTCCTGGAGTGGCCTAGCCAGTCTCCAGATCTCAACCCCATAGAAAATCTTTGGAGGGAGTTGAAAGTCTGTGTTGCCCAGCAACAGCCCCAAAACATCACTGCTCTAGATGAGATCTGCATGGAGGAATGGGCCAAAATACCAGCAACAGTGTGTGAAAACCTTGTGAAGACTTACAGAAAACATTTGACCTCTGTCATTGCCAACAAAGGGTATATAACAAAGTATTGAGATAAACTTTTGTTATTGACCAAATACTTATTTTCCACCATAATTTGCAAATAAATTCATAAAAAATCCTACAATGTGATTTTCTGGATTTTTTTTCTTCAAATTTCTAATAGTTGAAGTGTACCTATGATGAAAATTACAGGCCTCATCTTTTTAAGTGGGATAACTTGCACAATTGGTGGCTGACTAAATACAGTGGGGCAAAAAAACATGTAAGGTATTTCAGTTCATTTACTTTTAAAACATTTGCAAAAACTTCTAAAAACCTTTTTTCATATTGTCATTACGGGGTATTGTGTCTAGATTGAGAATATTTGTTATTCATTTAATCAATAAGGCTGTAACGTAACAAAATGTGGAAAAGGTTAAGTGGTCTGAAAACTTTCCGAATGCAGTGTAAATATGCTGACGTGTAAGGCCATGTTCAATAAAACCATTTAGCACGTGGTAGTATTTTGCAGTCCAGCTGTATTGAAATCTTGCGATAGGCATGACTGTTTAACAAAGTTTGAGGAAAGTGACACGTTGAGTTTTCCATATACCAAGGCAACACTGAAAGCTGCTCTATACTTAATCCGTGGTGTCAATGTAAAAGCATAACAATCCTGTTGTTGAGGGGACCAATCAACTATATTCCAATAGGCTGGATTTGGTCGTTGGGGGTAGAGATGAGGACTCTCCTGTAAGTCATTATGGAATGGAAGAATAGTGGTATGTTGGTTTTAGCCCTGTGTGATTGACTGGTCAGCGACGACCAACCCTGTGTTCAAACAGAGAGGACTTCAGAATGGAACCGGATGAGGAATGGAACTCTTCACATAAACATGAACCAAAACATGTGTGAGGTGTGAAGCCAGTCAGACAGTAACTGGGAAGTAGGACATTGGAACAGGTGACGTTGGACTAATGAGATGCATCTACAGTGCATTTGGAAGGTATTCAGACCGCTTCACATTTTCCACATTTTGTTATGTTACAGCCTTATTCTAAAATGTATTAAATTAAACATTTTCCTCATCAATCTACACACAATACCCCATAATGACAAAGCGAGAAAAAAACAGGTTGACATTTTTGCAAATGTATAAAAAAAAAAAAAAAATGAAATACCCTATTTACGTAAGTATTCAGACCCTTTACTGTGAGACTCGAAATTGAGCTCAGCTGTATCCTGTTTCTAATGATGATCCTTGAGATGTTTCTACAACCTGGAGTCCACCTGTGGTAAATTAAATTGATTGGACATGATTTGGAAAAGCACCCACCTGTCTATATAAGGTCCCACAGTTGACAGTGCATGTCAGAGCAAAAACCAAGCCATGAGGTTGAAGGAATTTCCTAGTCAGGATGGAGGGAAAGATGAACGGCGCAAAGAACATGGAGAGATCCTTGATGAAAGCCTGCTCCTGCTTCGGGACAAGTCTCTGAATTTCCTTGAGTGGCCCGTGCAATGGTATAAGTATTCAGAGACTTGTCCCGAATCCACTCCTGCATTGTCCTGTTGGGTCGTTGTCCTGTTGGGTCGTTGGAAGGTGAACCGTCGACCCATTTTGAGGTCCTGAGCGCTCTGGAGCAGGCTTTCATCAAGGATCTCTCTGTAATTTGCCCTGTTCATCTTGCCCTCCATAGCGACTAGTCTCCCAGTCCCTGCCACTGAAAAACATCCCCACCTCATGATGCTGCCACCACCACCATGCTTCACCGTATGGATGGTGCCTGGTTTCCTCCAGACGTGATGCTTCAGGCCAAATAAATCAATCTTGGTTTCATCAGACTAGAGGATCTTGTTTCTCATGGTCTGAGTCCTTTAGGTGTCTTTTGGCAAACTCCAAGCGGGCTGTTATATGCCTTTTACTGAGGTCGGCTTCCGTCTGGCCACTACCATAAAGGCTTGATTGATGGAGTGCTGCAGAGATGATTGTCTTTCTGGAAGGCCCTCCACTGAGGAACTGTCAAAGTGAACATCAGGTTCTTTTATCCAGTATTTTTTGCTCATCTTTATCAAGGTTGCCAATAATTCTGGAGGTGGACTGAACATGTACAGTTAGATGGGTCAGAGGATCAGGTACACTCAAGGTCATGGATATTTTAACGTTGTTCAAAGGCAGTGTTTCTCAATCCTGGTCCCAGGACCCAAAAGGGCGCACACCCTCACACACCCAACCCCAACGAAAGGCTTGATGATGTTGAATAGTTCAATAAAAAAAGTGAGAGAGCGCTAGGGCAAGGACATTGTTCAAAAGGTAGTGTTTCTCAATCCTTAAAAGGGGTCAGAACCAGGGCAAAGAAACACCACTCAAGAGGTACATGGATAAGTATGGTAGCAGATTTTCAGCAGGACCAAGCCAGCCATACAGAATATGGAGGCAAATCAGATAATTAAAAATAAATACCAAAAGCAGCATCAACAGTCAAGCAAGCAATTTACAAGTCGAAAGGGGAGGTCTGGCCTCTGGAGAAGGAATGATATACATCATTTTGGAATTAAATACACTTTGAAAGGGAAAACGTATAACACACTTTTTCTAGTTTTACAAAGTGAACCAAATCCTGCAGCCATCAACTGGGCGACGGTGGGTGAACAGTTTTCCCACTCAAGGTCTATGCGTCTCTTGGATAGGATACTAGCAAAAAGCGATTGCATCCTGCATTGCCCGGATACCATTAAGCCAGTAAGTGATAGACCAGAAAGGGCGAGCAGAGGGCACACTTCTACATTGACTCCAAACATAAGGCATTGTTGCAAAAACACTTGACCTAAACACAACAATCTTTGAATCGTCCTTCTAGCTCTGGTTCGGCTGCCCAGGCAGGTTTATCAACACCTGGTAAAAGCCCTTGGAGGGATTATTGACATTGCGTTCCTGTGATTACAATGTTAACGGAAAACAACTAGTCTGATGGCGGAGATGAGGTCATCGGGTGATGAGGTCATCGGGTATTGATTCTACTTGTTCAATGCTAGTGAGTGTACAAAACAACACAGTGTACAAAACAGTAGGAAGACCTTCCTAATATTGAGTTGCACTCCCCTTTGGCCCTCAGAACAGCCTCAATTTGTCGGGGGATGGACTCTACCAGGAGTTTAAATGTTCCACAGGGATGCCGGACCATGTTGACTCCAATGCTTCCGACACTTGTGTCAAGTTGACTTGATAGACATGAGGGAACTATTGAGCACAAAAAAGTCATGCAGCGCTGCAGTTCGCCTGGCACCTACTACTATACCCCGTTCAAAGGCTCTTAAAATCGTTTGTCTTGCCCATACACCCTCTGAATGGCACACATACACAATCCATGTCTCCATTGTCTCAAGGCTTAAAAATCCTCCTTTAACCAGTCTCTTCCCCTTCATCTACACAAGTGGATTTAACAGATGACATCAATAGGGGATCATGGCCGTCACCTGGATCCACTTAGTCAGTTCCTAATGAATTGGTACTCAGCGTATTGAGTTGAGGTCTGGCAACAACAACAAAAAAATAATTGAACTTTCTTTTTCTGACCATGACAAATTTGACATAACAGAAACTATTAATATAATGAAGATAGTGAATATCAATAGTGATCTAATCTACCCTTCATATAGAAATAACCTCATATCCTGCCACATAGAAATAACCTCATATCCTGCCACATAGAAATAACCTCATATACTGCCACATAGAAATAACCTCATATCCTGCCACATAGAAATAACCTCATATCCTGCCACATAGAAATACCCTCATATCCTGCCATATAGAAATAACCTCATATTCTGCCCTGCCCGTCTCTCAACCTTTATTTTCTCAAAATGCTTACTAATGCCAAGTAACCACTAATGATGATCAATTTAGTAATTTCAATTACTTCCTTTCAATAAAACTTTTCACCCACCCGTTGCTGATTTTTCCTAAATATCTGTATTTTACAGTCTAGCAGTACTTTGAGATCCAACAGCATAAAAATGACAAACTTTCTGAGCATTTCTATCTCAAAGCGCCATGATGGTCAAGTTGACCACATCAGTGCATTTGGAAAGTATTCAGACTTCTTGACTTTTTTTCCACATTTTGCTACGTTACAGCCTTATTCTAAAATGGATTCAATTGTTTTTTCCCCCTCAAACTGTGGGAGCTTATATAGATACTGTAGGTGTGTGCCTTTCTGAATCATGTCCCATTTATTGAATGTACACAGTTGGACTCCAAATTGAGTCTCAGAGCAAAGGGTTTGAATACTTAGGTATATGATTTTTTTAAATGTTCTATCAAATTTGCAAAAATGTTTTTAAAAAACTTTTCGTTTTGTCATTATGGGGTATTGTGTGTAGATTAATGCATTTAAAAAAAATCTATTTTAGAATAAGGCTGTAAACGACACAAAATGTGGAAATAGGTAAGGGGTCTGAATACTTACCGAATGCACTGTATGCCTATTTAACACTACCAATAGCCACCAATACCTATTTTAACTAATAATAATCTATTTAATATACAGTTAAAGTCAGAAGTTTACATACCTTTGCCAAATACATTTAAACTCAGTTTCACAATTCCTGACATTTAATCCTAGTAAAAATTCCCTGTCTTAGGTCAGTTAGGATCACTACTTTATTTTAAAAATGTGAAATGTCAGAATAATAGTAGAGAGAATAATTTATTTCAGCTTTTATTTCTTTCATCACATTCCCAGTGGGTCAGAAGTTTACATACACTCAATTAGTATTTGGTAGACTTGCCTTTAAATTGTTTAACTTGGGTCAACCGTTTCTGGCAGCCTTCCACAAGCTTCCCATAAGTTGGGTGAATTTTGGCCCATTCCTCCTGACAGAGCTGGTGTAACGGAGTCAGCTTTGTAAGCCTCCTTGCTTGCACACGCTTTTTCAGTTCTGCCAACAATTTTTTTTTAGGATTGAGGTCAGGGCTTTGTGATGGCCACTCCAATACCTTGACTTTGTTGTCCTTAAACCATTTTGCCACAACTTTGGAAGTATGCTTGGGGTCATTGTCCATTTGCGACCAAGCTTTAACTTCCTGACTGATATCTTGAGATGTTGCTTCAATATATACACATAATTTTTCCTCCTCATGATGCCATCTATTTTGTGAAGTGCACCAGTCCCTCCTGCAGCAAAGCACCCCCACAACATGATGCTCCCACCCCAATGCTTCACGGTTGGGATGGTGTTCTTTGACCTGCAAGCCTCCCCTTTTCCCTCCAAACATAACGATGGTCATTATGGCCAAACAGTTCTATTTTTGTTTCATCAGACCAGAGGACATTTCTCAAAAAAGTACGATCTTCATACCAACGTGCAGTTGCAAACCATAGTCTGGCTTTTTTCTGGCGGTTTTAGAGTTGTGGGTTCTTCCTTGCTGAGCGGCATTTCCGGTTATGTCGATATAGGACTTGTTTTACTGTGGATATAGATACTTTTGTACACGTTTCCTCCAGCATCTTCACAAGGTCCTTTGCTGTTGTACTGGGATTGATTTGCACTTTTCTCACCAAAGTGCGTTCATCTCTAGGAGACAGAACGTGTCTCCTTCCTGAGCGGTATGACCACTGCGTGGTCCCATGGTGTTTATACTTGCATACTATTGTTTGTACAAATTGCTCCCAAGGATGAACCAGACTTGTGAAGGTCAACAATTATTTTTTCTGATGTCTTGACTGATTTGTTTTGATTTTCCTATGATGTCAAGCAAAGAGGCACTGAGTTTGAAGGTAGGCCTTGAAATACATCCACAGGTACACCTCCAATTGACTGAAATGATGTCAATTAGCCTATCAGAAGCTTCTAAATTGTAAACAATTGTTGGAAAACATTACTTGGTGTCATGCACAAAGTAGATGTCCTAACCGACTTGCCAAAACTATAGTTTTGTGGCGTGGTTGAAAAATATGTAAACCAATTATAATTTTGTTTAGGTGGGTCTTAAGTGGGCTCCCGAGTGGCACAGCGGTCTAAGGTACTGCATCTCAGTGCTAGAGGCACCCTGGTTCGAATCCAGGCTGTATCACAACCGGCCGTGATTGGTAGTCCCATAGTGCGGCGCACAATTGGCCCAGTGTCGTCCGGGTTTAGCCAGTGTAGGCCATCATTGTAAATAAGAATTTGTTCTTAACTGGACTTGCCTAGTCAAATAACGATTAAATAAAAAATGTATTAAGAAACATGTTAAGAAAATTCATTTCAAAAGAAAAGAATAGCATATTTTGAGTATAATTATGTTCCGTTATTACGTCTGTGCTAGTAGCCTAGGCTATATTGCTGTGCCGTGCCAATGTAATACACTAGTTTATTTAGCAGCCATTCCCCTGTCCTTATGACAATCAACACATATTTTACAATTAGAATATAAAGAAAGAATATTTTCCCCAAACAAGCTATTGCTGAGTGTCGCTAGTATTCACGTTGTAAACATGGTGATTCTACAAAAAAATGTGATATTCTGAAGAGCCCTCTTCAGAGCCCTGAAGAGCCCATCCCCTCAATTTTTGAGTTGTTTGGCAAATGTATCGAACCCACAAATGCTGATGCTTCAGATACTCAACTAGTTTAAAGAAGGCCAGTTTTATTGATTCTTTAAATCAGCACAACTGTTTTCAGCTGCTCTAAAATAATTGCAAAAGGGTTTTCTAGCGATCAATTAGCCTTTTAAAATGACAAACTTAGATTAGCTAACACAAGGTGCCATTGGAACACAGGAGTGATGGTTGCTGATAATGGGCCTATGTAGATATTCCATTAAAAAGCAGCTGTATCCAGCTGCAATAGTCATTTACAACATTAACAATGTCGACACAGTATTTCTGATCAATTTCATGTTATGTAAATGGACTAAAAAAATGTTTTTAAAAATAGCTTTTCTTTCCAAAACAATGACATTTCTAAGTGACTCCAAACTTTTGAACGGTAGTGTAGGTGTTAGAAAGTTTAGTATCTGCTCTTTCCGGTGGTATATAGGAATCAAAACACTTGGACTGCATGTGGCTCTGTAGGAGGATTGGAAAAAGTCACTTTTTTGAATACATTATTTTTTTAAAGCATGCTCTCCTTCACAAACTGTGCTGTTCATCAGTCAACTTCAGAACGGAATAGGCATTTACTGTAACTTCAGGTACCAACTCAATAAAAACAAGGAATACATTTCAGCCGTTTCAAAAACATAGCTCTGCTATTAAGATCTTTTACTGTCCGACTACTTCGCTTGAAGAGACAATCATGTTTACACCGGAGAGGGGTTACTCTTGGCCGAGTCTCACCCGCAACCTCCACAGGTGGCATAGAGGACGGACGGGAGAATTTCTCAGCTTTACACTACAGTAATAAGTAGTCGCGAGTATTTGTTTGGATACCGCTCAATAATTGCAGCGTAAAAAAACAGCCTAAGGTACCTCCTCCAAGGTCTCATATAGCCCCTCTCATTAACATGAATGGCAGTAGCAGTTAGAGAGGCCTTTTCAACCCAATGGGAGGGGCTCATAAGGAGGCTGAATAGGGAGACTCACCCTCATTCCGAGAACCAGGAAGCCAATCTCCTCCATTAGCGGGTACTTCTTGATCTGCTGGTCCCGCTTCTCGTAGGAGGCGTAGGGGTCGTAGCTCTTCTGGCCTATCTTCACGTCCATAATACAGGGCTTCTGGAACCGCCGAGTGACATCCTCAAGTTTCAGGTACAGCTCTGTGATGTCATCAGAGGGCGGCGCAGAAATAAGGCGTGGGAGAGAGACATTTTGAAATGAATCAACACATTTGGCCACTAGAATGATAGACGAGGCTTTGTTTCACCACTACAGTGTCATGTTCCTAGGAGCAAAGCAGAACACTGTCATGATTGTTTACATTTAACAGCTGGAGAGCTCTGCTGTGAAACCATCTGAATGGACACAAGTCTTTCTGAATGAAGTTCTGACCTAGGATCAGTTTATCCAATTTAGATCAGAATGACTAACATTTTATGGGCAGGGAGGACCTGATTCTAGATTAGCACTTCTCCTCCGAGTTTATTTGTGAATACAGGCCCCGGGTACATGTTGAAATAATATCCCAGGTAGGTTTAAGGATTTTTGCTATGTGCCGGTGTTTACCGTTAGGAGATTCAGGAGAGGACCAGGCGCCAAAGTATTTGGGGAGGTGATGCTGAAGGTCCAACAGACACGGATCACAGCAGTCCTCGGCGTAGACCTGTCAGAAGCAAAGGACGGTTAGGACATACTTTATACTTGTTGAAGAATCACATTCACCATCTCTATGTGGGAATGTCTGTCTTTATTGACGGAGATGTTGTTTTACCAACACGTCGCATGTATAACAAATATTAAGAGTCATGCGATAGTAGAGTACAAACATTTATTTTCCTTCCCTTTTATTATTCACTACAGTGAAATGATGGTGGTGAAAGTAGCCAAGTTTGTAATACGTGACTCCTCTGTAAGAGAGTATTTCCAAAGCAACCATTTCGTCCTGTGTACATTTAGTCCACTTTAACAATAGTAGAGAAAGCGGTGCCAGTGGAAAATCTCTGATAATGCTTTGGCTAAATGTTGTTGCAGTGGACATGCTGAGGCAAACACCTTTCTTAAGCCCTTAAATAAACAGATAGCCCTCTGGTTTATACGTGGGGAGTGTGCTGACCTTGCCCATTGATTGAGCTAGTAGAGATGTGGACTACATTACTGTGCCCAGTATTGCCATAACAAAGGCCCCCCAGAGCCACTGTAAAGGGGCCAGAATGCTAGGCGTCCTTAAGAACTATTCTGGGCGATTGAACGATAGAATGGTTTAGGACTAATCACTCACTTTTTGTTAACTCATTTAATCTACACGTCAACTTGAACATAAACTTTGTTCAAACTGACATGGGAGAACTGTTCCCTAGTAAAAAAAAAAAAAGTTTTGAAAGTTTTGAAAGTGATGCAGAACAGCAATTTCATAAAGTGCACACTGTACAGTGAAAATGATTGTACCTTCAGACAATAACATGTATATCTATAGATTTTGTGCATCAGAAGGTGGATGGTTACCATGCTGTAGAACTGCATCTCTCTAGGACCTCGGGGAGGGGGCTGTAGCTGTTTGAGTACTGTGCCATCAGGATGTTGCAATATGCCTGTTGAAACAAAAGGTGTGGTCCATTCTGACACTTAGCAAAGATCTAGTACTGGTTGCAGCATAAAAGTCAAGTCAGAATATCTCAAGAAGACATCCTTCCGGCTAAATAATCAATGATCAGACATGACTGGATTGGAGAATGTGACCGAGAGGGCCCTAGCTTTCACAATTGTGCAACCATTTTAGAATTGGAGTTACTTCAAGAGAGAAAGGAAGGAGGCCTTTCTAAAGTACTGAGACAGGGCCAAACAGTTTGCCAGTTATACCCAGCTGAGAAGTGCAAAGGTTAACTTGTATTTAATGTGAAGTCATAAAAAACGATGCACCTTATCAAAGACAACTGGGCACCAGTATCATATATATAGTAAGATACTTTACACTCACTCTGAGACTTAGCTCCAATATGAGATAGAATAAAGTGGGGAAAGAATGGACAGCAATCCACTCAACTAAATGTTACTGCCTCAGGCACAGATTGAACCTTACACCTAAAATCAGTTGAAATAGTGACATTTGAAACTGAGAAGAAAGCACCGGCATGTTCCTGTACGTTACGTCATATGCAGTAGGCTATGCTGATTAGAATATGCACCGGTTGGTCGTGGGATTGTGGATTTACAGCTAGCGAAACTGTCTATGGCAAAGAATTTACCCAGGCCTGGCCTTCCCACTGGTAGGAAATGAACACTCCAAGCGTCAGCGTTTAATCAACTCAGAGGTTAAACGTGTGTCAAGAGTCTTGACCTAAATACAAGTCTGACACCCAAGCCCTGGCTGAGGGTAGGATTCAACTGAGAGGCTCTTAGCAGAGAGACAACACGGATTACATCCTACTGACACTGGCGCTCTGTCACTGTCTCCAAGGACAGAAATAATACATTGGCCCCTTCAGCTAAGGGAGTGTTACTTCAAACATTGGATGTGTAAGCCTAATTCATGATTTAGGCTATAGCCACTGGTAAGTTGCCTGGTGAGTTTTGTAGGCTACAACTAAGTGGATGATCAAGAGTGATAGTGGTGATAGAAGCCAAACTGGATTTCAGTTGCTTGATTACAATAGGAGAGCAGATACTACAGGCTTCAACTAAAGTACACAAAAGGCTACAAGCAGGTGCTCTATTCTGTTATTGACTGACATTATGAAACCTATCACCATGGCTTGTTTGCTCCATAGCGTTGTCCTGGTGATAAAGAATCATGGGGGGGGGGGGGAGTTTAGCCTACTTCTGTCAGCTTTTCTGAGGTATTGTCATTGAACAAAAACTGAGCTATTCTACCATGCAGACCAAGATTGCAAAATTAAATGCAACTCAGTAGTGGATAAACAACATGCACCGTCGCGGCGAGAGGAGAACATATTGGATAAGTCCAGTCACTGACCTACTTTATCAACGCCATACTTATGACCGGCCACCTGATGGGAGAGTGGCACACATCCGTTCAGGTGCGCCGCCTGCGATCCTCCCTGAGCGGTCTTCTCTTTCACTGAGCCGGAGAGGCAAGTTCCCAGGTTCAGCATGGGACTATTGATTTCCAGTCTTCCCAAAGCTAAAGATGAGTCCACTGTCTGACGTTGAGTTGACATTAGCAAATCAATGGTTTTCAAAAAAATAAAATAAAAATAGCCAATCTATAATTCACATGTTGATATTATGTAATCAGAGCGGCCCCAGCACGATTTCGAACACCGAGGGATGTCTTCATCGAATTCGTCAAATGGGCTCGCGTTAAGCACCAAGTCTAACCTAGTATTTACAATGTAGCGAGGCTCCAAAAGCACTGCTACAATGATTTTCATATCTTCGTCGGCAACATTAATACACTCTGGCCACATCCCACTTCCTCACAAGGGAGACGAACACACTCCTCTCACACAAAAAAAATGTTCTGATGACACAAGAACGATATCCGCATGCAATCTCGAAAAATTTTTGTCTCTTCGAAACTACCTCGAGCGCGACCGTAGTTGGCTATTTGGGATACAAACACAAACGAGCCCCGTTGTTGTCTGCTTACATTTTACACGTCCCACGATGCTAAAATACAGGCTGCTAGCGGTGACATCACATCTGACACACAGGCTCCTCAACGCGAAATTGTTTCACAACCAAAATAAGCACGGGAAACAATGTCATGACGGACACACTATCGATATCTTTAAATAGTAGCAATGACGTTCACCTTCGAACAGTACCCAATGTGGGCGGCTATCAACATGTCATCTTGCTGGCTACCAACCTAACCTACTACACTTGCGACACTGCCCCTACTGTCGCAATTCTGTCTACTTCTGGCAACAGCTTCAGTGCAGTGACTTTTCCATCACTGTCGAAAAAAAATGCCTAAAAATTCTAATGTGGCCCACGCCTACATTCTAGTTGAGTCAGGTAAAACCATGATTTGATTTAATGTTTTACATTTGCATAAGGTTTATCATCACTGTCCACAAATGAATTTAATGTAGTTGATGACTTTATAATTCTGAAACTTCAAGTTGTATTCGTCGTATGTACTGATATACAAATGATATATACTCATGGTAAACTAAATGCCTACATGCCGGTTTCTTCTCGGCAATGCAAAAACAAAAGGAAATAATCAAATATATGAATACGAACATAAAGTAAAAGGAGTCAGGGTACGTTATCACTAGTTTTCTTTCCAGCGCTTTGATTGACGTCACATCCTGTAACTAAGACTCAATAACAAATCACACTGGCCCTATAGTGGTAATTATAGGCCTTATCTGTTGTAAAATCTTCGTAATTGAGCCACATCTTGTAAACATGCCTGGTTCTAAACAAGTTAATTGCATTCGAGATTTCCACTCAGCAATCATAACTTTGGAGATAATTAGTATACTGTTTATAGACCCACCCATAATGCATAATAGTCATTTAATTTAATCATAATGTTTAGAGTATGGAAGGATTTTAATCAAGTAGGCTGAACAATCCCATCATGGAACAACACGAAATAGACCCCCCCCCCCCAAAAAAAAAAACAACAACATGAAAACAACATGTAAAGAACAATGTGGTGTCTTGTCCACCAGATGGCAGAGGAGACCAGGGCAATCTGTATCAAAATGGAAGAAACGCTGCATCAATCTCCCAGCCCCCATTTCTCCCCCCGCCCCCCCCCTCCCCCCCTTCCTCTTTGCCTTTTCTCTCTCCCGTTCCCCCTCCTTTTCTCCTCTCTCTTCCCTTCCCTCTGTGTCCCTCGTTTTGTGTCAACGGTGCAATTGGAATAAAGGTATTTAAAGGTGTGTGTGTGTATGAATGCGTGCGTACGTACGTGCGTGAGTCTGTCGACTTGTGCGTGTGTGTGTGTCATCACAGTTATGTGTGCCTGTCATCCTGCTCTTCTAGATCAATGGAACACAGTTGCGTAGCAACCTGTGATGGGAGGACAAAGAGTAACATAGATTAGATAAAGACCAAGGGAGGAAGGGAGACGGAGGGACTCAGAGGTAGGGAGGGAGACCTTCACAGTGGTCTCTGGAAAAGTAGAAAAAAGGCTGTAAGAGGGGTAGTAGGCGACAAATGTGTTTGTATGTGTGTGTCAGGGTTGGGGTCAATGCCATTTAAATTCCAGTCAATTCAGAAAGTGAACCAAATTCCAATTTTTAAGAGAAATGGGATTCCAGTATATTTCCTAAAATGACTGGAATTTAAATGGAATTTATCCCAACCCTGGCGTGTATATGAGAGCAGCCCAGAACTTAGTGCGAACTCGTGATGCTCAGAGCCAAAGCGTCAGACCACTGCGCTTTGGCAGTTCACAATGCTCTAGTAAGCCGTGAGAATACTTGATGATACTTAATGGCGGGGACACACACCCCAAAAATCTGAGGAGTCACAAAGTAGGTGACGGTGGCTTGGGGGTGGAGAATTGACGTAAATTATGCTTAATTCTATATCAAATATGTGTAAACTTTTCTGCATATCTAAGCATACCTCTTGAGCTGTCTGTATCCTTCTGACTGGTGTTTCTTTTTTAAATACACTACTTATGCTTCTCTGCATCTCTGCTAAAGTCTGGCTTAAAGATGGAAAGGAATGTGAGTCTTCTTCAGTTCATTTAGTAATTGCTTGCTTTTCAGCAGGCTTGCCAGCAGGCATGCCAGGTAAGATACACTATATGACCAAGTACATGGACACCTGCTCATCAAACATCTAATTCCAAAATTATGGGATATTAATATGGAGTTGGTCCCCCCATTGCTGCTATAACAGCCTCCACTCTTCTAGGATGGCTGCGGGGACTTGCTTCTATTCAGCCACATAAGCATCCGTGAAGTCGGCACTGATGTTGGGCGATTATGCCTGGCTCGCAGTCGACGTTCCAATTCATCCCAAAGGTGTTCGATGGGGTTGAGGTCAGGGCTCTTTGCAGGCCAGTCAAGTTCTTCCACAGAATGAATGCCTAAACTGTTAACCTTTGAGTTGTTTCTGGTTGAACACTGTAACCACGCAGAATTAACAATGCAACCATGCAAAATGAATGCATCAAAAATAGATGTTCATTAATAATATGTCACATTTCCAGATCTTGTTGATGAGAGATGGGGTACATACTTCTGTGTGTCTTATGTTTTTGGGGTGTCCACACAGCCTTGTAGGTAGAGTGTGAGAGGAAATGATGGTTATGTTCATAGAGATATGGTTGCTATGACAACATCTATTAGTCAGAAGGTCACTAAGTGTCCATTCTCTCTCCTCCATAAAGTTTAACAGCCTCTCTGTTCCCTGGTGTTATTGTAACACTAGACACCACACACACATAAACACACACACTCATACATACTCACACACTATCTCTCCCTCACACAGAGATACAGGTGTGCGTGTGTGTGTGTGTGTGAGAGAGAGAGAGTATGCTTTCAGCCACTTTGCTTGGAACAGATAAAGATAATTAAATGAGCAGCTAAACAGAGTGCTGCTGGCGTCACCATGGTAGCACTTTGATCTGCTACGTCTCTGTGATAGTATCATCAACTCATCGGTCTACACACACACACACACACACACACACACACACACACACACACACACACAGAGAGAGAAATAGGGCACTTCCTGTATATATTCTTTTCCCTTTAGCCCTTCTCCCTGAAGTGTGCACTTGTTCACTTCCCCCTCATTGAAGTGTGCAATTATTGAACTGGTGGAAGAAATATGGTGTGGACTCCATCTATTCTACAGTCTACAACAATCCAATGCCTTTACATGTTTAAGTCCTTGAGGGGGAATGAATGCACACTTCAGATAACAGGGGGGAGGTGTTGGATTTGTGCTTCACTGTTTAATTGGCACTGACCTCTAACCTCTAAGCCCTGACTTCCAACATTCACCCCCCCCCTCACACACACACACACACACACACACACACACACACACACACACACACACACACACACACACACACAGTGCCTTGAGAAATAATTCACACCTCTTGACTTATTCCACATTTTGTTGGGTTACAGCCTGATTTAAAACAATTCTCAGCCAATTCTTCACAAAGTACCCCATAATAACAAAGTAAAAAACATGTTTTTAGACATCTTTGCTCATTTAGTATTCACACCCCTGAGTCAATAATTTAGCTGGGAGTCTAAGTCTCTAAGAACTTTCCACACCTGGATTGTCCATTTTTCTTTTCAAAATTCTTCAAGCTCTGTCAAGTTGGTTGTTGATGATTGCTGGAAAGTAGACTGACCAAGTTTTCCTCTAGAATTTTGCCTGTGCTTAGCTCCATTCCATTTATTGTTTATCCTGAAAACTCCCCAGTCCTTAACTATTACAAGCATACCCATAACATGATAAAGCCACCACTTATTTTATAAAACATTTATTTTACCATTATTTAACTAGGTAGGCAAGTTGAGAACAAGATCTCATTTACAACTGCGACCTGGCCAAGATAAAGCAAAGCAGTGCGACAAAAACAACATAGAGTTACGCATGGGATAAACAAATGTACAGTCAATAACATAATAGAAAAATCTGTATACAGTGTGTGCAAATGAAGTAAGGAGGTAAGGCAATAAATAGGCAATAGTGGCGATGTCACGCCCTGACCTTAGTTATCTTTGTTTTCTTTATTATTTTGGTTAGGTCAGGGTGTGACGAGGGTGGTATGTGTGTTTTTGCTTGTCTAGGGTTTTTTGTAATTCTATCGGGTTTTGGTATGTCTAGGTATATGTATGTCTATGGTGGCCTGAATTGGTTCCCAACCAGAGACAGCTGTTTATCATTGTCTCTGATTGGGGATCCTATTTAGGTTGCCATTTTCCATTTTGATTTTGTGGGTTATTGTCTATGTGTAGTTGCCTGTCAGCGCGCGTGTCTTATAGCGTAAAGGTAATTTTTGTTGTTTTGTATACTTTGTTCAGTGTTTCTCTTTCATTAAAGAAGAATGTATTCTTATCACGCTGCGCCTTGGTCTCCTCGTTATGACGAACGTGACAGGCGAAGTAATTACAATTTAGCAATTAACATTGGAGTGATAGATGTGCAAGTAGAAATAATGGTGTGTAAAAGAGCAGAAAGCAAAAACAAATATGGGAATGAGGTAGGTAGTTGGTTGGATGGGCTATTTACAGATGGGCTGTGTAAGCTGCTCTGACAGCTGATGCTTAAAGTTAGTGAGGGAGATATAAGTCTCCAACTTCAGTGATTTTTGCAATTCGTTCCAGTCATTGGCAGCAGAGAACTGGAAGGAAAGGCGGCCAAAGCAGGTGTTGAAATATACCTGCTGGATCGCGTGCTACGGGTGGGTGTTGCTATGGTGAACAGTGAGCTGAGATAAGGTGGAGCTTTACCTAACAAAGACTTATAGATGACCTGGAACCAGTGGCTTTGGCGACGAATATGTAGCGAGGACCAGCCAACGAGCGCATACAGGTCACAGTGATGGGTAGTATATAGGGCTTTGGTGACAAAACGGATGGCACTGTGATAGACTGCATCCAATTTGCTGTGTGGAGTGTTGGAGGCTATTTTGTTAATGACCTTGCCGAAGTCAAGGATCGGTAGTATAGTCAGTTTTATGAGGGTATAATTGGCAGCATGAGTGAAGGAGGCTTTATGAAATAGGAAGCCGATTCTAGATGTAATTTTGGATTGGAGATGCTTAATATGAGTCTGGAAGGAGAGTTTACAGTCTAGCCAGACACCTAGGTATTTATAGTTGTCCACATATTCTAAATCAGAACCGTCCAGAGTAGTGATGCTAGTCGGGCGGGCGGGTGCGGGGAGCGATCTGTTGAAGAGCATGCATTTCGTTTTACTAGCATTTAAAAGCAGTTGGAGGCCACGGAAGGAGTGTTGTATGGCATTGAAGCTCGATTGGAGGTTTGTTAACACAGTGTCCAAGAAGGGACAGAATGGTATTATCTGCATAGAGGTGGATTAAAGAATCACCCGCAGCAAGAGCGACATCATTGATATATACAGAGAAAAGACTCGGCCCGATATTTTTTTTATTTTACTAGGCAAGTCAATTAAGAACAAATTCTTATTTTCAATGGCGGCCTAGGAACAAAACTGCCTGTTTAGGGGCAGAATGACAGATTTGTACCTTGTCAGCTCGGGGATATGAACTTGCAACCTTTCGGTTACTAGTCCAATGCTCTAACCACTAGGCTACCCTGCCACCCCAATTGAACCCTGTGGCACCCCCATTGAGACTGCCAGATGTCCGGACAACAGGCCCTCCGATTTGACACACTGAACTCTATCTGAGAAGTAGTTGGTGAACCAGGCGAGGCAGTCATTAGAGAAACCAAGGCTGTTGAGTCTGCCGATAAGAATATGGTGATTGACAGAGTCGAAAGCCTTGGCCAGGTCGATGAAGACGGCTGCACAGTACGGTCTTTTATCGATGGCGGTTATGATATTTTTTAAGACCTTGAGAGTGGCTGAGGTGCACCCATGACCAGCTCGGAAACCGGATTGCATAGCGGAGAAGGTACAATGGGATTCAAAATGGTCGGTGATCTGTTTGTTCACTTGGCTTTTGAAGACTTTAGAGAGGCAGGGCAGGATTTTTTTTTAAATTTATTTATTTATTTCACCTTTATTTAACCAGGTAGGCTAGTTGAGAACAAGTTCTCATTTGCAACTGCGACCTGGCCAAGATAAAGCATAGCAGTGTGAACAGACAACACAGAGTTACACATGGAGTAAACAATTAACAAGTCAATAACACGGTAGAAAAAAAGGAGAGTCTATATACATTGTGTGCAAAAGGCATGAGGAGGTAGGCGAATAATTACAATTTTGCAGATTAACACTGGAGTGATAAATGATCAGATGGTCATGTACAGGTAGCGATATTGGTGTGCAAAAGAGCAGAAAAGTAAATAAATAAAAACAGTATGGGGATGAGGTAGGTAAAAATGGGTGGGCTATTTACCGATAGATTATGTACAGCTGCAGTGATCGGTTAGCTGCTCAGATAGCAGATGTTTGAAGTTGGTGAGGGAGATAAAAGTCTCCAACTTCAGCGATTTTTGCAATTCGTTCCAGTCACAGGCAGCAGAGAACTGGAACGAAAGGCGGCCAAATGAGGTGTTGGCTTTAGGGATGATCAGTGAGATACACCTGCTGGAGCGCGTGTTACGGGTGGGATGGATATAGGTCTGTAACAGTTTGGGTCTAGAGTGTCTCCCCCTTTGAAGAGGAGGATGAATGCAGCTGCTTTCCAATCTTTAGGAATCTCAGACGATACAAAAGAGAGGTTGAACAGACTAGTAATAGGGGCTGCAACAAAGGCAGCGGATAATTTTAGGAAGAGAGGGTCCAGATTGTCTAACCCAGCTGATTTGTAGGGATCCAGATTTTGCACCTCTATCAGAAAATCAGCTGTCTGGATTTGGCTGAAGGAGAAGCGATGGGGGGGGGGGGGGGCTTGGGCCAGTTTATGCGGGGGGTGCAGAGCTGTTGGCCGTGGTTGGGGTAGCCAGGTGGAAAGCATGGCCAGCTGTAGAGAAATGCTTATTGAAATTCTCGATTATTGTGGATTTATCGGTGGAAACAGTGTTTCCTAGCCTCAGTGCAATGGGCATCTGGGAGAAGGTAGTCTTATTCTCCATGGACTTTACAGTGTCCCAAAACCTTTTGGAATTAGTGCTGCAGGATGCACATTTCTGTTTGAAAAAGCTAGCCTTTGCTTTCTTAACTGACTGTGTATATTGGTTCCTGACTTCCTGAAAAGTTGCATATCGCGGGGACTATTCGATGCTAGTGCAGTACACCAAAGGATGTTTTTGTGCTGGTCAAGGGCAGTCTAGTCTGGAGTGAACCAATGGCTATATCTGTTCTTAGTTCTACATTTTTTGAATGCTTATTTAAGATGGTGAGGAAAGCACTTTTAAAGAATAACCAGGCATCCTCTACTGACAGGATGCGGTCAATATCCTTCCAGGATGCCCGGGCCAGGTCAATTAGAAAGGCCTGCTCGCAGAAATGTTTTAGGAAGTGTTTGGCAGTGATGAGGGGTGGTCGTTTGACTGCGGACTCGTAATGGACACAGGCAATGAGGCAGTGATCGCTGAGATCCTGGTTGAAAACAGCAGAGGTGTATTTAGAGAGCAAGTTGGTCAGGATGATATCTATGAGGGTGCCCATGTTTACGGATTTGGAGTTGTACCTGGTAGGTTCCTTGATAATTTGTGTGAGATTGAGGGCATCTAGCTTAGATTGTAGGACGACCGGGGTGTTAAACATATCCCAGTTTAGGTCACTCTAACAGTACGAAATCTGATGATAGATGGGGGGCAATCAATTCACATATGGTGTCCAGGGCACAGCTGGAAGCTGAGGGGGGTCTATAACAAGCGGCGACAGTAAGGGACTTATTTCTGGAGAGATGGATTTTTAAAAGTAGTAGCTCGAACTGTTTGGGCATATACAGTGCCTTGCGAAAGTATTCGGCCCCCTTGAACTTTGCGACCTTTTGCCACATTTCAGGCTTCAAACATAAAGATATAAAACTGTATTTTTTTGTGAAGAATCAACAACAAGTGGGACACAATCATGAAGTGGAACGACATTTATTGGATATTTCAAACTTTTTTAACAAATCAAAAACTGAAAAATTGGGAGTGCAAAATTATTATATGTTTGAAGCCTGAAATGTGGCAAAAGGTCGCAAAGTTCAAGGGGGCCGAATACTTTCGCAAGGCACTGTACCTGGATAGTAGGACAGAACTCTGCAGGCTATCTCTACAGTAGATTGCAACTCTGCCCCCTTTAGCAGTTCTATCTTGCCGTAAAATGTTGTAATTGGGGATGGAAATTTCAGAATTTTTGGTGGCCTTCCTAAGCCAGGATTCAGACATGGATGGACATCAGGGTTTGGTGGAGTGTGCTACAGCAGTGAATAAAGCAAACTTAGGGAGGAGGCGTCTGATGTTAACATGCATGAACCCAAGGCTTTTACGATTACAGAAGTCAACAAATGAGAGCGCCTGGAGAAACACAGGGCCTGGGTTAGCCTCTACATCACCAGAGGAACAGAGGAGGAGTAGGATGAGGGTACGGTAAAGGCTATAAGAACTGGTCGTCTAGTGCATTGGGAACAGAGAATAAAAGGAGCAGAATTCTGGGCGTGGTAGGATAGATCCAGGGCATAATGTACAGACAAGGATATGGTAGGTTGCGAGTACAGTGGAGGTAAACCTAGGCATTGAGTGTTGATGAGAGACGTTGCATCTCTGGAGGAGGCAGTCAAGCTAGGTGCGGTCTCAGCATGTGTGTGGGGTGGGACAGAGGAGCTATCTGAGGAATGTTGAGCGGGACTAGGAGCTCCGCAGTAAAATAAAACAATGAGAGCTACCCTAAATAGGTATTGTAGTTGGTATTGTAGTTGGTGTACTTTGTTTGCTAGCCGAGAGATGGGCTTAGCTCGAGGCTAGCTGGTGCTTGCTTCTGGACAAGGGCGTTAGCCACAATAGCCACTCGGTAGCAGCTAGCTGTGATGATCCGGTGTAATGGTCCAGAGCTTGCGGTAGGAATCCGGTGATGTAGTGGGAAAAAAGCAGTCCGATATGCTCAGGGCTAATATCACGCTGTGCAGACAACAGTATACAATACATATTGACATTAGAGTGAGGCATAAAGCAATCACAGGTGTTGATTGGGAGAGCTAAGACAACAACGGGTAAAGACAACAACGGGTAAACAGCTAAGACAACAACAATGGGTAAATGGAGATGAATGGGCAGAGAGGGTCAGTTAGCTACACACAGGGCCCGAGTTCGAAGCTGGGGCTGACAGATAAACAAAATGAAGTATTGT
The DNA here is from genome assembly GCF_057628025.1 of Oncorhynchus mykiss. Taxonomy (NCBI): domain Eukaryota; kingdom Metazoa; phylum Chordata; class Actinopteri; order Salmoniformes; family Salmonidae; genus Oncorhynchus; species Oncorhynchus mykiss. The sequence continues at coordinate 16,474,575 of NC_143041.1, read as the reverse complement.
GTTAATGAACAGTCCAGCAGGTATCAGCTGTGAAGCCGAGTGATCATAGGGTCCAATGAGCAGCAATAGATAGTCGGTAGTCATTACTACGCTAGGCGAGCGGGAGACACAGTGTTCAGGAAGCTAGCGGGCCAGGGCTAGCAGAAGGGTCTTCACCGACATCCACAACACATAGGCCGGATGAGAGCACATCGGCCGAATTACGTCAGCAGACCAGTCGTGATAGATCGGCGGGGCTCCATGTCGACAATGGGTACAGGCCAATTGGCAAGATAGGTATTGTAGTTGGTGTACTTCGTTTGCTAGCCGGGAGATGGGCTTAACTCGAGGCTAGCTGGTGCTTGCTTCTGGACAAGGGCGTTAGCCACAATAGCCACTCGGTAGCAGCTAGCTAGCTGCGATGATCCGGTGTAATGGTCCAGAGCTTGCGGTAGGAATCCGGTGATGTAGTGGGAAAAAAGCAGTCCGATATGCTCAGGGCTAATATCGCGCTGTGCAGACTGGCAGGTATTATCCAGGCTATCCGGGCTAAAGCTGCTGGTGTCTAAGCTAAAGGTATAGACCGCTAGCAGTGGCTAACAATGACTTTAAAGCTAGTAGCTAATTAGCTGGCTAGCCTCTGATGGCTACCTTCTGATGGAGGTTCCAGTGAAAAGGTCTAGAAAAATAGCAGATCCGTACCACATTGGGTGAGGCGGGTTGCAGGAAGGTGTATTTAATTCATAAATGGAAAAAAGAGATTGAAATGTATACAAAATAAATGGAAAAAAACTTATATTTACATGGGACAAAGACAAACATCTTACTGCTACGCCATCTTAGAACACTGTGCTTGAAAATATGGGGAGTGGTACTCAGTACTGTTTGGAGCAAATCCAATAGAACACAAAATACTTTATATTTAGGACAAAAAGTGAATTGCTTTGCCACATGTTTTGCAGTATTGCTTTAGTGGCTTATTGCAAACAGGATGCATGTTTTGGTATGTTTTTATTCTTCTTTTCACTCTGTCAATTAGGTAACTAGAGTAACTACAACATTGTTGATCCATCCACAGTTTTCTCCTATCACAGCCATTTAACTCTGTAACTGTTTTAAAGTCACCATTGGCCACGGTTTCCTTCCTCTCTGGCAACTGAGTTAGGAAGGACACCTGTATCTTTGTAGTGTATTGTACACCATCCAATGTCTAATAACTTCACCATGCTCATATGGATGTTCAATGTCTGATATTCAATGACTACCAATAGGTGCCCTTCTTTGCGAGGCATTGGAAAACCTCCCAGGTCTTTGCGGTTTAATCTATGTTGGAAATTCACTGCTTCACTGAGGGACCTTACAGATAATTGTATATGTGGGGTTGTTATTCAAAAATCATGTTAAACACTATTATTACACAGAGTGAGTCCATGCAACTTATTATGTGACTTGTTAAGCACATTTCTACTCCTGGACTTATTTACTCTTGCCATAACAAAAAGTGTTGACATTTCAGCTTTCCATTTTTTTTTATTAATTAGTAAACATTTCGATAAACATCATTCCACTTTGAAATGATGAGATTCTATGTGTAAGTGAGTTGTAAAAAAACAAAACAATGTTTTATCCATTTTAAATTCAGGCTGTAACAGAACAAAATGTGGAAAAATTCAAGGGGTGTGAATACCTCCTGAAGGCTCTGTATACAGTATGTAAATGATTGGCACCCTTGATAAAGATGGGGAAAAATGACTATCAAATAAAAAATACAAATACTGAGCTCTATTGTATGCAATTAACCATTCATGTGTTCTTGGGGTTATTCTCTAGTTGGAAGATCCACTTGCGGCCAAGTTTCAGCCTCCTAGCAGAGGCACCCAGGTTTTTGGCTAAAATGACCTGGTGCTGGGTAAAGTGCATGATGCCGTATTCAGGAAAGCCAATGTTTTAAAAGCTTGGCCTAAAATAGTGTATGAGATCATACAAAATATTTTTCTGTGACTCTTATGTGCATGCAACCAATATTTTGTGGTCTGATGTGATTTAATAAGTAGCATCCAGATGCTGCACTTGACTTCTTCCAATTATTAATAAACATGCACCTGTTAAGAAACGGACTGTTAGAACTGTTAACGCTCCATGGATTGATGAGGAATTGAAAGAGATGGGGCAAAGGGAGTGGCTAATAAGTCCGGCTGCACATCTGACTGGCTGACTTACTGAAATTGAGAAATTATGTGACTAACCTCAACAAAAAGAAGAAAAAAGTATTATAAAGCCAAGATCAATAATACATAATGATACTTTTGTCTACTATGTTTGAAGCTATCAATATACAGTGGGGCAAAAAAAGAATTTAGTCAGCCACCAATTGTGCAAGTTCTCCCACTTAAAAAGATGAGAGAGGCCTGTAATTTTCATCATAGGTACACTTCAACTATGACAGACAAAATGAGAAAAAAATTCAGAAAATCACATTGTAGGATTTTTTTATGAATTTATTTGCAAATTATGGTGGAAAATAAGTATTTGATCAATAACAAAAGTTTATCTCAATACTTTGTTATATACCCTTTGTTGGCAATGACAGAGGTCAAATGTTTTCTGTAAGTCTTCACAAGGTTTTCACACACTGTTGCTGGTATTTTGGCCCATTCCTCCATGCAGATCTCCTCTAGAGCAGTGATGTTTTGGGGCTGTTGCTGGGCAACACGGACTTTCAACTCCCTCCAAAGATTTTCTATGGGGTTGAGATCTGGAGACTGGCTAGGCCACTCCAGGACCTTGAAATGCTTCTTACGAAGCCACTCCTTCGTTGCCCAGGAGGTGTGTTTGGGATCATTGTCATGCTGAAAGACCCAGCCACGTTTAATCTTCAATGCCCTTGCTGATGGTAGGCTTTGTTACTTTGGTCCCAGCTCTCTGCAGGTCATTCACTAAATCCCCCCGTGTGGTTCTGGGATTTTTGCTCACCGTTCTTGTGATCATTTTGACCCCACGGGGTGAGATCTTGCGTGGAGCCCCAGATCGAGGGAGATTATCAGTAGTCTTGTATGTCTTCCATTTCCTAATAATTGCTCCCACAGTTGATTTCTTCAAACCAAGCTGCTTACCTATTGCAGATTCAGTCTTCCCAGCCTGGTGCAGGTCTACAATTTTGTTTCTGGTGTCCTTTGACAGCTCTTTGGTCTTGGCCATAGTGGAGTTTGGAGTGTGACTGTTTGAGGTTGTGGACAGGTGTCTTTATACTGAAAACAAGTTCAAACAGGTGCCATTAATACAGGTAACGAGTGGAGGACAGAGGAGCCTCTTAAAGAAGAAGTTACAGGTCTGTGAGAACCAGAAATCTTGCTAGTTTGTATGTGACCAAATACTTATTTTCCACCATAATTTGCAAATAAATTCATTAAAAATCCTACAATGTGATTTTCTGGATTATTCCCCCTCATTTTGTCTGTCATAGTTGAACTGTACCTATGATGAAAATTACAGGCCTCATCTTTTTAAGTGGGAGAACTTGCACAATTGGTGGCTGACTAAATACTTTTTTGCCCCACTGTACATTATATATACAAAAGTATATAATTAGTGGATTCAGTTATTCATTAGTGGATTCAGCTATTACAACCACACCTGTTGCTGACATGTGTATCAAATTGAGCACACCACCATGCAATCTCCATAGACAAACATTGACAGTAGAATCGCATTACTGAAGAGGTCATTGACTTTCAATATGGCACCGTCATAGGATGCCACCTTTCCAACAAGTCAGTTTGTAAAATTCCTGCCCTGGTCAGCTGTAAATGCTGTTATTGTGAATTGGAAACATCTAGGAGCAACAACGGCTCAGCCGCGAAGTGGTAGACCACACAAGCTCACAGAATGGTACCGTGCTGAAGTGCGTAGTGCGTAAAACAAAGTCTGTCCTCAGGAGCAACACTCACTTCCGAAGCAACATCAACACAATAACTGTTTGTCGGGAGCTTCATGAAATGAGTTACCATGGCTGAGAAGCCTAAGATCACCATGCGCAATGCCAAGCGTTGGCTGGGGTGGTGTAATGCTCGCCGTCATTAGGCCCTGGAGCATTGGAAATGCGTTCTGGAGAGATGAACCACTCTTTACCATCTGGCAGTCCGACGGACAAATCTGGATTTGGCGGATGCCAGGAGAACGCTACCTGCCCTTGTGCATAGTGCCAACTGTAAAGTTTGGTGGAGGAGGAATAATGGTCTGGGACTGTTTTTCATGGTTCGGGCTAGGCCCCTTAGTACCAGTGTAGGGAAATATTAACGCTACAGCATACAATGACACTAGACAATTCTGTACTTCCACCTTTGTGGCAACAGTTTGGGGAAGGCCCATTACTGTTTCAGCATGACAAGGCCCCGGTGCACAAAGCGAGGTCCATACAGAAATGGTTTGTCGAACGGTGTGAAAGAACTTGAATGGCCTGCACAGAGCCCTGACCTCAACCCCATCAAAAAACCTTTGGGATAAATTGGAACGTTGACTGCGAGCCAGGCCTTATCGCCCAACATCAGTGCCCGACCTCACTAACTCTCTTGTGGCTGAATGGAAGCAAGTCCCTGTAGCAATGTTCTAACATCTAGTTGAAAGCCTTCCCAGAAGAGTGGAGGCTGTTATAGCAGCAAATGGGGGGGACCAACTCCATTTTATTACCCATGATTTTGGAATGAGATGTTCGATGAGCAGGTGTCGACAAGTGTATAAAGAATGATGGCAAAAAAAACTTATTTAAATTAAATTATGGGCAGAAAGACAAATTCAACTCCATCTTTCATCGAATCAGATGGTCTATTCATCACAAAACCATTTGATGTTGCCAATTATTTTAATTATTACTTCATAGGCAAATTAGGTACACTTAGGCAGGAAATGCCAACAACTAACAGTGAGCCATCGTATTCAAGCATAGAAAAAACGAATAATGAAAGAAAAGCATTGGAAGTTTGAATTTTGTAAAGTTAGTGTAGCAGAGGTGTAAAAAAAATATAAAAAAATATTGATCAATAATGACAAACCTTAGATGACAACTTAGATGGAAAGCTACTGAGGATGGTAGCTGACTCTATAGCCACTCTTATCTGTGGCATATCTTTGATCTGAGCCTAGAGGAAAGTGTTTGTCCTCAGGCCTGGAGGGAAGCCAAATTCATTCCACTACCCAAGAGTGGTGAAGCGGCATTTACTGGTTCCAACAGCAGAACTATCAGCTTGCTGCCAGCTCTTAGCAGACTGTTGAAAAAAAATTGTGCTTGACCAAATACAATGCTATTTCTCTGTAAACAAATAACAACATACTTTCAGCATGCTTATAGAGAAGGGCGTTCAACATGTACAAACTACACTGACACAAATGACTGATGATTGGTTGAAACAAATGAATAATAAAAAGATTGTGGGAGCTGTACAGTTAGATTTCATTGCAACCTTTGATATGATTGACCATAAGCTGTTGTTGTGAGCTTGTGTTTTACGGCTTTTCAACCTCTGCCATATCGTGGATTCAGAGCTATCTATCTTACAGAACTCAAAAGGGTTTCCTTGAATGGAAGCTTCTCTAACGTCAAGCATGTAAAGTGTGGTGTGCCGCAGGGCAGCTCTCTAGCCCATCTACTCGTTTCTATTTCTACCAATGAGCTGCCACTGGCATTAAACAAAGCATGTGTGTCAGATGTATGCTGATGTTTCAGCCACTGAAACCCTTAACAAAGAGTTGCAGTCAGTTTTGGAATGGGTGGCCAGTAATAAACTGGGCCTGAACATTTCTAAAACTAAGAACATTGTTTTTGGTACAAATCATTCCCTCAGTTCTAGTCCTCAGCTGAATCTGGTAATGAATGGTGTGGCTGTTGAAGATAATAAATTACTTGGCGTTACCTTAGATTGTAAACTGTCATGGTCAAAACATATAGATTCAATGGTTGTAAAAGATGGGGAGAGGTCTGTCAATAATAATGAGATGCTCTGCTTTTTTGACACCACACCCAAGAATACAACATGCCATGAAAAGGCACGGGGACGAAGCCCAAAACAAACACGTAAACAAAAACACAGGGATGTAACCCAAACAAAAGAGCGGGGTTAAACCTCTAATAAATACACGGAACGAGACCCGTAATCACAAGTGCACAACAATACACGGGGACCAGACCCGTAATAACGAGTACACGGTACACGCAGCACGAAAGCCAAAACCACAAAGCACAGGTACTCACAAGACCAACGGACATGGGAACCAGGTGTTCGTAATGAAACAGTTCAGTGACGCCTAGAGGCCGGTGATGTAGACCTCCGGAGCTGGTGCACGGAATGAGCAGCAGTACAGGGGGGAATCCGTGACAAGAACAAATTCAAGGAAACGTACAGTATTACACAGAGCCATGAGTGAATGGATCTCCCATCTCATATAGTGCAAGTGAACAGAAAATCTGGTTAAAAAAACAAATAAATCAATACCTCAAGGCACAACGCCTCTCCCCCATGTGACCTCCTTGTTGTGTTTATGTACTGTATGTGTAACTGATAGAAGCACACACACACACACACTACATGTTAATGTTTTTAAATGTATGTAAATAAACAAATATTATGTTTTGTCTGTAAGGTATTTTTCGTTATGCGTCGGACCCCAGGAAGACTAGCTGTGGCCATTGGTGTTGGCTAATGGGGATCCGAATAAATCAAATCAAATTTACCTGCAGGTGGCTAAGTGGCCTGATGAAGGTTATAATTAACTATAGATCTATAGTCTTTCCATTAGGATACACCGACACACACGCACATACACAGGTCTCTCTGCTCTGCTGTCAGTCTCCATCTGTTGGTCAGGTGATCAATACTAATATCTGTAGAAGGTTGTAATGAACTATAGATCTATACCTAACATACTGTCCATGTGTGTGTGTGTGTGTGTGTGTTGTTGCGCATGTGGGTGTATGCATTGTGTTATGTTGTTATTTGCGTCTAGAACATGCAGTCATTCGATAATGTCACCGATAGTATCATTATAAATGAGAGTTTGGGTGACCTCCAATACCACACACACTCAACACACACGGGTGCACACGTAGCTGTTTGCACTATTGGCAAGTGGGATGAGTGAATATATGAGCTACACAAAAACTCATTACAACACGATTAGAAGCAAACCTCAAATTGAATCTCATTTACAGAGGGCTGTTTGCCTGTCAGACACACACACACAGGGGCGGACTGGGACCAAGAATCGGCCCATTATTTTCCTTGAGGCCCCCATTATTAGCCAGATAAATATAATTTTGCGCAAAAATCTAAGTTAGGCCCACTGAGCTAAAGATGGGCTAGCCCATCTGGCATTTGCCCAAAATGCCAGATGGCCAGTCCGCCCTTGCACACACACACACACACACACAACACACACCTCCCTCTCTGTCTCTCACTCCCTTTCTTTCTCTCTCTCTCCATCTCTTTGTGACCACCCATTGAGTCTCATTGAGAGTGGGAGTATCTGTCTGACCCATATAGACCTGTGCACCGCTAAACACCTGCATATGGCATTTACACACAGACACAGACACACACACACACACACACATACTGGCACTCACTCTGTATGCTGACAGCTGAGGTTTTATTTTTGGCTGTATTTTCTCTCTGCCGGCAATTCACATAAACACACACACACACACACACACACACACACACACACACACACACACACAATAACACATACACAAACAGTGTGCCCTGACCTTCTCTCTGCTGAGTGGGCAAAGAGTCAGGGGTCACTGCTCACTGTCAGCCTGTCAGAGAGAACGAGGGAGGGGGGGAGGGGATGGAGGGAGAGGAAGAGGGGTGGAGGAAGAGAAGGAGGGAGCGGCAGGGCCATGGAGAGAGGGGAAGGAGAGGTAGAGAATGTTAAGCCAGTGTAAAGCCAGTGTTGATGCTGAAATGTAGGAGCTTATAAAAGGCTGCGGCCACATAGACATTTAATTACCTGTCAAAAGCGCTTTTCCACTTCCTGTCCCACAAGCTTACCTGGAGTTCTCGTATCAAAATGGCCGTAGGGTAATGGCGTGCATACAGCATCAATAGGAACACATAATTAGATACTTCCAAGCACAATCAGTCATCGTGTGTGTGCAGCTGTGCATGTAGCTAAAAAGAGTGGGCAGCAGCTGGGGCATGGTACCCAGAGATACCGTTCTGATGGACAAGACTCAGCTGGGACTCCCTCTCTGGAACTGATAGGCCTACACAGATTAATCCGAAATGCACACCTCACTGTAATAAACAAGTTGGAGATACAGTTGGAGGTGTGTGTGTGTGTGTGTGTGTGTGTGTGTGTGTGTGTGTGTGTGTGTGTGTGTGTGTGTGTGTGTGTGTGAGAGATGTGGAGAAAAATAAGAGAGAGCGAGATAATTGATGGCAGGAGCAGAAGGGAGAACGCCGCTTGAGCGTGACGTGGAAACACCACTGTTGTTTTTCTCCCGCAGTTTTCGATCTCGAGCCATGAATGTTCTCTCTGTTCAGAAGTCTCTCTTGCTCAATCAGTGATTAATTCATGATTCTCCTTAGATTCTCTGAAAATACTTTATCACACCGACAGTCATTATCAGAGCAAATTGGGTAATGATTCGGATGTTGCCGCCGTATTCCGTGAGTCCTCTCCGGTATTCAGATAGTGAGCGCGCGCTGTCCAAGGTGCTGCAGCAGAGCGGCCCCGCCCATCCTCTCCTCCTCTTCTCTCCCCTTCATCATCCACGTGATGCACGGAGCAGCAGACTGCACCTTCGCCTCCTCCGTAGAGAGAGAGAGAGAGATGCGTTTGGTTCCACTGGTCTGTTTGATCGAGAAGAGACTGTGATTGTTTCGGTAGGCCTATCTAACAGGTATTTACCGGGAACGGTTTGGCTGCACTCAGCATCTCCCCTCACAACGCGGTGATTGTTATCAGATGACAAGGAGAAAATCGATGAGTAGCCACAACACCGACCAGAAGATGTGTGTAAGGTAGGCTGAGACATTTTTATCTCGGTGTGTATGTATTGTATTAGGTCTTTGCTGTAGGCTATGTGTACCTATTTAATTAGAATAGCCTAATATGGGCGTTTTCCCGCAGCAGTGTTTTTGGTGTATGGATTTTTTCGCACAGGTGAGGTAGATATAAACTCGGAGTAACGGGTGAGTTCGAGCTCACTGGAGGAGAGGAATAGCCTACGCACGCACACACACACACGGAGACTCTTAGGAGGGGGAGAGGAGAGAGGAATGGCCGTTGATCGATAATCGATATTTAAACCTGCTCTCATCTCACCGCGTCTTTCAATACTGTGATTTGGAACCCTAATCTCAACCACATCACTAGAGAGACAGACGCCGGAGTGGTGTGAGGCGCCTTTTTTTCCCATGGTGCGAAAAAGGGGATAATTCGATAAACAAGGCGCATTTGAGTCATCCTCCGCATCGCTCGAGAAACCGCTTCCGAGTCCCTTGCGGAGGCACGAGGTGGTCATGTTGGAATGTCTTTTGCCGTCAGAGAGGTAAAACGTACAGAACGTTGTAGACATTAAGGTAATGAGTCGAGCTGAAATTATACTGTTCTACCTGACAGACAATAAGTTCTATACAACACATGAAATGCATCTGAATATTCTGTATCTTTCTGAAAAGACTCACTGGTATATCACATGGTATTGGTGATAGGAGGACTGTCTGGAAAGACTGTGTGAGAGAGAGAGAGAGAGAGAGAGTGCGTTTCCATACATGTATCTGACTCAGGGTGATAGTGCTGTCTCTTCCCTCTGTAGGTCACTGGAAAGAAAAGAGTGATGAAGCGACAGTGAGGGACACACTCACAGTGCTCAACCCACAAGCCCCGCTGATAGAGACAAAAAAGAGGGGGAGATGCTCTGATAGTCTCTCTCTGTTTACGGTGTGTGACAGTGTATGACCATATTCTCCCTCTCTCTCTCTGAGGGGAACAGGCACCAACGAAGACACCGATATGGTTCTCACACTGCACCCCTCATTTCTCTAACACACACACACACACACACACACACACACACCATTGAAGGAAGACAGTGGAGGAGGAACGAGGAGCGACAGAGACGAGAAGATAGAAGACTAACATTGGGAACACTTGGACCTCTATAAGGAGCCAGCTCCCTCACTTGACTGGCAGACAGAGGAACACCTATGGAGGGTGTAGGGTGCTACTAACGGGGCTAAGAAGACTGTAGGGTACTAGAAAGGGCCCTAAGAAGACTTAAGGGTGCTCTCAAGGATGTTTGCACCATGAGTTGTAGAGTAGTTTGTGCTGCCCAGCTCTAGCCTTTGTGTCTGCGTGTGTGTGCGTTGTGTGTATGTGTTTGCGCGTGTGTGTGATGGCGGTGTGTGTGTGGGCCGCGGCCCCCCTGCTGTGTGTCTGGCTGTGCCTCTGTAGCCTTGGGGGATCCAGAGGGGAGGTGCTAGAGTTTGGGGGGGTGTCGGGACAGTGGGGGCGGTTCCCGGTGTGGAACGCGTGCTGCGAGAGCATCCTGTCGTTCAGCGTTAGAACTCACAGTGAGGACGGACTGCTGCTTTACCTTGACGACGAAGGATTCTGCGACTTCCTGGAACTATTGTTGCTGCGCGGGAAACTCCGCCTACGCTTCTCCATCTTCTGCGCCGAGCCGGCTGAGGTGAGTTCCGGGGTCGCCGTGAGTGACGGACACTGGCATGTGGTTCGTGTGAAACGGGACTGGAGGAACACAAGCCTTGAGGTGGATGGAAGGATGGAGGGATGGGCAGAGGTGAAGAGCAAACGGAGAGACATGACAGTGTTTAGCCACACCTTTATGGGCGGGGTTTCCCCAGAGCTCCACGCCTCCCCTCTCCGCCTCACTTCCCCTGGCGTCAGAGACCACGCCCCCTTTGCTGGCTGGCTCACTTCGGTGACCATCAATGGATCGGCGGTTGTAATGGAAGGATCGGAGGGCGTTACCATGGGGGGAGACGGGTGTGGGCCGGACCACATGTGTCAGAATGGAGGGGTGTGTTCTGTCGTCGAGCAGAAGAACGTTTGCGACTGTACCGACACCGGCTACAAAGGCAACGACTGCAGCGAAGGTAAGGCCTTACCCAAACCCTACCTTGAAACGTTGTGATTTCATCTCGCACACACATTTAAAAACACACATACACAGGGCCGGCTCTAGCCTTTTGGGGGCCCTAAGCGATATTTGGTTGGGTGGTGCCCTACCAAGTGGAAAACAAAATAATTGTGTCCCCCCTCTTGACACGAAAAAGGTTGCAGTTTTATTGCAAGTTTTCTGCAGTTCTACACATTTTGCCATGGGACGGAGAGAACATTTAGCAATTCTATAACACATTTTCTGCAATTGTACACATTTTGCCATGACTTATGCCATGTAAATGATATATGAGTGAGAGTGACTAACAAAATCAGTGGGGGCCCCCTGGAGGTCAGGGTCCCTGAGCAAGTGCCTGATCGGTATTCAGACATGATTCCTACAAGTTTAGATAACTGGCTAGACTAACTTAACAATCTATACATTGTTAGCTGACATGGCTAAAAATTGCTGATGCACAACCAAATTTCCAACCTTGTGTATTCTACTATTCTAACTCTCAATAGTATGTTGAGACCTCGACGGAGGCCCTAAGCGACCGCTTATGTCGCTTATGCCACGAGCCAGCCCTGCGCACACATACACACAGACCTCCCCTACACACAGATTTAAACTACTGGTGTTATTTGTAGTATATAGTGTAGAACATTGAAACCCATATCTTTAATATGACTGTTACATAGTGAATCACAGCACCAGCCATTCTCCCTGTCCTATACAGTGGTGGTTAGTAGATCCTAGTGGTGGTCAGTAGATCCTAGTGGTGGTTAGTAGATTGTAGAGGTAGTCAGTAGATCCTAGTGGTGATCAGAAAACCCTAGTGGTGGTCAGTAGATCCTAGTCGTAGTCTGTAGATCCTAGTGGTGGTCAGAAGATCCTGGTGGTGGTTAGTAGATCCTGATGGTCAGAAGATCCTAGTGGTGGTCAGTAGATCCTAGTGGTGGTCAGTAGATCCTAGTGGTGGTGGGTTGATCCTAGTGGTGGTGGGTTGATCCTAGTGGTGGTCAGTAGATCCTATTGGTTGTCAGTAGATCCTAGTGGTGGTCAGTCGATCCTAGTGGTGGTGGGTTGATCCTAGTGGTGGTCAGTAGATCCTATTGGTTGTCAGTAGATCCTAGTGGTGGTCAGTAGATCCTAGTGGTGGTCAGCAGATCCTAGTGGTGGTTGGTAGATCCTAGTGGTGGTTAGTAGATCCTAGTGGTGATCAGAAGAGCCTAGTGGTGGTCAGTAGATCCTAGTGGTGGTCAGTAGATCCTAGTGGTGGTCAGAATATCCTAGTAGGGGTTAGTAGATCCTGGTGGTCAGAATATCCTAGTGGTAGTGGGTTGATCCTAGTGGTGGTTAGTAGATCCTAGTGGTGGTCAGTAGATCCTAGTGGTGGTGGGTTGATCCTAGTGGTGGTCAGTAGATCCTAGTGGTGGTCAGTAGATCCTAGTAGTGGTGGGTTGATCCTAGTGGTGGTCAGTAGATCCTACTGGTTGTCAGTAGATCCTAGTGGTGGTCAGTAGATCCTTGTGGTGGTCAGTAGATCCTAGTGGTGGTCAGAATATCCTAGTAGGGGTTAGTAGATCCTGGTGGTCAGAATATCCTAGTGGTAGTGGGTTGATCCTAGTGGTGGTTAGTAGATCCTAGTGGTGGTCAGTAGATCCTAGTGGTAGTCTGTAGATCCTAGTGGTGGTCAGAGGATCCTAGTGGTGGTTAGTAGATCCTGATGGTCAGAAGATCCTAGTGGTGGTCAGTAGATCCTAGTGGTGGTCAGTAGATCCTAGTGGTGGTTAGTAGATCCTAGTGGTTGTCAGTAGATCCTTGTGGTGGTTAGTAGATCCTAGTGGTGGTCAGTAGATCCTAGTGGTGGTTAGTAGATCCTAGTTTTGGTCAGTAGAGCCTAGTGGTGGTGGGTTTTTCCTAGTGGTGGTCATTAGATCTTAGTGGTTGTCAGTAGAGCCTAGTGGTGGTGGGTTGATCCTAGTGGTGGTCAGTAGATCCTAGTGGTGGAGGGTTGATCCTAGTGGTGGTTAGTAGATCCTAGTGGTGGTCAGTAGATCCTAGTGGTGGTGAGTTGATCCTAATGGTGGTCAGTAGATCCTAGTGGTGGTCAGTAGATCCTATTGGAGGTTGGTTGATCCTAGTGGTGGTAAGTAGAGCCCACTGGTTGTCAGTAGATCCTTGCGGGCTCAGTAGATCCTAGTGTTGGTCAGTAGATCCTAGTAGTAGTCTGTAGATCCTAGTGGTGGTCAGAAGATCCTAGTGGTGGTTAGTAGATCCTAGTGGTGATCAGAAAATCATAGTGGTGTTCAGTAGATCCTAGTGGTGGTCTGTAGATACTAGTGGTGGTCAGAGGATCCTAGTGGTGGTTAGTAGATCCTGGTGGTGGTCACTAGATCCTAGTGATGGGTTGATCCTAGTGGTGGTCAGTATATCCTATTGGTTGTCAGTAGATCCTAGTGGCAGTGGGTTGATCCTAGTGGTGGTCAGTAGATCCTACTGGTTGTCAGTAGATCCTAGTGGTGGTCAGTAGATCCTAGTGGTGGTCAGAAGATCCCAGTGGTGGTTAGTAGATCCTGGTGGTGGTCAGTAGATCCTAGTGATGGGTTGATCCTAGTGGTGGTCAGTATATCCTATTGGTTGTCAGTAGATCCTAGTTGCGGTGGGTTGATCCTAGTGGTGGTCAGTAGATCCTACTGGTTGTCAGTAGATCCTAGTGGTGGTCAGTAGATCCTAGTGGTGGTCAGTAGATCCTAGTGGTGGTTAGTAGATCCTAGTGGTGGTTAGTAGATCCTAGTGGTGGTCAGAAGATCCGAGTGGTGGTCAGTAGATCCTAGTGGTAGTCAGTAGATCCTAGTGGTGGTCAGAAGATCCTAGTAGTGGTTAGTAGATACTGGTGGTAAGAATATCTTAGTGGTAGTGGGTTTATCCTAGTGGTTGTCAGTAGATCTAGTGGTGGTTAGTAGATCGTAGTGGTGGTCAGTAGACCCTAGTGGTGGTGAGTAGTAGATCCTAGTGGTAGTCAGTAGATCCTAGTTTTGGTCAGTAGAGCCTAGTGGTGGTGGGTTTATCCTTGTGGTGGTCAGTAGATCTTAGTGGTGGTCAGTAGAGCCTAGTGGTGGTCAGTAGAGCCTAGTGGTGGTGGGTTGATCCTAGTGGTGGTCAGTAGATCCTAGTGGTGGATGGTTGATCTTAGTGGTGGTCAGTAGATCCTAGTGGTGGTGGGTTGATCCTAGTGGTGGTCAGTAGAGCCTACTGGTTGTCAGTAGATCCTTGTGGGGGTCAGTAGATCCTAGTGTTGGTCAGTAGATCCTAGTGGTGGTCAGTAGATCCTATTGGTAGTCCGTAGATCCTGGTGGTGGTTAGTAGATACTGGTGGTAAGAATATCTTAGTTCTAGTGGGTTTATCCTAGTGGTTGTCATTAGATCCTAGTGGTGGTTAGTAGATCCTAGTGTTGGTCAGTAGATCCTAGTGGTGGTCAGTAGATCCTAGTTTTGGTCAGTAGAGCCTATTGGTGGTCAGAAGATCCTAGTGGTGGTCAGTAGAGCCTAGTGGTGGTGGGTTTATCCTAGTGGTGGTCAGTAGATCCTAGTAGTGGTTAGTAGATCCTAGTGGTGGTCAGTAGATCCTAGTGGTGGTTAGTAGATCCTAGTGGTAGTCAGTAGATCCTAGTTTTGGTCAGTAGAGCCTAGTGGATGTGGGTTTATCCTTGTGGTGGTCTGTAGATCTTAGTGGTGGTCAGTAGAGCCTAGTGGTGGTCAGTAGAGCCTAGTGTTGGTGGGTTGATCCTAGTGGTGGTCAGTAGATCCTAGTGGTGGATGGTTGATCTTAGTGGTGGTCAGTAGATCCTAGTGGTGGTGGGTTGATCCTAATGGTGGTCAGTAGATCCTAGTGGTGGTCAGTAGATCCTATTGGAGGTGGGTTGATCCTAGTGGTGGTCAGTAGAGCCCACTGGTTGTCAGTAGATCCTTGCGGGGGTCAGTAGATCCTAGTGTTGGTCAGTAGATCCTAGTGGTAGTCTGTAGATCCTAGTGGTGGTCAGAGGATCCTAGTGGTGGTTAGTAGATCCTAGTGGTGATCAGAAAATCCTTGTGGTGTTCAGTAGATCCTAGTGGTAGTCTGTAGATACTAGTGGTGGTCAGAGGATCCTAGTAGTGGTTAGTAGATCCTGGTGGTGGTCAGTATATCCTAGTGATGACTTGATCCTAGTGGTGGTCAGTATATCCTATTGGTTGTCAGTAGATCCTAGTGGCGGTGGGTTGATCCTAGTGGTGGTCAGTAGATCCTACTGGTTGTCAGTAGATCCTAGTGGTGGTCAGTAGATCCTAGTGGTGGTCAGTAGATCCTAGTGGTGGTTAGTAGATCCTAGTGGTGGTTAGTAGATCCTAGTGGTGGTCAGAAGATCCGAGTGGTGGTCAGTAGATCCTAGTGGTAGTCAGTAGATCCTAGTGGTGGTCAGAAGATCCTAGTAGTGGTTCGTAGATACTGGTGGTAAGAATATCTTAGTGGTAGTGGGTTTATCCTAGTGGTTGTCAGTAGATCCTAGTGGTGGTTAGTAGATCCTAGTGGTGGTCAGTAGATCCTAGTGGTGGTTAGTAGATCCTAGTGGTAGTCAGTAGATCCTAGTTTTGGTCGGTAGAGCCTAGTGGTGGTGGGTTTATCCTTGTGGTGGTCATTAGATCTTAGTGGTGGTCAGTAGAGCCTAGTGGTGGTCAGTAGAGCCTAGTGGTGGTGGGTTGATCCTAGTGGTGGTCAGTAGATCATAGTGGTGGATGGTTGATCTTAGTGGTGGTCAGTAGATCCTAGTGGTGGTGGGTTGATCCTAGTGGTGATCAGTAGAGCCTACTGGTTGTCAGTAGATCCTTGTGGGGGTCAGTAGATCCTAGTGTTGGTCAGTAGATCCTAGTGGTGGTCAGTAGATCCTATTGGTAGTCAGTAGATCCTGGTGGTGGTTAGTAGATACTGGTGGTAAGAATATCTTAGTTCTAGTGGGTTTATCCTAGTGGTTGTCATTAGATCCTAGTGGTGGTTAGTTGATCCTAGTGTTGGTCAGTAGATCCTAGTGGTGGTCAGTAGATCCTAGTGGTGGTTAGTAGATCCTAGTGGTTGTCAGTAGATCCTAGTTTTGGTCAATAGAGCCTAGTGGTGGTGGGTTTATCCTTGTGGTGGTCAGTAGATCTTAGTGGTGGTCAGTAGAGCCTAGTGGTGGTCAGTAGAGCCTAGTGGTGGTGGGTTGATCTTAGTGGTGGTCAGTAGATCCTAGTGGTGGATGGTTGATCTTAGTGGTGGTTAGTAGATCCTGATGGTCAGAAGATCCTAGTGGTGGTCAGTAGATCCTAGTGGTGGTCAGTAGATCCTAGTGGTGGTTAGTAGATCCTAGTGGTGGTTAGTAGATCCTAGTGGTGGTCAGAAGATCCGAGTGGTGGTCAGTAGATCCTAGTGGTAGTCAGTAGATCCTAGTGGTGGTCAGAAGATCCTAGTAGTGGTTAGTAGATACTGGTGGTAAGAATATCTTAGTGGTAGTGGGTTTATCCTAGTGGTTGTCAGTAGATCCTAGTGGTGGTTAGTAGATCGTAGTGGTGGTCAGTAGATCCTAGTGGTGGTTAGTAGATCCTAGTGGTAGTCAGTAGATCCTAGTTTTGGTCAGTAGAGCCTAGTGGTGGTGGGTTTATCCTTGTGGTGGTCAGTAGATCTTAGTGGTGGTCAGTAGAGCCTAGTGGTGGTGGGTTGATCCTAGTGGTGGTCAGTAGATCCTAGTGGTGGATGGTTGATCTTAGTGGTGGTCAGTAGATCCTAGTGGTGGTGGGTTGATCCTAGTGGTGGTCAGTAGAGCCTACTGGTTGTCAGTAGATCCTTGTGGGGGTCAGTAGATCCTAGTGTTGGTCAGTAGATCCTAGTGGTGGTCAGTAGATCCTATTGGTAGTCCGTAGATCCTGGTGGTGGTTAGTAGATACTGGTGGTAAGAATATCTTAGTTCTAGTGGGTTTATCCTAGTGGTTGTCATTAGATCCTAGTGGTGGTTAGTAGATCCTAGTGTTGGTCAGTAGATCCTAGTGGTGGTCAGTAGATCCTAGTTTTGGTCAGTAGAGCCTATTGGTGGTCAGAAGATCCTAGTGGTGGTCAGTAGAGCCTAGTGGTGGTGGGTTTATCCTAGTGGTGGTCAGTAGATCCTAGTAGTGGTTAGTAGATCCTAGTGGTGGTCAGTAGATCCTAGTGGTGGTTAGTAGATCCTAGTGGTAGTCAGTAGATCCTAGTTTTGGTCAGTAGAGCCTAGTGGATGTGGGTTTATCCTTGTGGTGGTCTGTAGATCTTAGTGGTGGTCAGTAGAGCCTAGTGGTGGTCAGTAGAGCCTAGTGTTGGTGGGTTGATCCTAGTGGTGGTCAGTAGATCCTAGTGGTGGATGGTTGATCTTAGTGGTGGTCAGTAGATCCTAGTGGTGGTGGGTTGATCCTAATGGTGGTCAGTAGATCCTAGTGGTGGTCAGTAGATCCTATTGGAGGTGGGTTGATCCTAGTGGTGGTCAGTAGAGCCCACTGGTTGTCAGTAGATCCTTGCGGGGGTCAGTAGATCCTAGTGTTGGTCAGTAGATCCTAGTGGTAGTCTGTAGATCCTAGTGGTGGTCAGAGGATCCTAGTGGTGGTTAGTAGATCCTAGTGGTGATCAGAAAATCCTAGTGGTGTTCAGTAGATCCTAGTGGTAGTCTGTAGATACTAGTGGTGGTCAGAGGATCCTAGTAGTGGTTAGTAGATCCTGGTGGTGGTCAGTATATCCTAGTGATGACTTGATCCTAGTGGTGGTCAGTATATCCTATTGGTTGTCAGTAGATCCTAGTGGCGGTGGGTTGATCCTAGTGGTGGTCAGTAGATCCTACTGGTTGTCAGTAGATCCTAGTGGTGGTCAGTAGATCCTAGTGGTGGTCAGTAGATCCTAGTGGTGGTTAGTAGATCCTAGTGGTGGTTAGTAGATCCTAGTGGTGGTCAGAAGATCCGAGTGGTGGTCAGTAGATCCTAGTGGTAGTCAGTAGATCCTAGTGGTGGTCAGAAGATCCTAGTAGTGGTTCGTAGATACTGCTGGTAAGAATATCTTAGTGGTAGTGGGTTTATCCTAGTGGTTGTCAGTAGATCCTAGTGGTGGTTAGTAGATCCTAGTGGTGGTCAGTAGATCCTAGTGGTGGTTAGTAGATCCTAGTGGTAGTCAGTAGATCCTAGTTTTGGTCGGTAGAGCCTAGTGGTGGTGGGTTTATCCTTGTGGTGGTCATTAGATCTTAGTGGTGGTCAGTAGAGCCTAGTGGTGGTCAGTAGAGCCTAGTGGTGGTGGGTTGATCCTAGTGGTGGTCAGTAGATCATAGTGGTGGATGGTTGATCTTAGTGGTGGTCAGTAGATCCTAGTTGTGGTGGGTTGATCCTAGTGGTGATCAGTAGAGCCTACTGGTTGTCAGTAGATCCTTGTGGGGGTCAGTAGATCCTAGTGTTGGTCAGTAGATCCTAGTGGTGGTCAGTAGATCCTATTGGTAGTCAGTAGATCCTGGTGGTGGTTAGTAGATACTGGTGGTAAGAATATCTTAGTTCTAGTGGGTTTATCCTAGTGGTTGTCATTAGATCCTAGTGGTGGTTAGTTGATCCTAGTGTTGGTCAGTAGATCCTAGTGGTGGTCAGTAGATCCTAGTGGTGGTTAGTAGATCCTAGTGGTTGTCAGTAGATCCTAGTTTTGGTCAATAGAGCCTAGTGGTGGTGGGTTTATCCTTGTGGTGGTCAGTAGATCTTAGTGGTGGTCAGTAGAGCCTAGTGGTGGTCAGTAGAGCCTAGTGGTGGTGGGTTGATCTTAGTGGTGGTCAGTAGATCCTAGTGGTGGATGGTTGATCTTAGTGGTGGTCAGTAGATCCTAGTGGTGGTGGGTTGATTCTAGTGGTGGTCAGTAGAGCCTACTGGTTGTCAGTAGATCCTTGTGGGGGTCAGTAGATCCTAGTGTTGGTCAGTAGATCCTAGTGGTGGTCAGTAGATCCTAGTGGTGGTTAGTAGATCCTAGTGGTGGTTAGTAGATCCTAGTGGTGGTCAGAAAATCCGAGTGGTGGTCAGTAGATCCTAGTGGTAGTCAGTAGATCCTAGTGGTGGTCAGAAGATCCTAGTAGTGGTTAGTAGATACTGGTGGTAAGAATATCTTAGTGGTAGTGGGTTTATCCTAGTGGTTGTCAGTAGATCCTAGTGGTGGTTAGTAGATCCTAGTGGTGGTCAGTAGATCCTAGTGGTGGTTAATAGATCCTAGTGGTAGTCAGTAGATCCTAGTTTTGGTCAGTAGAGCCTAGTGGTGGTGGGTTTATCCTTGTGGTGGTCATTAGATCTTAGTGGTCGTCAGTAGAGCCTAGTGGTGGTCAGTAGAGCCTAGTGGTGGTGGGTTGATCCTAGTGGTGGTCAGTAGATCCTAGTGGTGGATGGTTGATCTTAGTGGTGGTCAGTAGATCCTAGTGGTGGTGGGTTGATCCTAGTGGTGGTCAGTAGAGCCTACTGGTTGTCAGTAGATCCTTGTGGGGGTTAGTAGATCCTAGTGTTGGTCAGTAGATCCTAGTGGTGGTCAGTAGATCCTATTGGTAGTCAGTAGATCCTGGTGGTGGTTAGTAGATACTGGTGGTAAGAATATCTTAGTGGTAGTGGGTTTATCCTAGTGGTTGTCAGTAGATCCTAGTGGTGGTTAGTAGATCCTAGTGGTGGTCAGTAGATCCTAGTGGTGGTTAATAGATCCTAGTGGTAGTCAGTAGATCCTAGTTTTGGTCAGTAGAGCCTAGTGGTGGTGGGTTTATCCTTGTGGTGGTCATTAGATCTTAGTGGTGGTCAGTAGAGCCTAGTGGTGGTCAGTAGAGCCTAGTGGTGGTGGGTTGATCCTAGTGGTGGTCAGTAGATCCTAGTGGTGGATGGTTGATCTTAGTGGTGGTCAGTAGATCCTAGTGGTGGTGGGTTTATCCTAGTGGTGGTCAGTAGAGCCTACTGGTTGTCAGTAGATCATTGTGGGGCTTAGTAGATCCTAGTGTTGGTCAGTAGATCCTAGTGGTGGTCAGTAGATCCTATTGGTAGTCAGTAGATCCTGGTGGTGGTTAGTAGATACTGGTGGTAAGAATATCTTAGTTCTAGTGGGTTTATCCTAGTGGTTGTCATTAGATCCTAGTGGTGGTTAATAGATCCCAGTGTTGGTCAGTAGATCCTAGTGGTGGTCAGTAGATCCTAGTTTTGGTCAGTAGAGCCTAGTGGTGGTCAGAAGATCCTAGTGGTGGTCAGTAGAGCCTAGTGGTGGTGGGTTTATCCTAGTGGTGGTCAGTAGATCCTAGTAGTGGTCAGTAGATCCTAGTGGTGGTCATTAGATCCTAGTGGTGGTCAGTATATCCTTGTGGTGGTGAGTTGCGTTCAGAAACAAGCCTGTTTGTGTTCATCACCTCCCTGTGTGTTTGTGTGTGTGTGTGTGTGTGTGTGTGTGTGTGCGCGCGCGCGTGCGTCTTTAGTCTGAGATCTAGGCCCCTCCTTTGTCTCCATAGCAACCCCGTCCCCTTTCTGCTGAGCAAGTTACCATGGAGACAGCAGGGCTCTGAAAGAGAGACTCAGTTACATATGCTGCCCTATGCCTCCATCCCTCTACCTTTTTACCTATCACACCCTCGATTTATCCCTCTTTACAGTTTCATCCTTCTCTAATAGGGTGGTCAATCGCTCAAAAAATAGTTGATTCATTTGGATTAATTGGTTGGTAAATCTCGGTTGGAAACGTAGTATGTTGTCATAAGAACATGAAATATGGTGGTCAATCGCTCAAAAAATAGTTGATTCATTTGGATTAATTGGTTGGTAAATCTCGGTTGGAAACGTAGTATGTTGTCATAAGAACATGAAATATGTGGCGAGTGTAGTGTGTTGATTAGTGTGTTGGGTGTTCGAAAGAAGGCAAGTGACACATGTTGGCGCGACAATTGTTTTGACAATACTGCAGCACGGAGCACATTTTCGAACACCGGGACTGAAGGTGAAATTGATGTCACATTGCTTAAACCTATCCAATTATTTTAGATCAACGGGTAGGGACTGTACCAGGCCTTTAATTAGTGAAAACCAAGCTATTAGCGTTTCTTTTCACTAATTAAAGGCGCAGTGCGGTCAAAAATGTTTTTTTTTTCCTGTGATATATATATATATTTCCACAGTATGAGGTTGGAATAATATTGTGAAAGTTTGAAAATTATGATAATTCCGTTTTAGTGTAAAAGCTGTTTGAAAATACCACCTGAAATTTCATCTTATTTTGGTGGGATGGAGTTTTGACCTGCCTGGTGACATCACCAGTTCATAGTTCTAAACTGCCAATAACAGCTCGTTTTCCCTTCCCCCCCACTCCCAGACAGTCCTAGCAAAATTATTGCTTGAGAAAATACTCTTTACTAAGAAGCTATTTATTTTCTTTTTGACCCTATTATTTGAAAACAATCACAGTAAGGTACTTAATTGTTACCCAGAACTGATTGAATATTGAGATAAAAACGGCTGCATTGGACCTTTAATAAGAGACAGAGGAAAGGGACATTTGGTTCCAAAGATACACACACACTCCAGTACTGACCCCAGCATGTTTCCCCCCTGCACTGCTGTTTTCTACCATCAGTTACCTGTTTCCATTGATCTATTCATTTACTGCAATGGTCAATGTGTGTGTGTCTGAGTGTGAGTGTGTGTGTGTGTGTGTGTGTGAGAGAGAACATGTGCGTGTATTCTGTGCTCTGGTACAGGAGGCTGTAAGGTAAGTTCTGGGTGAATAAATGTTCCAGATTCCAAACACACAGGTAGGAGCGTCCGCTTTAATCCACCCTGGCCACTGTGTGTGTGCGCGTGCCTGTGTGCGTGCGTGTGCTTGGTTTGGGGCACTTCAGTCGATTCCGTGTATTGAAATTCAAGTAATGTATTGAAAATGTACTATTGTTGAGTATTTTTCAATGAATTGAATTTCGATTAACTTCCTGAATTGAATAAATTGGCCGCAACCCTGACGTGTGTGTGTGCGCGTGCGTGCGTGCGTGCGTGTGGAAGAATGTAAGGCTATCAGTGCCACATGGTATCATGGTGATGTCTGGGTGGATCTGCATGTGTGTAACCAAGGTAATGGTGTGGGTGTGCATCTGTGTACCCGTGGTAACAGACGGCTGTGCATGGCGTGTTAATGAATGTCTGTCTCTCTCTCTCCTTCGTCTGGACGCTCCCAGAACACTACAACCCAGGTGGGTCTCTCTCACTCACTTTCTCTCACCCCCCCCCCCCCCCCCCCTCTCTCTTCTTCTTTACACCTATCCCATTCCTTCTTCCATGTCTGATTTGGGCACCGAAAGGTGTGTGGGCTGTGTGTGTGTAGATTGTGTGTGTGCTGTATGTGGGTTGCAGTCAGACGGTAAGTAGACTCCCTTCATGGACAAATAAGTAGATCCATTCATGGACATATACCGGAGGTTTCAAGTGGCTCTCCACTCAAATATAGAAACGGGCAGTGTAATAATAATACATTTGATTTGATTTGATTTGATACCCTAGGACAATTACAAGATACCCTAGGACAATTACAAGATACCCTAGGACAATTACAAGATACCCTAGGACAATTACAAGATACCCTAGGACAATTACAAGATACCCTAGGACAATTACAAGATACCTTAGGACAATTACAAGATACCCTAGGACAATTACAAGATACCCTAGGACAATTACAAGATACCCTAGGACAATTACAAGATACCCTAGGACAATTACAAGATACCCTAGGACAATTACAAGATACCCTAGGACAATTACAAGGTACCCTAGGACAATTACAAGATACCCTGGGACAATTACAAGGTACCCTAGGACAATTACAAGATACCCTAGGACAATTACAAGATACCCTAGGACAATTACAAGATACCCTAGGACAATTACAAGGTACCCTAGGACAATTACAAGGTACCCTATGACAATTACAAGATACCCTAGGACAATTACAAGATACCCTAGGACAATTACAAGATACCCTAGGACAATTACAAGATACCATAGGACAATTACAAGATACCCTAGGACAATTACAAGATACCCTAGGACAATTACAAGATATCTTAGGACAATTACAAGATACCCTAGGACAATTACAAGGTACCATAGGACAATTACAAGATACCCTAGGACAATTACAAGATACCCTAGGACAATTACAAGGTACCCTAGGACAATTACAAGGTACCCTAGGACAATTACAAGATACCCTAGGACAATTACAAGATACCCTAGGACAATTACAAAGTATAAATGTAATAAAATAGCAAATATAAACATGATATTTCTAAGGTCAAAGTGCAAAAAAGCAGCATGGCACCAAAGAATAAACAAACAATTCAGGGGATAAAAATAAAGATCATTGGAAGGCAGTTGAAATAACGAGGCTGACTAACTCAGCACCCCCTTCGCGAATGATAGATACAATATTTTCGTTTTTTAAATGGGTAAGAGAGCAAGACCAGTGTACATAGTGCGTGTGTGTGTGTGTGTGATTCCGCAGTTATTTGATATATGTAGAAGCTACACACACATATACACCAACATGAGCGAGCAACAAGTTTAAACATGGTGTGTGTCCTAGACGTGTGGGTGGCAGGGATGGTTGTAGAACCCCCTCTACCAGCTGTTGGTGCTCCACACAGGTCAAGGGTGCGTTCAAAAAGACTTTCATTTGCAGTGAACTGTCAGCTTGCAACAGTTACAGTTGAACGATCTGAATGAACGTACCCACATTTTACAGGAATGCGTCACTAGGTAAGGATAACCCTGGTAGTATCTGCAATTTATTTGTCTACAATTTCCAAATTGTAATTTCTGTCTACAATTTAAGTATCTACAATTTCCAAACTGAGAATCACTGTGCTATTCTAACTATATACAGTATTTAATAGAAAGTCGACATTTTTATCTAATGTTCACCGCACACTAGCATCACTGTGAGCAAATGTTAGCAACGGTAGCTATCATGATGGTGTGTGAGTGTGTGTCTATGTGTGTATGTTTGAGCGGGTGTGTGTGGGCACATGTGTGTGCCTGTGTGTGTATGTATGTATGTGTGTGTGTGTGTGTGTGTGTGTGGACAAAACCACGTCATGCTCCTCTGCTGTGCTGACTGTGCTCTTGTCTTCCTTTAAGGTCTGGCTCACCTGATGATCGGCGACCAAGGTACGACCTATTACATCACTATGACATCACTCCCCGTTCCTGCTGCTCCCCATCACCTCCCCACCTCCCCACCCCCACCCCACCCCTCACCCCAAACCTCATCACCACCGGACCCTAGACGCTGATCCAAGGTCAGGTTTGATTTTTGTCTATATTGGGTTATTTTGGGTATATTAGGATATGGAGAGGCTTAACTGATCCCAGATGTGTGGTTAAGGTGAGGATATGGGTTTAGTGTTAGGATATGAACTGATCCTAGATCAAGGTCTGGTTCCATGGACGGTTTGTTGTGTGTGCGTGTGCGCATGTGTGTGTGTGTGTTAGTGATGCGTGGGTTGACTCATAACCCACAGTCCCCCTGGTTATATCTGCGGGTTTAGGGTCTTAAAATATTATGTGGATGAAGGGCAGGTGGGTGGTGGGCGGGCCTGTTGAATAAAGAGAAAATAATACATTAAAATGTCATAAATGTATCATTCTTGTGGAGTTCATATCTATAGGCTACACTGAGGTTTTTATTTCATTATTTTGATTTGCCTTTAGGGCGTAACCTAAGCCTAAGCTTTAGGGGCTAACTGTACGCTCGCCAAAAACACAGCAATTGCCAAATGGTTTTTGGGACTTGGGCAGAAAAAGTTAACGTCGATCCACTGAGGCAAATAGGCCAATGTCGGAGTTGAATTCAATAAGAGAAAAGCTGCGAAATGGAGAGTTGAAAATAAATAGAAGGAGGGTCAGAACAGTAGGTAGCCTAATGTATGGGGAAGATTTGGTGAAGAGGTAAAAGAGGATGATTGCAGTGGGTTAAATGGAATAGTAACTGAAATCTGGACACTGACTGTAGTGTCTTTAACCTCTCACATGTAGCCTAATATAATATTAACTCCTGCAGAATGAAGCATTTCTTGCAGTAAAATGATACACCAAATGTACATTTTGACTCGGGAACAGGAGTGGAGAAATATGATTTCTTTCAGCATCTTGAGAGAATGACTGCACGGTTAGGGACCGTCTGTAAAAGTGCTATTGTTATCAGCATCGTAAAAGCTGATAGTATTTCAACCATAAAATATGCATCCAAGCCAAACTGAATTCTTATCAGGAACATGTTGGGTAGTTTTCAGAGCTTTTGATTTCCTTAAAACAGGTCAAAGGTAAAATCGTTCCATTTTATTTTGTTATTGAACTTTCTCCCCGGACTCTAAATGTCTTTGCTGCATGAGAGAAGCAGAGATTAAAGAAACAATGTTACCGATGTCAACTAGATTCAAGGCTTCATTCTATCGATTTATGACATTATTCTGGTGAGTGAAGGTGCATTTAGTATTCTAGGGCAACAAGTAAGACAGAAGAGAAGCTGCATGTATTTAATTACAAACAAGTTGACTAACAAATAGCCAATGCAAATAAAATGTCTTAAATTAAAAGCAGGAACATAGGCTTATCTAAAAGGCCTGTCAGAAAATTGCTCCGCCCTCTCTGTACAGCGCATTTTCTATATTTGCCGCTTAGGGTCGGGTTCGTACCTCAGACTTTCACTCTATCACATATAGTCGGGCGGTTCCGGATGGGTTATTAGCATTTGTGGGAGGGTGCGAATGAACAAACAGCTGACCTGCGCATCACTAGTGTGTGTGTGTTGTTGCGGCTTGTATGTCTGTTGCAGGTTTTTGGTGCCTCATCCTAACCCCTCCCTGCAGCAATCCCTTCCCCTCCCATTGCCTGACTCCTGCACATGGGAACTCCCCTCTTATTGGCCAGTTCTCTGTTCATGTAGTTTTTCACAGTGTATTAAATGAAACAAAAGTGTATAAAAGCAGCGCTGTCAAACACACCGCTGTAGCTCTGTCCTGTCTGTAAAGGCACATGACAACTACACAAACACACCACTTCTACTTGTATTACTTATACTACTATTACCACTTCTCACTTTAGTGGCACTGTACTGTAACACACCACTTCAGACTCAGAGGTAATCAAACACAGTTTGGAATGCATCAGTGACAGAATGTAGTAGTTTGTCTCTTACATTCTAAACCTCCATACAGCATACTGTAGTTGGTGGTGGGAGTGCTACTTAGCTTGCAGTGTGGTACTCATAGAGAGAGATCTAATACAATACGGTGTAATAGTGTTTAAAAAAAACGCATATTCTGCTCCATTGGGAGTGTTTTGGTTTTGTTTGACGCCAGCGCTGCTTTTCTTCCTTTTCAAAATGGTTCCCCTTTTGCTTTCTTAGTTTCACACAACCAACTTACTCTCTCCCCTCCTTCCCTCCTCCCTCTTTCCCTTTCTCTCTTCAACATCTGTAGGAAAGCTCAGAGGTATACGATTCCTTCTTGCTTATGGCTATGTATGGCTATGAGCTCGAATGTATGGTGGTGAGCTATACTGAATGGCTACACACTGTATTAATGTAAGATGCTGTATGTGTGTGGAATTGGAATGTTTCTTTGTTCATGTGGCTGCTGTACATGCAGGTGGTGTGTGTGCGTGTGCGTGTGTGTGCGTGTGCGTGTGTGTGCGTGTGCACGCAGCAATGTAAAAGCAGTCAGAGGGGGCTGAAGTGGCCGTCGGCTCAGAGAAAAGAAGCTTTCTGAAGCTGACTATCTGAAATGTGTTTCTCTCAAGAAGCGGGCGGGGGGGGGGGGGGGGTTGTCTGTGGGTGTGAGAGAGGGGAGGGAGGGAGAGAGAGAGGGAGAGAGAGAGAGTCCTTAGATGTCTAGGGTCTGTATCTCCAAAGTGCCAGTCAGTCAGTCCTGCTCCAGTCAAACTCACTCTGGCATCAGTGTGTGCATGCATGCATTCGGGCATGTGACTGGTGTCTGTCTCATCGGTCCCAAGGAAATGAAGTGTTTTGGATGTTGTTTAGAAGACTACTCTCGTGTCATGATGCACAACTCAAGTGTGTAATTACATTCAGCTATCGAGACAGCATATCAAATACAAGCAAGACACAGACACACAGTCTAATTAGCGATTTGATGTTATTTTTGAATAAACATTGGCTAAGCAGGAGGCAGACAGGCAGTCAAAGTAGTAGTGGCTAGTAGCTACGATACGGCAACAACTCCAACGATTAGCTAACATCATCACACGAAATGCAATGTGTAAGGGCTGCGTCCTGCTTGTGCAACTGAAATATCCGTTACAACAGACAGAGAAGGTTTATGTCAGCTGTATGACAGAAATACAAACCCCATCTCCCCTCAATGAATTTCACTCCTTCATTCATTCGTTGCGATTACAGGAACATTGACTTTTTACACTATGTACAGCCAATTTTATGGTATTGTACTGTTTCCTTACACAGTACTTGCTTTGATACTGTGTTTAGATTACAGTAGGTGTACTGCAATATGAAATAGAGTAACTTACCACTAGCTGCCTGTAAGTTACTGTCAAATTCATGGCAACCCCTTTACAGTGTGGCTGTGGTGATCTAGTATAGGTGTGTGTGTGTGTGTGTGTGTGTGTGTGTGTGTGTGTGTGTGTGTGTGTGTGTGTGTGTGTGTGTGTGTGTGTGTGTGTGTGTGTGTGTGTGCTACAGAGAGGACAAACTAAACCATATCATCACACAACAAGCGTTCTCTAAACATGACCTTTGAGACACACACACACGCTCACAAACACAGACACACACACACGCTCACAGACACACACACACGCTCACAGACACAGACACACACACACGCTCACAGACACAGACACACACACACACGCTCACAGACACAGACACACACACACGCTCACAGACACACACACACGCTCACAGACACAGACATACACACACGCTCACAGACACAGACACACACACACGCTCACAGACACAGACACAGACACACACACATAACCTTTATCGAGTGCCTTCTTTCTGTGTGTGTTGTGTGTAAATATGCATGAGTAAGGCTGCCTGTGCATTCTCTTCACGGTATGTGTGTGCATGCATACATGCATACAGTGCCTTGCGAAAGTATTCGGCCCCCTTGAACTTTGCGACCTTTTGCCACATTTCAGGCTTCAAACATAAAGATATAAAACTGTATTTTTTTGTGAAGAATCAACAACAAGTGGGACACAATCATGAAGTGGAACGACATTTATTGGATATTTCAAACTTTTTTAACAAATCAAAAACTGAAAAATTGGGCGTGCAAAATTATTCAGCCCCTTTACTTTCAGTGCAGCAAACTCTCTCCAGAAGTTCAGTGAGGATCTCTGAATGATCCAATGTTGACCTAAATGACTAATGATGATAAATACAATCCACCTGTGTGTAATCAAGTCTCCGAATAAATGCACCTGCACTGTGATAGTCTCAGAGGTCCGTTAAAAGCGCAGAGAGCATCATGAAGAACAAGGAACACACCAGGCAGGTCCGAGATACTGTTGTGAAGAAGTTTAAAGCCGGATTTGGATAGAAAAAGATTTCCCAAGCTTTAAACATCCCAAGGAGCACTGTGCAAGCGATAATATTGAAATGGAAGGAGTATCAGACCACTGCAAATCTACCAAGACCTGGCCGTCCCTCTAAACTTTCAGCTCATACAAGGAGAAGACTGATCAGAGATGCAGCCAAGAGGCCCATGATCACTCTGGATGAACTGCAGAGATCTACAGCTGAGGTGGGAGACTCTGTCCATAGGACAACAATCAGTTGTATATTGCACAAATCTGGCCTTTATGGAAGAGTGGCAAGAAGAAAGCCATTTCTTAAAGATATCCATAAAAAGTGTCGTTTAAAGTTTGCCACAAGCCACCTGGGAGACACACCAAGCATGTGGAAGAAGGTGCTCTGGTCAGATGAAACCAAAATGGAACTTTTTGGCAACAATGGAAAATGTTATGTTTGGCGTAAAAGCAACACAGCTGAACACACCATCCCCACTGTCAAACATGGTGGTGGCAGCATCATGGTTTGGGCCTGCTTTTCTTCAGCAGGGACAGGGAAGATGGTTAAAATTGATGGGAAGATGGATGGAGCCAAATACAGGACCATTCTGGAAGAAAACCTGATGGAGTCTGCAAAAGACTTGAGACTGGGACGGAGATTTGTCTTCCAACAAGACAATGATCCAAAACATAAAGCAAAATCTACAATGGAATGGTTCAAAAATAAACATATCCAGGTGTTAGAATGGCCAAGTCAAAGTTCAGACCTGAATCCAATCGAGAATCTGTGGAAAGAACTGAAAACTGCTGTTCACAAATGCTCTCCATCCAACCTCACTGAGCTCGAGCTGTTTTGCAAGGAGGAATGGGAAAAAATTCCAGTCTCTCGATGTGCAAAACTGATAGAGACATACCCCAAGCGACTTACAGCTGCAATCGCAGCAAAAGGTGGCGCTACAAAGTATTAACTTAAGGGGGCTGAATAATTTTGCACGCCCAATTTTTCAGTTTTTGATTTGTTAAAAAAGTTTGAAATATCCAATAAATGTCGTTCCACTTCATGATTGTGTCCCACTTGTTGTTGATTCTTCACAAAAAAATACAGTTTTATATCTTTATGTTTGAAGCCTGAAATGTGGCAAAAGGTTGCAAAGTTCAAGGGGGCCGAATACTTTCGCAAGGCACTGTATGTGTGTGTGGGGGGGGTTGTGCACTGCAGGCGCGTGAGTCGGTATGTGTTATGAGGGAGGTGGATTGTGACTCATCACTTTTGACTCATAAAGCGTTGGCAATCAAAGGAACTAATTTTACACACACACACACACACACACACACACACACACACACACACACACACACACACACACACACACACACTACTAACCCTCACCACTACATAGACCATACACACACCAGACCGACAGAGAGAGGGGGAGGACGAGAGAGGGCCACGGAGAAAGGGAAAGAGGGGGATGTATAGGGAAGTGTTTCAGAAGAGCAGAAAGAACGACTAATGCAATTGGGAGATGAGGGGGGAAGGTCAGAGAGAGAAAATAAATGGGCAGAGCCCTGATGTACCTGAGAGAGACAGAACAGCCCCTCTGATACGAAGGGGGAGACGGGAGGGGAGGGAGAGAAAAAGACAAAACAGCCCCTCTGATACGAAGGGGGAGACGGGAGGGGAGGGAGAGAGAGAGACAGAACAGCCCCTCTGATACGAAGGGGGAGACGGGAGGGGAGGGAGAGAGAGAGAGAGAGAGAGGGGATAGACAAGGTAC
Source organism: Oncorhynchus mykiss (assembly GCF_057628025.1). NCBI lineage: Eukaryota > Metazoa > Chordata > Actinopteri > Salmoniformes > Salmonidae > Oncorhynchus > Oncorhynchus mykiss. The sequence goes on along the minus strand of NC_143041.1, from coordinate 16,444,077 downwards.
AGTATTTATCTGGGCAGAGCCCTGATGTACCTAAGAGAGACAGAACAGCCTCTCTGATACGAAGGGGGAGACGGGAGGGGAGGGAGAGAGAGAGACAGAACAGCCCTCTGATACGAAGGGGGAGACGGGAGGGAGGGAGAGAGAGAGAGAGAGACAGAACAGCCCCCCTGATACGAAGGGGGAGACGGGAGGGGAGGGAGAGAGACAGAACAGCCCCTCTGATACGAAGGGGGAGACGGGAGGGGAGTGAGAGAGAGACAGAACAGCCCCTCTGATACGAAGGGGGAGACGGGAGGGGAGGAAGAGAGAGAGAGAGAGAGAGAGAGAGAGAGAGAGAGAGAGGGGATAGACAAGGTACAGTATTTATCTGGGCAGAGCCCTGATGTACCTGAGAGAGACAGAGCAGCCCCTCTGATACGAAGGGGGAGACGGGAGGAGAGGGAGAGAGAGATACAGAACAGCCCCTCTGATACGAAGGGGGAGACGGGAGGGAGAGAGAGACAGAACAGCCCCTCTGATACGAAGGGGGAGACGGGAGGGGAGGGAGAGAGAGAGACAGAACAGCCCCTCTGATACGAAGGGGGAGACGGGAGGGGAGGGAGAGAGAGAGAGACAGAACAGCCCCTCTGATACGAAGGGGGAGACGGGAGGGGAGGGAGAGAGAGAGAGAGAGAGAGAGAGGGGATAGACAAGGTACAGTATTTATCTGGGCAGAGCCCTGATGTACCTGAGAGAGACAGAACAGCCTCTCTGATACGAAGGGGGAGACGGGAGGGGAGAGAGAGAGACTGAACAGCCCCTCTGATACGAAGGGGGAGACGGGGGGAGAGAGAGACAGAACAGCCCCTCTGATACGAAGGGGGAGACGGGAGGGGAGGGAGAGAGAGAGACAGAACAGCCCCTCTGATACGAAGGGGGAGACGGGAGGGGAGGGAGAGAGAGAGACAGAACAGCCCCTCTGATACGAAGGGGGAGACGGGAGGGGAGGGAGAGAGAGAGAGAGGGAATAGACAAGGTACAGTATTTATCTGGGCAGAGATGGTCTACTCCAGTCTATACACCATAGAGTAACAGGCTTGGCTGTCCTATTTGGCTGTCCTCCACAAACACACACAGACACAAACACAAACATGTACTGTACTTATGCTGCAATGGCGGCAAGACGAAACTGGATGTCATTGTTTCCGATTAAACAGCGACAGCGAATCCGACCGAGGCAGGTGGAAACAATATAACAATCAACGTGTTACTGATGTTTTAGTCCCAGGATATGTTTAGTAGAGCTTTCAGGTGATAAGAAAAAAAAGGTATTCTTATCTTTTCCCTGTCAATGAGTCTGTGTATGGAATTCAGAAATGCTGTTATAACATTCATCTGTCATCTGGCTATAGTTACTACCTACTGGCAGCTTCGTCTTCCCTGTGGTTTCCCGTACTTCCTTTGTGCTAGCTAAATAGCTAGTTATTGGGCATAATCAGTCACCAAAGGTAACGTTCTGTTTCATGGCTGACATAGCTAGCCCCCAACTAACTCACAAGTTTATTGTCATTTAGAATATTAGCAAGGTTCAATTTGGACCAAGTGCCTAACCAATAGACCTTATTCACACAGGGGATTGCATTTTTTAAAACAACAACATTGTTGCCTATGTGGGTGCAGCATCATTCATTGCACTTGTGAGTTGTAACTAGGCCAGCTGAAGTAGCCAGACCATTAATTATAAACCCATTTTGTTATTGATGCCCATTCCGAAGCTGTTTCTGACTTTATCATAATTTCTTAATGACCTGCGTTAAGGGGTTTGTGTGTGTGTGTGTGTGCGTGTGTGTGTGAGAGTCTTGGGATAAAACTGATCTTATCTAGCTTAAGACAAAACACTGGGCTCTAACTGGAGAGATTGTCATGGCAACAGAGAGAGAGAGAGAGGTAGGGGGGGTTTCAGACTAGGGGTAAAGAGAAACAAGGCTATAGGTAACAGAGACCAGTCTGTAGGTGTTAAATAGTGCTAGAAGCTAGTGTGCACTATATATTTTAAGGGTTTTAGTTTCAGGGTGGCAGGTAGCCTAGCGGTTAGAGTGTTGGGCCAGTAACCGAAAGGTCGCTGGTTTGAATAACCAAGCCGACAAGGTGAAAAATATTTTGATGTGCCCTTGAGCAAGGCATTTAACCCTAATTTGTTCCAGGGAGGCCGTACTACTATGGCTATAGAATAATAGTGAAGACATCAAAACTACAAAATAAAACATATGGAATCATGTAGCAACCAAAAAAGTGTTAAACAAATCAAAATACATTTGAGATTCTTCAAATAGCCACCCTTTGCCTTAATGGCAGCTTTGCACACTCTTAGCATTCTCTCAACCATCTTCACCTGGAATGCTTTTCCAACAGTCTTGAAGGAGTTCCCAAATATGCTGAGCACTTGTTGGCTGCTTTTCCTTCACTCTGCGGCCTGACTCTTCCCAAACCATCTCAATTTGGTTGTGGTCGGGTGATTGTGGAGGCCAGGTCATCTGATGCAGCACTCCATCACTCTCCTTCTTGGTAAAATAGCCCTTACACAGCCTGGAGGAGTGTTGGGTCATTGTCCTGTTGAAAAACAATTGTTTGTCCCACTAAGCCCAAACCAGATGGGATGGCGTATCGCTGCAGAATGCTGTGGTAGCCATGCTGTTTAAATGTGCATTGCATTCTAAAGAAATCACAGACAGTGTCACCAGCAAAGTGCACGAACACCATAACACCTCTTCCTCCTCCATACTTTACGGTGGGAAATACACATGCACAGATCATCTGTTCTCCCACACTGCATCTCACAAAGACACGGCGGTTGGAACCAAAATCTCAATTTTGGACTCCAGACCAAAGAACAAATTTCCACCGGTCTAATGTCCATTGCTCATATTTCTTGGCCCAAACAAGTCTCTGATTCTTGTTGGTGTCCTCTAGTAGTGGTTTGACCACGAAGGCCTGATTCACACAGTCTCCTCTGAACAGTTGATGTTGATGTGTCTGTTACTTGATCTCTGTGAAGATTTATTTGGGCTGCAATTTCTGAGGCTGGTAACTCTAATGAACGTATCCTCTGCAGCAGAGGTAACTCTGGGTCTTCCATTCCTGTGGCGGTCCTCATGAGAGCCAGTTTCATCATAGCGCTTGATGGTTTTTGCGACTGCACTTGAAGAAATGTTCCGTATTGACTGACCTTCATGTCTTATAATAATGATGGACTGTCGTTTCTCTTTGCTTATTTGAGCTGTTCTTGCCATAATATGGACTTGGTCTTTTACCAAATAGGGCTATCTTCTGTTTACCCACCCTACCTTGTCACAACACAACTGATTGGCTCAAACGCATTAAGAAGGAAAGAAATTCCACAAATTAACTTTTAATTAGGCACACCTGTTAATTGAAATGAATTCCAGGTGACTACCTCATGAAGATGGTTGATAGAATGCCAAGAGTGTGCAAAGCTGTAATTAAGGCAAAGGGTGGCTACTTTGAAGAATCTCAAATATAAAATCTATTTTTATTTTTTGGTTACTACACGATTCCATGTGTTATTTCATAGTTTTTATGTCTTCACTATTATTCTACAATGTAGAAAACAGTAAAAATAAAGACAAATCCTTGAATGAGTAGGTGTTCTAAAACCTTTTGACCGGTAGTGTATATATCTTTTTTTTAAGAGTCGATTTGCCTGGCTACCCATCCACATCGCTCCGGCTAACTGATGTTTCGTCTCCGCGATGAGTCTGGATTTGCTGCCCTCTCTAACAATTTCTAGAATGTCAACACAGGTTTACCATTCGGATTGGCCCCAGAAACCGATGGGTTGGGCCTCCCTTCATGATGATGCCATCAACTTTGATACTCTGATTAGTTAGATATATTAGAGACCATCCAATCACTGATGAATTTGTTTTACACAATGCCCCTCATTTTGAAGTCAAACAAACGACTTCTAGGATGACTTTTTCAGACTGAGTGTATGTAGCTATCAAGAGAGCAGAGGAAATACATTCAGGGTGAATGGTCAGGCAACTAGGCCCTATGGTGTACATGTTAAGGGACTTAAGTGTAAAGGGTTTAGGGTATAACTTGGCTCTATGTACCAGACTGAAGGTTAATATCTGGAGTCTGCATGTATTAGCATACATTAGCATCACAGGCGGCTGGTGGCACATTAGTTGGGGAGGACAGGCTCATTGTAATGGCTGGAATGGAATAAATTGAATGGTATCGAACACATGGTTTCCTTGTGTTTGATACCATTCCATTCAGTCATTATTATGAGCCGTCCTCCCCTCACTAGCCTCCTGTGGTTAGCATACATTCTAGAGCTGGACATCCATTTGTATGTGTGGGCGAGTGTCTCAACAAATGCGTGTGCTAGTATGTACACATGGTGTAAGTACTACGTGTAGACTTGTGTGTATATGCAGTATGTGTGCTCATTCATGTGTGTGTGCAGGCTGGAAGGAGCTGATAGAATAAGTGCATGGTTAGCTGAAATGAGGTGCAGCGTGTTATCTCCACGACTACAGGACTACTACTGTGGATTTAGATACACCAGCATATGTCTCTCTCTCTCTCGCTCTCTCAGGTAGTGTTGTCAGCCTGCTGTTTCTCTATCCGCCATTTTGATTCAGTACAGCTGTCCCTGATAATGTACTGTTCACTCAATCACCCTCTCTCACAAACACACACACGCACACAGCTGTAGCCCTATTGCACAGGGTTACCATGGAAATGGCAAATGACTATGTGAAAGGCTGAGAAGAAGAGAAAAGAGCCACCACATCAGCTGCAGTGGGTGTGTGTGTTTGTGTATGTGTGTGTACGTGTGTGATAGAATTGTGAACTGGCCCACAGATCGATGTCGAGATGTTTTATGTCCTGCTGTCTGATCTAATGACATGGCTGTAAATAAGAGCCAAAATGGCAGAATGGTTGCCTGAAATCGAATGGCGTGACTGTAAATTAGATCTAGAATGGTGGTGGAAGGGTGGGTGATTTCTTCATTGTGAGAAATTGTCTCCTCTCACACTCAGCCCTGTCATTTGTGTGTGCGTGCGTGTGTTTTCTGCTCACTCTCGCCCTCCCTCCACGGTAAAGACTCGCTGCAGGCTCTGGGTTGGTAATAGCTTTCCTGACTCAAATACACCAATATTTACACACACACACACACACTCTGGGAGGGAGGTAATTATACCCAGAACACGGTCACACCCATGATGACATGCTGGCAAAGACCTTTCTGTTCCCACTTACATCCTGGCACACATACTGGCATACAATTGATTCTATTATGCTAAATTATATTCTATATAAGAATGTTAAATGAAATTATATTCTATATAAAATGTTAAATTATATTCTATGTAAGAATGTTAAATGATATTCTTATCGCTACATTTTATTGTATTGTGTTACATTGTAGATCGTTACATTCTATTGTAGTCAGTGGTGACGTGTAGAGGATGCTGCCAGTGCCAGAGGCTCAGGGAGTTGCCTTAGATACTGCTGGAAGGAGGACAGGAGAGGAGGGAGGTGTGAGAGATAACAGAGAGAGTGATAGAGGAAGTGGGGAAGGATGACTCGGAGAGGGGAATTGGTGTGAAAGAAAGATAGATAATGTTGCCTCACTCATCTCTTCCCGGTGTGTCTGTGTGTGCAGGTGTGTGGGATGTGTTTCTCCCTGCATGTGTGTGTATGTGTATGATATACAATGAGATAGTCTAGTGTCCTTGAGAGTCAGTAAAGGTGGACATGGTAAGTAGCTATATTGGCTTGAAGCTGTCTGAGCTGTGGTTGGCTGTTCTGGTTGTCTGCGCTACTGGGCTGGCATGGCTAGTTGCTGATAGGTGCTTAAGAACACATCACTTCAAACGACACAGCATTCCTCTGTTGATGACAGATTTCATTTTTGATTTATTACAATTTTGATTTAACCTTTATTTAACTAGGAAAGTCTGTTAAGAACAAATTCTTATTTTCAATGGCGGTCTACCCCGGCCAAACCCTCCCCTAACCCGGAAGACGCTGGGCCAATTGTGCGTCGCCCTATTTGACTCCCGAACACGGCCGGTTGTGATACAGCCTGGGATCGAACCAGGGTCTGCAGTGATGCCTCTAGCACTGTGATGCAGTGCCTTAGACCACTGCACCACTCGGGAGGCCAAATGACTATTGAATGCATAATGACTGCTGAATTCATCAGAAAGTGAAGTATCACGACAGATCCATATGGTTCAATGTCAACTCACTCATGAACGATGCAGTCAACTCATTCCAGACTACTGGATGAGCAACCAAAGAATTAGATATAGAAATGCCTCCGGTTATTAGGTTTCCGTTTTTCACTAACATTGCTGTTCACACATTCAAAATGTGGCTCTTGATATCATATTATAAATATTATTACACATTAAAAACAAACATGGAATGTTTTCTGTTTCTCTTTCTCCCCACTTCTCTCCCAATCCTTCCTTCCTTCCTTCCTTCCTTCCTTCCTTCCTTCCTTCCTTCCTTCCTTCCTTCCTTCATTCCTTCCTTCCTTCCTTCCTTCCTTCCTTCCTTCCTTCCTTCCTTCCTTCCTTCCTTCCTTCCTTCCCTCCCTCCCTACCTCCCTCCCTCCCTCCCTCTCCTCTCCAGCCCGTGAGGACTACTTAGCAACATTTAAGGGATCAGAGTATTTCTGCTATGACCTGTCTCCCAGCCCCATCCAGTCCTCCAGCGATGAGATCACCCTGAGCTTTAAGACCCTGCAGAGGAACGGCCTGATGCTCCACACAGGAAAGTCGGCTGACTACGTCAACCTGGCCTTAAAGAACGGAGCCGTGTCACTGGTCATCAACCTGGGGTCCGGGGCTTTCGAGGCCCTGGTGGAGCCGGTTAACGGGAAGTTTAACGATAACGCATGGCACGATGTCAAGGTCACGCGCAACCTGAGACAGGTAACCTGGCAACAGCAGGGGAGGGGGATGTGGGAAGGAAGGGGGAGAGGGGAAGGGGGAGGGGGTTATAGAGAAAGGGATAAAGAGGGTGAGAGGGAAAGACAGGCTGAGAGAAAGAGGGTGTGTGTGTGTGAGAGAGGAAGAGAGAGAGAGAGAGAGAGAGAGAGAGAGAGAATGAAAGAGGGCATATCTTTGCTAAACTCACTGTATGTATGTACAGTATGTATGCGTGTGTGTGCACTTGCGTGTGTCTTTAGCGTCAAGGCTGGGGGTACAATGGTGCTGCTAACTGTAGTCTTCTGCTGTTTGCCTGTGTGTGTGTACCAACTACTAACTACTAACTGTACTTACTAACCTGCTAGTAATACTAACTAACCTCCATCCATGGAATGTGTCATACTACTAACCTGTTGCCTTCTCCACTCCTCTCTAACCTCCACTGGCCTTCTACCTTTTCTTTTCTTTTCTGGAAGTTGTTCTGTTCACACTTTTTGCTTTCCTTTCTCCCCGTCTCCCACAAAGCACTCAGGCATTGGACACGCTATGGTAAACAAACTCCATTGTTCGGTAGATACCATTCTAATTGTTTCTTAGTTTGGGTTTGTCTATTTTCTTTTTCTGAGCCGTAGAACAACTAAAACTATACTAGGACAGGATGACGGCGGTTGGTACTCTACGCTTATCACTCCCCTCCGAGCCACACAATTTTTTTCTACCTTTCTTTTTACCTTTGTCCAACATTCACCTCATCTCCCTGTGGTTGATATGTAGGCGTGTCCTGATTGGCTCATCCCTCACTTGCACGCGACTGGCCGCTCCCCATGCATGGTACAACTTCATGGTGCCTCTCTGATTGGTCCATTAGACACAGAGAAAGGCCAACCCCCCTCCCCCACTGTTTTAAAATCCTAATCTCTTTCCATTCCTCCTCTGTATGCTGTCCATCCTGCTGTTGTCATTCGTTTTCCCGTTCCTGTCTTCCTCCTGCTGTTGACTGCATGCAGAGAGAGGAGGCTGCATGTGTGTGGAATGACATGACTAACCCATCTAACGCTCTGCGTGTCCGTGTGTGAGTCAGTATGTGTGTTCACATCATTCAGACCTGCTGATCTGACTAACTCCCCACTCCACACACTCACATACGCACCCACAATCTAACCCATCACCCCTACCCGCTCACACACTGTAACCCCCAACACCATCATCACTACTAACATCTTGTTTATCACTAAACTCAACACAACTAACCGCAATGACACCATTTACTAACACACTACAAACTACTATTCTACTAACCTGGAACTGACTACTAACTATTAGCTAACACACTAACAGCTGCACGCTAACTAACACACTAACCACTGTGGCTGTTGAGCCTCTGTTGAGGCCTTACTAACACTTGCCTGATTTACCTGGTTAGCTACTGATGCTAATGCTATATAGTCAGGGTAATCCTTGTTAGCTACTAATACTAGTGTTATATAGTCAGGGTAGTCCTGGTTAGCTACTGATGCAAATGCTATATAGTCAGGGCAATCCTTGTTAGTTACTGATGCTAGTGCTATATGGTCAGGGTAGTCCTGGTTAGCTACTGATGTTAATGCTACCTATAGCCATGGTAATCCTGGCTAGATACTAATGCTAGCTATAGCCTGAGCTAGCTACAGTACACATGTTACTCTAATCTACCCAGTGGGTTAGCCGTTGTTGCTAATCAACAACAAGCTTGTTTGCGTTTTATAGAACCAATGTTCATCATTTGGTTGTACTCATGGCAGATCAATTACAATTGGTTGTGGCAAAAAGGTCAAGAGGTGTTGTGGATTCACTGACAAAGAAGACTGAGTGCTGCTTTTCTTTAGCATCAACGTTGCCATAAGAGGTTCAAACTCGACACATATCTTATTACTGCTTGAACTGGAGCCTGAAAATTATTGAAAATAACATATGTTGGGTGACTAGATTCCCTAATGCACAATAGGGGACATTGATTTGGAGCAAATTCCGCCATCCAGTTGAGCTCAATCCACCCACTAGGGTTGGATGGTATCCAGATTTTCATACCGTCATTCAGTTTCTGTATCATATAGTATTTGCTATTACCGTAAGTGCACACACGATACACACTTTTTTTTATAGAGTATTTGCTATTACCGTAAGTGCACACACTATACACACTTTTTTATTTACAATTTAGTGCACCGGGGATCTTGATCCAGGAGTGGATTGAAGGCCTCTAATCTGGGTACCAGTCTTTTTAGCTAACATTCCACTCCTTGCCACTCCATGTCATTGCCAAAGATACTGTCCTTTTGGCAATCTCAACGTTCAAAATGTAGCTGGATTAACGGCGGAGTTGCTCTTTGGTTGTTTGAAATAACATGAATATTTTCCATGACAACATGCCGAGCCTCAAAAATGTAAATAAAAATTATAACAAAATCAAAAACAAACATTTAGCTGTTAGCTAGGCAAGTTGTTGTATTGTGAGGCTTAAAATCAAAGCAAATAGGTTTTGTGGTTGTAATTTCAGTAGCCTATATATTTAGTTTGAGGATTTAGACTTGAGCTAGCTACTTTTGACAGACTAGTTTCATCTGGACAAACAGAAAACGGTTGCTTAGCAGCCGTATAGGTGTTCCATGGAGAATAAAGTGACCAATATTTGGATAATCATTGTGATTGGAAGATAGCTGTGAGAGCTATCAATTAGGATTAGGATCAACTCCTCTATTCTCCTCGAGCTCATTAGTGATAGAATGTTCATATTTGAAAATTGCAGAAAGGCCAGTCTCTTTGGCAATGGCAATGTTAGCTATAGAGTCTGGTAGTCAGGCTAGAATGTCTCTGCTGTAACCAAGAAGCTTGTTCTTGATATCTAGCCACTTAGCTAGCAAGTTAGCAAACCAAATGCAAAGCTGGATACCTGAGCTGAACATACTTTATTTGACACATCTTAGTTTTCTTAAAGGTAAACTTATAGTTTTAAGCACCGGTGTAGCACACACTCGCGCAGCCACCTCAAGGCTGGGGTACCCCCAACGGTATTGAAAATCGCACCCTCGTTATTTCGAATTACCCTGGTCTATGGTATAAAGGGTTATTGCTTAAGCCCAACACCTACTCTCTTGCCTTGTGCTCATGGTGATATTTAGGCAGAACAGCAGAGAAGTCATGCTTTTTGCGTTGTTCAGAGTGGAGATACAGAATTGAGGCAATGAATCTACAAGAAACACGACCCCCCCCCCCCCCCCCCCCCCCCAATTCGTCAACCCACCATTGTCTGTGGATGAAATGGGGAGTTCCACATTTCCTCCATGCAATGCAAGAGGTATAAATTGCCTATTAGTCAGCTAATTTTAACAAGGGGGCAAGCAATGCTAAGCTAATACCATAGATGGCAAAATAATGAACATAGATAGCTACCATGTACCTAAATATTGGAACTGACTGTTAAGATGCAAAATAAAGGAAATAAATGTATGGGTGAAGGTCACCCCCAGGGCAGAATTTATATGCATAGCATCTTGTCCATGATGCCCTGAGGGCAAATGACTTCAAGCACAAATTAGTAAAATGCTTTTAGGGCAGTTTTATGTTATAATCAAGTCCAGGACTCTACGATTTCCATGACTTGGAGCTTGACTCGGACTTGGACATTGTTGACTTGAACTTGGACTCAAGTTCAAAGACTTGTGACTTTGTCATGTAAAGTCCATCCCTATCATTACATGTATTTCCAGTATAACATCTTAGCTACAACAGCAAATGTTAGGTAGCTACAGTATTAGCAAAATATTTTAAATTATAAACTTTTCTTGAAAGTTTTTTGGACCGCAGCCTCTAGCACTAACAAGGGAATAGTAACTCGACTACAGCTTGAGTATAAAGGACACAGACTTGGACTCAGATTTGCATTTGTTCTACCTCTATGACAGATCTGCCCTGAGAACGGAATTGGTTCCATAATACTCTAACGAGCCCAAACCACCTCATGACACAGACAGGAAACATGTCCAAACACAGCTAAACCAATGACATCACAGAATAAACACAGTTAGACCAATCAAATCACACAAACCAAACACAGCTAGACCAATCAAATCACAGACCAGTCCCAAACAATTGACCAACCAATCCAATCCAGCTGACCAACCAATCCACTGACCAACCAACCACAGCCAAGACCAGACCACCTCCCCAGACCCTACCAAGCCAGAAAGGGGCAGACTAATTCGGCTGGCTAGCGCGTAGCGCTGCATTTGGTGTGAGTATAGCGTGTCCTTTCCCTGTGCTTTGTTGCATAGGTGACCATATCTGTGGACGGCATTCTGACCACTACGGGCTACACCCAGGAAGACTACACCATGTTGGGCTCAGACGATTTCTTCTATGTGGGAGGAAGTCCCAGTACTGCCGACCTCCCTGGATCTCCTGTTAGCAACAACTTCATGGGCTGCCTCAAAGAGGTGGGGAGCACACACATGCACACTAACACACTTGTACACATCTACACATCATACACATGAATACACACATCTACATATGCAAAAATCCTTCATATACAGAGCTAGGCCTACAGGCTTATCTACACACTCATGATCTCATACTGTATACAGTAGTAAGGGACAGAGAGATACACACACACACACACACACACACACACACACACACACTCACACATTTGGCAGAGGCACACACACACCATCCTCCCTTGTGCAGGCTGCAGCATCAGAGAGAATCAGCGATGAGTGTTGCTGAGGGAGCAGATGCAGCGCTAAGCGCTAACATGCTAATTAGCTCTGCCACCGAGACCGTCTATCCATCCGCTCTGCTCCAAAAAAGGGCCAACAGCGCACACACACGTGCACACATAAACACGGACATATGCACAAAAATGCATGTGCACACAAATAAACAGACACATAAAAACTCACAAACAAACTGACAGATGATGTGCCAACAGAGTGATATCAGTATTATTAGCATGTGTGTGGGGAGAGGGGTGGGGGTTGGTTCTTCTATTGTGGGGACCTAAAATCCACACAGTTCACCACAACGATAGTAAAACAAGGAAAATGCTCCCTAGTGAGGACATTTCCCACATCCTCATGAGGAGAAAGGCTATTTTAAGCTCAGGGGTTAGGTTTAGGGTTAGCATTAGGGTTATGGTTAGAATTAGGGTTAAGGTAAGGGTAAGGGGTTAGGTTTAGGAGTTAAGGTTATGGTTAGTGAAAATACGATTTTGAATGGTTGTGGTCCCCACGAGGATAGAAGAACATAACGTGTGCGTGTGGTTGATTGGAACTGATGGTGTTGTAGGCAGGCTGCTGTCAGAGACACATTTACATATCTAATGTGATCATATGCTAATCCATGAGAAATAATTAAGATGTACGACTGAACACACTCGCATGACTGATCATCAGCCCTGTACAACATTTCATGCACACCAACACCCAAACCCATGCACATACACACACATATATACACCCAAACACATTATTTCTCTCCCTCTCACACACACACATATAAAAGGGTATTTCAGTGATGCGTTTAGCTGAGTTCTGCACAGTTCACAGACAAAGGTCTGATGTATGAAAGCAGAATGTTTGTGTGTGTGAGTGACATTGCAGCCATGAAAATGCTACTCACACACTTGGAGACAAAGATGGAGAGAGAAAGTGGTTCTATATTGAACCCTAATGAACTGAAGCCTTTTGCACTGCACCTCATAAGTTCTTCCTCGTCTCCTCTCCTCGTCTCCTCTCTTTTATCTAGACTGGTATGACAGCACAAGTTTGGAGGAAGCAACATGACAGAGCTACCTGAGGTTTCGCTTCTTCTGTCCAACTAGCTCTGAACATTGTGACTGAAGGAGAAGAGACAAGGAGAGGGACATACCAGACTATTGATTGCTCTCTTCCCTTAACTTCTTACCCATGACCCTTATCCTGACCCCTCAACCCTGACCTCTAGGTGGTGTATAAGAACAATGATGTACGGTTGGAGCTGTCTCGGCTGGCTAAGCAGGGAGATGCTAAGATGAAGGTAAGACACCGTAGTTTCTTATTCACTGGTCTCAAATCACATCCTAAACCTTCAGTAGTCTACTGCTGCACAGCTCTATTCCTCGCTGTTTCACTTTATTTTATTGCGTCTATTTGATGTAAAAATGTGTTACATTTTAAATGCACTTCCCCATCCATCAGGTGAGCGGTATGGTGGCGTTTAAGTGTGAGAGTGTGGCGACCCTCGATCCTGTGACCTTTGACACCCCAGAGTCGTTTGTGGCATTAAGCAAGTGGAGCGCCAAGAAGGCAGGGTCAATCTCCTTTGACTTCCGAACGACAGAACCCAACGGACTGATGCTCTTCAGCCACGGGAAACCACGACAGCAGCAGCGCAAAGACCCCCGCACACCCCCCACCCTAAAGGTAAGGACACACACACACATTAACCTCGCACCGACCCTCGCACACACACACATTCATATTATATTGATGTTTATACTTTTTGTTGGTGTTGATGTTCATGTTGTACTGTTTTTTTCTATTGTTGCCGTTACTGTTGCAGGTGGATTTCTTTGCCATCGAGATGCTGGATGGTCACCTGTATTTGCTGCTGGACATGGGCTCAGGAACCACCAAGACCAAGGCCATCGACAGGAAGGTCAATGATGGGGAGTGGTACCATGTCGACTTCCAGAGGGACGGGCGCTCAGGTATCTGATTGATTGATTTTATGTAACCAGGTCTAGGTGCCGTTTGTTATGTTTTGTGTTATATTTATTTCATCCCTATACTGTATCTACCTGTACTTGCACTATATATAGAAAAGAATGTGGACACCCCTTCAAAATGTGTTGTTTCGGGCTATTTCAGCCACACCCGTTGCTGACAGGTGTATAAAAATCGAGCACACAGCCATGCAATTTCCATAGACAAACATTGGCAAACTGTGACTTTCAACGTGGATCACAAGATGCAACCTTTCCAACAAGACAGTTTGTCAAACTTCTGCCCTGCTAGAGCTGCCCCGGTCAACTGTGCTGTTATTGTGAAGTGGAAACATTTAGGAGCAACAGCGGCTCAACTGCGAAGTGGTAGGCCGCACAAGCTAACAGTAATGGCACCGGTGAGTGCTGAAGCGCGCATTGCTTAAGAAAATTCCTCGGTTGCAACACTCACTACCGAGTTCCAAACTGCCTCTGGAAGCAACATCAGCACAATAACTCTTTTTCGGGAGCTTCATGAACTAGGTATCCATTGCCTAGCAGCCGCACACAAGCCTAAGATCACCATGCACAATACCAAACATCGGCTGGAGTGGTGTAAAGCTCGCTGCCATTGAACTCTGGAGCAGTGGAAAAGCGTGCTCTGGAGTGATGAATCACGCTTCACCATCTGGCAGTCCGACGGACGAATCTGGGTTTGGTGGATGCCAGGAGGACGCTACCTGCCACAATGCATAGTGCCAACTGTAAAGTTTGGTGGAGAAGGAATAATGGTCTGGGGCTGTTTTTCATGGTTCGGGCTAGTTCCAGTGAAGGGAAATCTTAATGCTACAGCATACAATGACATTCTAGATGATTCTGTGCTTCCAACTTTGTGGCAACAGTTTAGGGAAGGCCCTTTCCTGTTTCAGCATGACAATGCCTCCGTGCACAAATCGAGGTCCATACAGCAATGGTTTGTCGAGATTGGTGTGTAGAAGAACTTGACTGGCCTGCACAGAGCCCTGACCTCAACCCCATCGCACACCTTTGGGATGAATTGGAATGCCGACTGTAAGCCAGGTCTAATCGCCTGACATCAGTGCCCGACCTCACTAATGCTCGTGGCTGAATGGAAGCAGGTCCCCGGAGCAATGATCCAACATCTAGTGGAAAGCCTTCCCAGAAGAGTGGAGGCTGTTATAGCAGCAAATGGGGGGGACCAACTCCATTTTATTACCCATGATTTTGGAATGAGATGTTTATGTAGTGTACCTGTTTAGCACCCGGTTTGTCCTCATTGATTATATTTTGCTGCCAAGTGGTTGTGTGGTGGGAATTAGTCTGCCTGGGAACATAGACCATTTTTAACCGTATCTTACTCTTTTTGTTTATGACAATGACAGAAGAAGAGAAGGACAATAAATGGACTAAACCTATTCTTGGATTTCTCTCTTTTATTCGATTGTGTTGGAATTATTCCCAGGTCACTACCCAGCAAGCACATTTCATGGGTGTTGTGGAACATACGTTTTTTTGTGTCTTGATTTGTTCTGGGAACGAATCCATACGTTTCCTGACCGGTAAATCCGTTTTTTTAAACGTTCTGAGAACAGAAGTGAACATTTAGCCTGTTCTGGGAACATTCATTTTTAGGCTGCAGGGAGGTTCTGAGAACGTTTTACTCTGGTTCCTTGAACGTTTTCCTGGGAGGTTTTATTAACTCCCTAAGAATGGAAATGATAGGCTAGTTGGAGGTTTTTGAATAACATCCTTAAAACGTTCACTGAATGTTTCAATAAGATTTTTAATAAAACTGCTAACTCCAAGCACAGATAGGACACATATAAATTAATTTCCTTAGGCATTAATCATGCAAACACATTTCTTTTTTATTTGGATACGGCATCAGTGAGATTCAAACCAATAATCTTCTGTTCTTTATAGATGGAATTCGTCCACTGCGCCACCAAGATGGAGCTAGCATGCCATGTTTTTTTTACCCATACAAAGCTTTTCATTTTATTCTATTCAAACAGACCCCATTTCAAAGGAAACAAGCACTCATTAAGATCAGTTGGGGACAATTCTCTGAAACGTTCTTGTGGTTTTTATGGATTGTTTTCTTTAACGTTCTCAGAACAATTTGAGAATGTGACGTTTCATAGAACCAGGAGGAAACTTGTAGGAAACATGCTGACGTACTGAGATTCTCACAAAATAACATTTTGTTTCTTAACGTTCTCGGGAACAATTTGAGAACATTCCCAATGTCAAACCAGTCCAACATTTTAAATGAAATGTATCCATGGCTAGTCTTTCGAACCCTACCATTTACCCCTTACCCCTGCACATCGACTGGGATGTAATGCAATACTCATTATTGTTATTCACTGTGTATTCATTCCCTGTGTCACCATTTCTATTATTTTTATTTCAATTATCTTTAACTCTGCATTGTTGAAAAAGGACCCATAAGTAAGCATTTCACTGTTAGTCTACATCTGTTCCCAGGAAGTTGTGGGAAGGTTGTATGCAAAATAATCATTGGACAACCAAGCTCTCACCAAGCTCTAAGAAACATATGGTTCTCAGAACGTTATGTGCTATCTGGGTAGTAAGTGGCATCATAACCTTCTTGGTATTTGCCATTACACAAGGCAAGTAAATTAAGAACAATTCTTTATTTACAATGACGGTCTGGCAAGTGGCGAGGGGCAGAGGGGAAAGGTCTCTTAATATTTACATTTGAGCCATTTACCAGACTCTCAACTTTACAGTCAGTGCACCCTAATCATTGACCACCCTTCACCCTAACCTGCGTGTGTGTGCGTGTGCGTGCGTGTGTGTGTGTGCGTGCGTGTGTGTGCGTGTGTAGGTACTATCTCAGTGAACTCACAGCGTACAGCGTACACAGCTCCAGGGGACAGTGAGATTCTAGACCTGGATGATACTCTGTACCTAGGAGGATTACCAGAGGATCGCCAAGGACTCATCTTCCCTACTGAGGTGTGTGTGTGTGTGTGTGTGTGTGTGTGTGTGTGTGTGTGTGTGTGTGTGTGTGTGTGTGTATGTTCGCACACTTGAGTGTATCGTGTGTGTGTGTGTGTAATCTGTCTGTCTCTCCTCCTCTCTGTAGGTGTGGACAGCGTTATTGAACTACGGCTATGTCGGCTGCGTGAGAGACCTGTTTGTGGACGGTCAGAGTAAGGACATCCGTCGTCTGGCTGAGGTTCAGAGGGCTGTAGGGGTTAAGCCCTCTTGCTCCAGAGAGCCTCCTAAACAGTGTCTGTCCAACCCCTGCCAACACAGCGCCACCTGCAGGTACTACTGTACTACTTCATCGCCACTTACTCAAGTCAAGTCTACTGTCTACTGTACTATTTTGACGTCTGCCTGACTGTTTCTAAAGGACTACCTTCACTTTTAACTGAGTTTTAGGCAGAAATGTTTTGTTGTCACATACACCGGATAGGTGCAGTGAAATGTGTTGTTTTACAGGGTAGTATGATAGGTGCAGTGAAATGTGTTGTTTTACATGGTAGTATGCGACCCTGGAGCAAATGAGGGTAATTAGGGTTAAGTGCCTTGCTCGACAGATTTTACACCTTGTCGGCTCAAGTATTCGAACCAGCGACCTTTTGCTTACTGGCCCAACCGCTACCTGCTGCCCCGTTGTTAATAAAGCACCTTGAATTTATATATTTAATTTAGCAGACGGTTTTATCCATTTCGACTTACAGTCATGTGTGCATATATTTTACGTATGGATGGCCCTGGAAATCAAAGTGGAAAGTGCCATGCTCGACCAACTCGACCAATAGGACCCTTCGCTAAGCCCCCGCCCCAGACTTTTGGCCAACCAATCGCAGCGCTCCATTGGATAACAACTGTCGCTAACCAAGCTCTAGTACAGCGCCTAGGACAAGCTTTAGTGAAGGGTGAATTGAGGAATTCCAGTGTATGAAGTCTGTAGTCGGATCTACTCTGGCATGACCCTTGACTTGACACTTGACCTTTAACCCTAACCTCTTACCTCTGCAGGGAGGGCTGGAACAGATACGTGTGTGACTGCTCTGGGACCGGATACCTGGGACGGGCCTGTGAGAGAGGTGAGCGGATGGGGAGAGACGGAGGGATGGAGAGAGGGGGAAGGAGGTGGAGGTGTTATTTAGTCTCTGGTTTATTAAAGCATTGTCTACTGTATAGTTACTTCCCCTGAACAGCCACACTGAACCAACAAAACATATAAAAAGAGACAGACCGAGAGAGATGGAAGAAGGTAGATTGAGTGAGTGATGGATGAAGTGAATCCCTGAGAGACGTATGGGAAAGATGAAGAGAGAGAGACAGATGGAGAAAAGAAAGATGAGTCAGAGAGGGAGGAGAGCGAGCATGTTGTCAAGGTGAAGCAGCTGATTCTGTTACCATGGTAATTCATTTTCTTGCCAATGTCTAACAAACACACACACCTCAGATCTGTCCATAATAGGGAGATTAAATTAGAGAGAGAGAGAGAGAGAGAGAGAGAGAGAGAGAGAGAGAGAGAGAGAGAGAGAGAGAGAGAGAGAGAGAGAGAGAGAGAGAGAGAGAGAGAGAGAGAGAGAGAGAGAGAGAGAGAGAGAGAGAGAGAGAGAGAGAGAGAGAGAGAGAGAGAGAGAGAGAGAGACTCAGACTCAGTAACTGGTGGTTCAGTGGATTAAAGGATGGACAGATGGAGAAACAGATGGAGAGAGTGATTTGCCATGTTTACTCCTACCTGCGGGTTCTACCTCTTTCTTTCTCTCTATCCCTCTCGCTCTCTCTCTCCATCTCCCTCATATCTCTCTCGATCTCTTTGTCCCCAATATTCTCTCAGATCTGTTTGTTTCTTCAGTTTTATTCCAGAGCAGTCGTCACAAGGACACGTTCAGACATACTGCCTTCATTATCATCCGTCCTTCTCCATCTCCCTCTTTCTACCCCCCTCCTCAGTCAGGTGCTCTGCTGAAGTGCCATTTTAGCGTTTCAATTAGTCAGCTGTTTAGAAATTACTCAGGTGTGTGTGTATGTGCACTCGTATGTGTTAGGTAGTTATGTTACCGTGATGTAACAGGCTAACCTCCAGTTAATGAGGATTCATTTGCATTTTAGCCAAAAGCTTTTCTCCCGCTCTTCCACTCTCTTCCTCTCTCGCCTTCTCCCCATCTCTCCTTTGCTCTATCCTTCCTCGCTTTACTGAACACTCCTCTGTTCCCTCTGAAATTCACTCCCTTATTCACATTCACACACACACAAACACACACTGAGCTCATTAGTATTCATGAGGCCTCTCTCTTCCTGTTCTCTTGTTTTCGCCTCCAACGGTCTTCCACGGAAACAGAGATAGGAGGAGAGAGAGAGGAGTGAGAGAGAGATGAACGAAGGATCAGAGAAAGGTAGAAACAGAGAAAAAGGATAGAACCATCTCTCTCTCAGCCGTCTCATGGAAAATAAGCAGCTTTCAATTTGATTTATTTTCTGGCATTTAAATCAAACTGGAGACACTGGCTTGATTTGTTCTCATCTGGACTGGTCTGGGCTGGTCTGGACTTTTTTTTTTTTGTCTAGCAGATATTCATGTCTTCTTCTGCTTCCTTCCCTCCTCTAGATGCGACCATCCTGTCCTATGATGGTAGTAAGTTTATGAAGGTCCAGTTGCCCGTAGCGATGCACACCGAGGCGGAGGACGTGTCGCTACGGTTTCGCTCCCAGCGGGCCTACGGTGTTCTCATGGCAACAACATCACGGAACTCAGCCGACACGCTCCGACTGGAGCTGGATGGGGGCCGTGTCCGTCTCACTGTCAACCTAGGTACAAACACACAGACATACTGTCAACCTAGGTACAAACACACAGACATACTGTCAACCTAGGTACAAACACACAGACATACTGTCAACCTAGGTACAAACACACAGACATACTGTCAACCTAGGTACAAACACACAGACATACTGTCAACCTAGGTACAAACACACAGACACACTGTCAACCTAGGTACAAACACACAGACATACTGTCAACCTAGGTACAAACACACAGACACACTGTCAACCTAGGTACAAACACACATACTGTCAACCTAGGTACAAACACACATACACTGTCAACCTAGGTACACACACACTGTCAACCTAGGTACACACACACATACTGTCAACCTAGGTACAAACACACATACACTGTCAACCTAGGTACAAACACACATACACTGTCAACCTAGGTACACACACACTGTCAACCTAGGTACACACACACATACTGTCAACCTAGGTACACACACACATACACTGTCAACCTAGGTACAAACACACATACACTGTCAACCTAGGTACAAACACACATACTGTCAACCTAGGTACAAACACACATACACTGTCAACCTAGGTACAAACACACATACACTGTCAACCTAGGTACACACACACATACTGTCAACCTAGGTACACACACACATACTGTCAACCTAGGTACACACACACATACACTGTCAACCTAGGTACACACACACATACTGTCAACCTAGGTACAAACACACATACACTGTCAACCTAGGTACAAACACACCTACACTGTCAACCTAGGTACACACACACACACACATACTGTCAACCTAGGTACACACTAACCCATACTGTCAACCTCGGTAAACACATACACACACTTTTAATCAAAGCACATACACACATATTGTTAGCCTAGATGCACACAGACACTGTCAACCTAAGTACACACACATAATCTGAGAATAGGGTGCACACATAAATTTACACCTAAATCTGATATTACACATACACAAACACTCACATCCACACTATTGTGCTGTACTGTACTGTCTGTCTGTCTGTGTATTGTTGAACAGAGGGTTGGTCCTCACGGTCCGAGGCTGCGTTCCCTGCTCACTCCCAGATGACCACTGCACCCCTAAGATCACACACACACACACACATGCAGGGGTGTGTGTTGGTCTCTGGCTGTAGCATCTGCGTCTCTGCTGTGGTTGACGACACCCGACACACTGAGGTATTATGGGAACCATGACCTCTGACCTCCCATGAGCCTCTGCTCCACCAGGGGCGGGATTTGGTACTCTGTTGCTAGGTGATGGAAATATGGGGCCAAGCCGACCTCAGTGTCCTGATGTTATGGATGTCATGGTCACTGAGGCCATCACTCTGACCAGAGTAGCCAATGACACACCGTTTATACTGAAACCTCTCACTCTCCCTCAGCCAATTACAGAGCAAGCCAATTCAGAGATCAACTAATCTTATCTGCTGGATTCACTGTGCTGTTATGCCATTTGCTCAGAGCAGATTGCAGAACGCCATATCCTCTGCTCTGATTGGCCCGTAACCCCCTCCCAGCTTGCCCCCAGGAGGTGGGGAGAGTGTGTGTTCTCAGTGAGGTGTGTAGCGTGTGTTGGTGTGTTTGTCCCCAGCGCGTGGTATTCTGTGTTTGTGCAGCGTTAACCCTCTGCTCTGCTCTCCCTCCAGACTGTATCAGGATTAACTGTACCGCCAGTAAGTCACGCCCCATCTCACACTACCTCTCAGTACGTGTGTGTTTGTGAGCGTGTGTGTGTTAGTGAGCGCGTGTGTTTGAATGCGCGTGTGTTTGTGGATGTGCGACTGTATGCTTCTTCTAGAGTCCAGGGTGACTAAGGCAGCCATTTTAGAGAAAAGGCAAGAGAGAAGAGCGAGAGAGGAAAGGGGGGGGGGGGGGTGTTAGTGAAGGAGGCAAGGGGGAACAGGAAAAAGAGGTACAGAGGGAAGACAGAGGAGAGCCAAGGGAAAAGAGAGAGTGAGAGACAGAGATGTACAGAGGAGTGTGAAGGTGTGGAGTTCCATCACGGGGATTGACTGAAAGCTTCTTAGGGCTTCTGGGTAATTATGTCTCCTTCACGCCGGAAACAAAAGACTCTATCCCTCCATCCCTTTACATCCCTCCATCCATCCCTTCCTCTCTCCCTCTGTCTGAGGGCTTGGTTTGTCTGGATGTTGTTTTCGTGACTTGAGCTCTGTGTGTGCGTGTGTGTGTGTGTCCTTTCACCACGGAAGACGGCTCTATGACGGTATCCTGGTTCTCTCAAAGGGAGAAGGTGTTGCCATGGGAACAATACTAGCCGACTTTCTTATCTCCATCTGCAGTATGTAACATAATGCTTTTTATAAGCATATAAACCTTCAAAATGGATTATGATTTTCTAATGATCCTGAGTTATCAGCCATTTTGAGTCTAAAATACTGCCATGGAAAGAACTTCATATTCTGAGTTGATTATAAAACATAACAAGAGTTCATACCATTCAATAACTCAATGATAATGTCACCATTCAGTCTATGGGCGTGCAAAAGGACAATCGATTGTATTTCATACATCTGATTTGTATAAGTTCCATAGACATTGGTTCCGCAATTAGCCTCTCTTCCATGACCGCATTCCATGGTCCTGTGAGTGTGTGTGAGTGAGTGTGTGTCCTGGCTGTTCTCAAGTTGACATGGATCACTGCCTCATACTCACATAAGCCCATTCACCCCATCTCTCACACACACACACACACACACACACACACACACACACACACACACACACACACACACACTCACTCACTCTCAGGCAGTGATCCATGGTAACAGGATGAGATGCTCATGCCCAGAGCACAGCTGAGACTCCTCAGGGGAGCCCTCTGTCCTCTCCTGAAAACTAATCACACCTAACACACCTCACACACACACTCACACATGCATGTACACACACAGAGAGACCTCACACATGCAGCAATATGCTATGTGTTTGTGTCTGTGTGTGTCATGGTGCTGACATTTCCCACAGCAGAATCTGTCAGGCTGTTTACCTCTCGCCTTATCATCACTCCTATATGTCAACCCCCACCCCTCCCACCCACCCCACCCCCACACCCCTCCACACACACACACACGCTGGTCTAGCCTGGCGAGTTTTCACTATTTGAGAGAGAGAGAGAGAGAGAGAGAGAGAGAGAAAGACTGACAGGGGGAGACAAGAACTGAGGAGAGATGTACTGAGAGGGGGGATGAAAGGACTGACAGAGAGAGAGAGACATAGAGAGAGAGATGGACAGTGAGACAAAGAGGCAGAGAAGAGGGGAGGGAAAAAGCGAGCGATGGATGGAGAATATTCTTCCTGCTGTATGCCAGCTCTCCATCAAGCCCTTCTAGCTACAGGGCTGAATATCTAGTGCCACCATGTGGCTGAAACGGTAGGACTCTATGGCAGGAGACATGGGTGTGTGTGCCTGCCTACCTGTGTGCCTGTGTGGGTGTGTGAAAGTATGTCTAAGGTGTTTGTCTGTGTACAGGTATGTGTGTATTAACTAACTGGAATGTGTGTAGGTAAGGGTCCAGAGACCATCTTTGCGGGGGTGGGGCTGAATGATAATGAGTGGCACACGGTCAGAGTGGTGCGTCGTGGGAAAAGCCTCAAACTCACCGTCGACGACCTGCAACCTGTAGAAGGTAACCATAGCATCCCCCCAACACTGTCAACCCTGACCTTTCATTCCTAACCTTAACCACTGTCCTCAAACCCATAACCTGCAGACCTGGCTTAAATACTTACAAGCACTTGAAGTGTCTTGTATTTAGCTTACCTGGTCCAATGTAACCAAAGGAATATTCCCAAAAGTGCAAACTCCACTCACCCGAGACTCTGGTCAAGCTAAATCAAGCGCACCTCAAGTGTTTGAATGTATTTGACCCCGGTCTGCTAATCTCTCCCCTGACCCCTGACCTCTAACCCCTCCAGGTCAGATGGCAGGCGACCACACCCAGCTGGAGTTCCACAACGTGGAGACAGGCATTGTGACGGAGAAGCGCTTCATGCCCGCTGTGCCCTCCAACTTCATAGGGCACCTGCAGGGCCTCACCCTCAACGGGATGCCTTACATAGACCTCTGTAAGGACAGAGTACACACCTACACACGCCTTACGCACACCTTACACCAGGGGTGTCAAACATACAGCCCGTAGGCCGGTGGTTTGAGTAATAAATATATATGTGTACAAATACAAAACATTAAGGACACCTGGTCTTTCCATGACATAAACTGACCAGGTGAATCCAGGTGAAAGATGAAAGCTATGATTGCTTATTGATGTCACTTGTTAAATCCACTTCAATCCGTGTAGATGAAGGGTAGGAGACACGTTAGAGAAGGATTTTTAAACCTAAAGACAATTAAGACATGGATTGTGAACGGATTGTGCCGTTCAGGGGGTGAATGGTCAGGACAAAAAAATGTAAGGTCATTTGAACAGGGTATGGTAGGAGGTGCCAGGAGCACCAGTTTGGGTCAAGAACTGCAATGCTGTAGAGTTTTTCACACTCAACAGTTTCCCTTAATGGCCATGTACTCTTACAGTGGCTTGCGAAAGTATTCACCCCCTTGGCATTTTTCCTATTTTGTTGCCTTACAACCTGTAATTAAAATGTATTTTGGGGGGGGGGGGTTGTGTCATTTGATTTACACAACATTACCACTTTGAAGATGCAAAATATTTTTTATTGTGAAACAAACATGAAATAAGACAAAAAAAGGAAAACTTGAGCATGCATAACTTTTCACCCCCCCCCCCCCCCCCCCCTTCCCTCCAAAGTCAATACTTTGTAGAGCCACCTTTTGCAGTAATTACAGCTGCAAGTCTCTTGGGGTATATCTCTATAAGCTTGGCACATCTAGCCACTGGGATTTTTGCCCATTCTTCAAGGCAAAACTGCTCCAGCTCCTTCCAGTTGGATGGGTTCCACTGGTGTACAGCAATCTTTAAGTCATACCACAGATTCTCAATTGGATTCAGGTCTGGGCTTTGATGAGGCCATTCCAAGACATTTAAATATTTCACCTTATACCACTTGAGTGTTGCTTTAGCAGTATGCTTAGGGTCATTGTCCTGCTGGAAGGTGAACCTCCATCCCGGTCTCAAATCTCTGGAAGACAAACAGTTTTTCTTCAAGAATTTCCCTGTATTTAGCGCCATTCATCATTCCTTCAATTCTGACCAGTTTCCCAGTCCCTGCTGATGAAAAACATCCTGACAGCATGATGCTGCCACCACCATGCTTCACTGTGAGGATGGTGTCCTCAGGGTGATTAGAGGGGTTGGGTTTGCGCCAGACATTGCATTTTCCTTGATGGCCAAAAAGCGCAATTTTAGTCTCATCTGACCAGAGTACCTTCTTCCATATGTTTGGGGAGTCTCCTACATGCCTTTTGGCGAACACCAAACATGTTTCCTTATTTTTTTCTTTAAGCAATGGCTTTTGTCTGGCCGCTCTTCCGTAAAGCCCAGCTCTGTGGAGTGTACAGCTTAAAGTGGCCCTATGGACAGATACTCCAATCTCCGCTGTGGAGCTTTACAGCTCCTTCAGGGTTATCTTTGGTCTCTTTGTTGCCTCTCTGATTAATGCCCTCCTTGCCTGGTCCGTGAGTTTTGGTGGGCGGCCCTCTCTTGGCAGGTTTGTTGTGGTGCCGTATTCTTTCCATTTTTTAATAATGGATTTAATGGTGCTCCGTGGGATGTTCAAAGTTCCGGATATTTTTTTAGAACCCAACCCTGATCTGTACTTCTCCACAACTTTGTCCCTGACCTGTTTGGGGAGCTCCTTGGTGTTCATGGTGCCACTTGCTTGGTGATGCCTCTTGCTTAGAGATGTTGCAGTCTCTGGGACCTTTCAGATCAGGTGTGTGTGTGTGTATATATATATATATATATATATATATATATATATATACATACACTGAGATCATGTGACAGATCATGTGACACTTAGATTGCACACATGTGGACTTTGGTTAATTAATTATGTGACTTCTGAAGGTAATTGGTTGCACCAGATCTTATTTAGGGACTTCATAGCAAAGGGGTTGAATACACACCGTTTTTCCGTTTTAAATGTTGGAGGGCCAGTAGGAGGCACTCTTTCCTCTGGTCTAAAGAATTATCCCAATGCCCCAGGGCAGTGATTGGGGACACTGCCCTGTGTAGGGTGCTGTCTTTCGGATGGGACGTTAAATGGGTGTCCTGACTCTCTGAGGTCATTAAAGATCCCATGGCGCTTATCGTAAGAGTAGGGGTGTTAACCCTGGTATCCTGGCTAAATTCCCAATCTGGCCCTCAAACCATCACGGTCACCTAATAATCCCCTGTATACAATTGGCTCATTCATCCCCCTCCTCTCCCCTGTAACTATTCCCCAGGTCGTTGCTGCAAATGAGAATGTGTTCTCAGTCAACATACCTGGCAAAATAACAGATACATTTTAAACAAAAAATGTAACAAGTTATTTTTTTCATTTCACTTCACCAGTTTGGACTATTTTGTGTATGTCCATTACATGAAATCCAAATAAAAATCAATTTAAATTACAGGTTGTAATGTAACAAAATAGGAAAAATGCCAAGGGGGATGAATACTTTTGCAAGGCACTGTATAATCTTCACCAGCACAGCCAGAAGAGGACTGGCCACCCCTCAGAGCCTGGTTCCTCTCTAGGTTTCTTCCTAGGTTCCTGCCATTCTAGGGAGTTTTTCCGAGCCACTGTACTTCTACACCTGCATTGCTGTTTGGGGTTTTAGGCTGGATTTCTATATAAGCACTTTGTGACATCTGCTGCTGTAAAAAGGGCTTTATAAATACATTTGATTGATTGATTGATTGATATCCCATGTGTATCAAGAATGGGCCAACCCCAAAGGACATCCAGCCAACTTGAGTCAACATGGGCCAGCATCCCTGTGGGATGCTTTCAACACCTTGAGGCTGTTCTAAAGGCAAAAGGGGAAGGGTTGCAACTGAATATTAGGAAGGTGTTCTTAATGTTTTATACACTCAGTGGGGGAAAACAACTTAAATACTATACAATGACTAAAACCAAATCGAAACTGTGTAGGAAGGATAATGGACCTATTGTATATTCATACTGTTTATCGACTGTGTCCAGCCTGCTAATAATCACCAAAATGAAAGCTAGACAGTCAGGGAGCATCGAAAATGTTCACAGCGAGGAAATATAGCCAATTTTTTGTGCGGGCCCTCCGGACCTTGTTGAAGGCTGAATGCGGCCCCTGGGGCAAAATTAGTTTGACACCCCTGCCTTACACACACCTGAACCCTCAACGGCATGCCCCCCAGACCTCTGTAAGAACCGAGTATTCAACTACCAACACTACTTATACCCACACACCTTAAACATACACAACTGCACTTACGCTGAATGACACGCCATACGTAGGCCGCTGTAAAACCAGAGTTCAGACACACCTTACATGCACCTCACGCTGGTAGGCATTCCCTATAGACCTCTGTAAGGATAGAGAACACACGCCTACACACACCTTACACACACATACAGTGCCATCGGAAAGTATTCAGACCCCTTGACTTTTTCCACATTTTGTTATGTTACTGCCTTATTCTAAAATTGATTACGTCCATTGTTTTCCTCATCAATCTACACACAATACCCCACAATGACAAAGAAAAACAGGTTTTTAGAAATTTTAACAGATGTATTCATATTAAAAAACAGAAAACCTTATTTACATAAGTATTCAGACCTTTTGCTATGAGACTCGAAATTGAGCTCAGGTGCATCCTGTTTCCATTGATCATCCTCGAGATGTTTCTACAACTTCACTGGAGTCCGCCTGTGGTAAATTCAATTGATTCGACATGATTTGGAAAGGCACACACCTGTCTATGTAAGGTCCCAGAGTTGACAGTGCATGTCAGAGCAAAAACCAAGCAATGAGGTCATAGGAGTTGTCCGTAGAGCTCCGGGACAGGATTGTGTCGAGGCACAGATCTGGGGAAGGCTACCAAAACATGTCTGCAGCATTGAAGGTCCCCAAGCACCACCAAGACTCTTCCTAGAGCTGGCCACCCGGCCAAACTGAGCAATCGGGCGAGATAGGACTTGTTTAGGGAGGTGACCAAGAACCCGAAGGTCACTCTGACAGAGCTCCAGAGTTCCTCTGTGGAGATGGGAGAACCTTCCAGAAGGACAACCATCTCTGCAGCACTCCACCAATCAGGCCTTTATGGTGGAGTGTCCAGACGGAAGCCACTCTTCAGTAAAATGCACATGACAGCCCGCTTGGAGTTTGCCAAAAGGCACCTAAAGGACTTTCAGCCCATGAGAAACTAGATTCTCTGGACTGATGAAACCAAGATAGAACTCTTTGACCTGAATGCCAAGTGTCAAGTCTGGAGGAAACCCTCCACGATCCCTACGGTGAAGGATGGTGGTGGCAGCAGCATGCGTGGGGATGTTTTTCAGCGGCAGGGACTGGGAAACTAGTAAGGATAAATAAATGATAAATTAAGCAAAGTACAGAGAGATCCTTGATGAAAACTTGCTCCAGAGGAGTCAGGACCTCAGGACCTCGGTTAACCTTCCAGAAGGACATGACCCTAAGCACACAGCCAAGACAATGCATGAGTGGCTTCAGGACACGTCTCTGAATATCCTTGAGTGGCCCAGCCAGAGCCCGGACTTGAACCCTATCTAACATCTCTGGAGAGACCTAAAAATAGCTGTGCAGCGATGCTCCCCATCCAACCTGACAGAGCTTGAGTGGATCTGCAGAAAATAATGGGAGAAACTCCCCAAATACAGGTGTGCCAAGCTTGTAGCGTCATACCCAAGAAGACTCGAGGCTGTAATCGCTGCCAAAGGTGCTACAACAAAGTACTCACTAAAGTTTTGCAAAAGTTTGCAAATATTTCTAAAAACCTGTTTTTGCTTTGTCATTATGGGGTATTGAGGATAGATTTATAAGGGTGAAATCAATTTTAGAATAAAGCTTTAACGTAACAAAAATGTGGAAAAAGTCAAGGGGTCTGATTACTTTCTGAATGCAGTATACTTGAATCAATGTGTAGACATACCTACACAGACCTCACCCTCAACGGCATGCCCTACGTAGACCTCTGGAAGGACACACCTACACACACAACTTATACCCACACACAAACCTTACTTCAGAAAGTATTCACACCCCTTGACTTTTTCCACATTTTGTGGTGTTAGGAAGTGGGATTACAATGGATTTAATTGTCAACGATTTACTCAAAATACTCTGTAATGTCAAAGTGAACAAAACATTTGAACATTTGTAAAAAAAATGTATATTTTTTTAAATAAAACACTAAGATATCTTGATTAGATAAGTATTCAACCCCTCGAGTCAATACAGAATGACCTTTGGCGATTACAGCTCTGAGTCTTTCTGGGTAAGTCTGGATTGTGCAACATTTGCACTAAATTCTTCAAGCTCTGTCAAATTGTTGTTGATCATTGCTAGACAACCATTTCTAGGTCTTGCCATAGATTTTCAAGGCCATTTAAGTCAAAACTGTAACTCGGCCACTCAGGAACATTGACTGTCTTCTTGGGAAGCGGCTCCAGTGTAGATTTGGCCTTGTGTTTTAGGTTATTGTCCTGCTGAAAGGTGATTTAATCTCCCAGTATCTGACTGAACCAGGTTTTCCTCTAGGATATTGCCTGGGCTTAGCTCCATTCCTTTTTTATCCTGAAAAACTCCCCAGTCCTTAACGGTTACAAGCATACAACATAACATGATGCAGCCACCACTATGCTTGAAAATATGGAGAGTGGTACTCAGTACTGTGTTGTATTGGATTTGCCTCAAACATAAGACTTTGTATTCAGGACAAAAAGTTAATTTCTTTGCCACATTTTTTGCAACATTACTTTCGTGCCTTGTTGCAAACAGGATGCGTGTTTTGGAATATTTGTATTCTGTACAGGCTTCATTCTTTACACTCTGTCAGTTAAGTTAGTATTGATCCATCCTCAGTTTTCTCCTATCACAGCCATTAATCTACGTATCTGTATTAAACTCACCACTAGCCTCATGGTGAAATCCCTGATTGGTTTCTTTCCTATCTGGCAAATGAGGTAGGAAGGACGTCTGTATCTTTGTAGTGACTGGGTGTATTGACACACCATCCAAAGTGTAATTAATAACTTCACCAAGCCCAAAGGGATATTTAATGTCTGCTTTTTCCCCCTATCTAACCATAGGTTCCCTTCTTTGCAAGGCATTGGAAAACTTCCCTGGGTTTGAATCTGTTTGAAGTTCACTGCTCGACTGGGGGACCTTACAATTATCTGTATGTGTAGGGTACAGAGATGAGACAGTCATTCAAAAATCATGTTCAACAACATTGCTCATTGAGTGAGTCCATGCAAATTATTATGTGACTTGGTAAGCACATTTTTACTTTTGCTTATTTATTTACTACTTACATATTTAGGCTTACCATATCAAAGTAGTTGAATACTTCAGGTTTTCATTTTCTATTCATTTGTAAACACTTCAAAAACATAATTCTACTTTAACATTTTGGGGTATTGTGTGTGGGCCAGT